>NW_023458558.1:19634628-19644365 GCF_013731165.1 Rhagoletis pomonella | reverse complement strand
CTTTAGTTTTGAAATTTTTTACCCCTTGTTTTAGTTAGTAAGCTGCTTGCTGCCTTCATTTAGTTGTTGTCCTCAATTTGTTTGTGTTGGGTTGCGCTGTTTTCAGTTCATGGTTGGTTGATTTGTCCAACAGATAAAGCAAAAGTGTTTTGTTTGTTTTCTGCCCCCCCAGCTGCTGTGAATTTGCTTAAGTTTTCTCTCCTCCACTTTGATTTATCCTGCATGTCCTTGTCGCCACTTTTACGATCCTCGTAAAGTAAAAGAATAGCCATACAGTAGCGGTTGCCATAAAATATGCCCACAGAGAACTTCTTGAGGAAGGCGTATAGCAAATCACAAATCTAAATATAAATACGCCCAAAGAAAAGTTTGAAATTGAAATAAATTGTAAATGCCCTATATACGACGCAAAATAATAGATATCTAATAGATATCGGAAAAGGGGGCGTGGCACTCAGCCATCGATCTGTTCAAAAAAAAAGTTTTATAAGCCTCTTATTTTATATTTTTCTTCCATTTCTTTACACCGTGCGACAAAAAAGAAAACAATTTTAAAACCCACGAAAGGAATTTAGCCGATACATTACAGCTTGTCGATAACTTTCGAAAATTTTATACATATCGATAATTAAACGAATTTAAAAAACTCTAAACTTCGATAGCTCACGAAAATTCGATAATTCGATGAATTTCGATAACTTTGTATTTCGAGGGATCGATAAATTTCGATAACTCAAGAATGTATATATCTCGATATAAATCTATCTATATATCGATGAACTTTACCTACCTCTGTGAATTTCTATAACTCCGTTAATTTTAAAAGTTCCATATTTTTCGAAAGCTATTGACCAATTTCGGTAATTCGTTACACTCTGGTAACACGATACAATTTGATATGCAATGTAATTTGAAGGTTTCAAAAGCCTCGATTCGATAAATTAACAAATTTCAGTTAATTAATAGATATCGATAACCCCACAAAATTCATTGACTTGACAAATTTCTATAATACCATAAAATAGCTCGATAGCTATCCGTAAATTTCGACAACTAAGTTACTGAAAGAACTCAATTAGTTTAAAATAGAGCGAAAAAATCAATTCAAAATCAATACCAATACCATACATGTACATGGTTGGGGCGGAAATGCCTCCTAAATGTATGCTTTAATATTGATACTGAATTACAGAAACGTGCTAAGCAGCAGATTAGGAATAAGATGTATGTATGCATGTACATGAATAGATTAGCCTCAAACAAGGAAGAAGGTAAAGTTGAGTATGGAGAAGAAGAAAGGGATAAAGCAAAGATTAACAGAAGTAAGAAAAACCGAAACATGAAGACAAATAGGAAGGTAAATTTAAACTCTTAATAGTCTACATATGTAATCGCAAAGATGTGGGTGAATATGTAGATGGAGAAAAGAACGGAGATAAAGATCTGGTTAAAAGTCAAGGAAATGATAAATATAAAAATTAAAAGATAAAGATATAAAAACTAATATCTATAGATAAAGGTAGAGACAAAGGCAGAAAAAGAAAGAGATACAATTGAAGAATGACATGTTAAGTTGTTTTATGTTATGTTTTGTTATGTTGTGTTATGTAACGTTATGTTTTGCTATGTTACGTAATGTTATGCTATGTTATGTTATGTTATGTTATGTTATCTTATGTTACGTTATGTCGTGTTACGTCATGTTATGCTATGCTATGTTATGCCATGTTATGTTACGTTAAGTTATGATAGCTTATCTTATTTTATGTTATGTTAAGTTGTGTTATGCCGTGTTATGTTATGTCATGTTATATCATGTTATGTTATGTTATCTTATGTTATGTTAAGTTGTGTTATGCCGTGTTATGTTATGTCATGTTATGTTATGTTATCTTATGTTATGTTAAGTTATATTATGTTGTGTTGAGTTGTGTTATGTGGTGTTGTTATGTTATTTTATGTTATACTCTGCTATGGTGTGAAACGTATTTCACCTCAATTCAGCTCAATTAACTCAACTCGGCTCAGCTCAGCCGACCTCAGCTTCCCTTAATTTAAAAGGTTGAATTTCAACCGCTGGGCGAACACTAGTAATGCTAATTAAATAAATATCGATAGATAAGTTTCGGCGATAAGAAACTTCATAACTTTCGGTAACTAAATTTCTGAGCCTGGATATAAATATTTCGTTACTTGTCGATAAATTTCATTGAATTTTCAGTTATAATATGTATCCTCATTATTTTCATTTCCGTCTTTATCTTAAATTTTGCCTTCACTATTTCATTCTTCATCTTTACATGTACCTTTATTACAAAGTTTAATTTTAAATACTTTGTAAACCAAATGAGAAAACAATTCATTATTAATATACTTCTACTGAGCAAATTGTAGCAACTACCACTCCGCTCTGGTACGAACACCTATATTTTATTACTACCAGAAGCAGTGTACCTGAAACAGGTTTAATCCACTTAAAAGTTTAATTTATTTTCGCACGTTGGCTCAATATTAAAATGTATAATTCAACGGTCGATAACCTCAAATATCTATGTATAAAAATTATCTAATTTGTCATTAATCTGAAACAAAAAAGTTAAATCAGAAGGATAAAATGGTATTACGCTTCTAAATCAAAGGTAAACACAAGTAATGACAAATGCATCCTCCTACCCACATCTAACCAATTTGATAAGCTCTTTCATAGATCTGCCTCATCTTGTTTTGGTTCTTGCAAACATGACACCAATGATATACTCTTTCGTGTTTATGATAGGTACACTCTAAAAGATCTGTTTAAAATGCGACTACAAATCGAGTATATTTTTGCATATTTTTAAATTTTTTGGTAAATTTACACGATGAATATGTATTTTTTCGTTTTCACATTTTCGCGTGTAAAAGATCTTTTTGTTAGCGGCTTTACACACTTCTACCGGTGAAACAAAATGGCATATGTGTATTTTGTAGCTTGTACACACTTTCGTAGTAAATTTACGCACACAACAGCAGCTATATTACACACCAAAAAGTCCGAAACTTAAACAAACTATTCGTTGAATAATCGAGCATGTAATTTCGCGATTATTTATCACGCATGGAATGCATTACTACTTTTCCCACTGGGAAGTAACGGTTTTTTGTAGAAGTTTCAGTTTTGCTACGGAGTGTATTTGATAAATAATTACCATTTTTTTACTACCTTAAATATTTTTAATTATTTGGCTTTTCATACAAAACCAAAAAAAAAAATTAAAAAATTAATTCAATTAGTTGGCTGCTGAAACGGAAGTGTCAACATTGTGTTGGCTATCTAATCACCTCTTAAAACATCGGAATTATTAGATTACATACTAAATTGTTTACTTGTTTGATCTGGTTTGTAATTAAAAAGCTGATTTCGTTTTGCAGGAGCCGTAATAAATTCCATAAATTTTAGGTAATAAAAAAATGATTCAACACATGCACAAAGTTCCATTAAAAATGATGTCACAAATTAAATTGTATATTAAAATTCATATTTGTATATCCGCACTGAAAATAAAATCTGCGTAAAAATAACGAAAACTTGCGTACATCTTAAGAAAATTTTCGTCATTTTGAGCCACGAAAGTTTTCGTTGATTGTACAAAACCGTTTTCGTACATACTACGAAAATATGAGACATCAGATATTTACGAACGTTTTCGTACTATTTACTAAAGAATTTCGTGCTATTTCTTAGGTTTTTACGAAATTTTTGTAATAATGCACAGAAATAATTCGTATATTTAACGAAATTATTTTTGTAAAATCTGCGCTTGTTTCTTAGAATGTGCGATTTTGCTTTCATTCTCCACACTGTAAAGAACATATTACGAATTATAACACAACACTTTTATTTTGTTTTTATCCTTAATTTTAAGCATTTTTCTTTAACAAAATGTTTTGCAAAAACTCGTTAATGATTAAAATATAATGAAAGTGTTGTGTTATAATTTGAGCTATGTTTTATATAGTGTAAAGAATAAAAGCAATAATACATTCTACGAAAGAAGTGCAGATATTACATGTATAACGTCGTAAATAATAAGTTTAACCTTAATTTTTTAACTACTCTGCAGTTTAAAATTAATAAAAAATGTTATTTTACTTATAATAAAACTTAAGTCTTTTATTTATATGCATATGAATAGGTACTAAATACATATTTTTTTATTGCTTAGCCTTCATTCAGTATATTGATGCAAAGTGTTAAATTATGAAACTCAACAAAACCCTTATTAAATATAATAAGATAAGAAAGAAAGAATATAAAAAACACTGGTTTCACTTTCTTAAACATTATAATATTTTTATGTGGAGGTAGTTGGCAGATTCGCAGCTTCATCGATATTTGTTTCCTTAACGACTATAGATTAAAGGAAAATTATAAGGCGTCTGAAAGGCAAGTTTCAGTGAAAAATCATACATGTACTTACTTAAAATTTCATTAAGTAGTGCGTCTGTTCCTGGCTGGGGCGTGCCGTTGATAGGTAATGATGCTTATTTATGAAGTTCCACATTACAGCGCAAGGTTCAGCTCAGGCGATGTTAAAAACATTGTATGCTTAAAATAATATATCCACAGCTTTTATATTTAATTTTTTATTACATTTTTTAAAACTTTTAACATTTTATAATACGTCTCACAGCAGCCAACTAGTAATTCCGCAATGACACGCGATACATAAAAATATGATGAAATATTAAACTGCCGGTAATTTAGTATATTGTACGAAAATATTCGTATGCTGTACGAATTTAAAAAACATGTTTCTGCATTTGTTCTATGTACGAAAGTATTAAGTAAATTGTACGAATACAGAATTGTAGATTTCGTAAATTTTAAAACCATACGTAAATATTACGAATGCCTTCGTACAATATACAAAATTATTCGTACAGAGATTTGTTCAGTAATTTACGAATATGTTTCGTAAAATAAACGTAAGACTTCGTAAATTGTACTGAAAAATTGCCTTACGAAAATCCTTTCGTTATATTTACGAATGGTTCGTAAAATCTTGTTTCGTTGTGAAAAATGTGTTCGTATTATGAACGAAAGTTTCGTACATTGTATAAAAACCAAGACTACGAAAGTTTTTCATAGCACTTTTACGAAATTTTATTTTCAGTGCGTATATGCATATTTATGTGGGTCATTTCCAAAAAAAGTGTGCATGGCAGGTATTTTTTATATTTTTTTTTAACCTTCATTTCCTCCTTGTGTGAAATGTCACACAAAATAATTTGTCAACCTTTCCTGGAGCCTATTTTTTAACCGAAGTTCATAAAACTTCTTGACAATTCCCCAGCAAAAAACACGATTACCACAGAAACGAAAGTGGAAACGAGCTAGGCGATGGGAATCGCTTACCCTTTCGCTTCAAGAAGGCCTTATTTTAACATGGGCATGTCATTGGAGGTAAGCCCTTACCCGCAGCATTACCTTCAAACGAAGGGAGAACGCATGGATAAACAGAATCCAGAGAAGCGAACAAAGAATGCCTTACAGAGAAACTAATGTAGAATGCCTAGATAAGTACATACTTATTTATATTAAATTGAAATCAGAAAATGTCTTAAAAGATAAATTAATTAAAATTTTTATAAATCAGCTTTTATACATACATATGTATTTATTTAGGTATTTAGATTTTCTTAAAAATCGGTATGTACATACATGCATATTTAATTAAGCTTAAAATTGTACTTCCTCACTCTTGTACTTCACTTCATTGACTGACTTCAACTTCGCTGCAAATTGAACAAAGCAAAACATGATTTTTATGCGAGACAAATTTCCACAGAAAGTAACGGTAGAAAAAGAATTTTTGGGTATTCATTCTATTTTTCAGCTGACTACGATGCAGCATTCTACTTTGCATTCTCCGAAATGAAGCAAAGAAGCGAAATAAAAAAAATATTGTAGGACATTCTTCTTTGCATTCCCTGAAATGAAGCAAAGAAGCGAGACAAATAAAATATTGTAGGACATTCTACTTTGCATTTCCGGAAATGAAGCTAAGAAACGAATTAAAAAAGAAATATTATAGGACATTCTACTTTGCATTCCCCGAAATCAAACAAAGAAACGAAATAAATAAAATATTGTTGGACATTCTACTTTGCATTACCGGCAATGCCTAAAAGAAGCGGAAAAATTCGAAGGCATTATAACGCTATGCCTTCTAGAACACCTTACCACTAAAAGCGATTACCGATTTTTTGCTGGGTCCTCTTGAATAAATACATTACAAAAATTCTGAAATGCGATGAAAAAAATTTTTTTGTTTGCGAAATATTTCTTACCCTCTTATGTGACCTTTGACAAGGCAGTTCCTTGTATTTTTCTATAAAAATTCGCTTGTTGTACTTTCAATGTATGTACATATCGTCGTTTAAAGTACAAAACCGCATATCGTCATTCTGCAAAACAGCGTAACTGACATTAGTTGCCAAAAATTGGATTTACTCACACAAGCCCTTGGCTCGATCCTTCTCCATTCGTCCTGAAATATACTAGCCAGAAATGCGATTGATTTATAAAAAAGAGAACCATTTTCAAATATGAGTGTTTTTACTCTCTAGAAAATAATTAACATAATTCACATACGCGGTTTTGCATTTTTTTGATACGCGGTTTTGTACTTTAAACAACGATATGGGCGTGTAAATGTATGTATGGACATGCCTCATAGCGAATGTAAAAATATTTGCACATTTCTCATGGAAATATCAGGCATGTTCTGCAATTCACTTCCAAGTGAATTTCAACAAAACTCACTTTGAATCTATAATTTGGGGTCTGTGTTTCACTTTTCGAGTTTTATATTCAGGTAAAGTGGTTGACTTTGATTCTAACTTTTCTGTAACTTAATAGTTTGCATGAGCTTTTAAAAAAGCTTTTTTTTCTTACTAGAACTGTACGCTGTACTCCTGGCCCTGTAAGCGTGACCCTCTATTGTTTTCCTTGAATAATTATGTCTATAATTAATTTTTTGAGGGAATTGGCACGCATTCACCTCTTTTGGTTTCAAGGATAAATGGTGTATTATTATTCATTTAAAGTCAGTCTTTTTTCTCTAACTGTTATTTCTATAAAAAAATTGTAATAACTGGCACAAACGTTTTTTTTTCTTAGTTATTTGCTGAGGCTTAGAATTTTATATCTAATAAATAATATTCAACCGGTTTTTGGTTCTGGCGGTCATCCCTCGGCCAGCAACTGATAACCTTCGAGTTTATTTATGCCTTGAAAAACAGCTTCCGACGTAAAACTGTAGGTACATCAAGCCCTTTAAATATTGAGACTCAATATATATATGTCGCTAGCTTAGAGTGCAAAGTTGCTAAGCCCACTTTTTTAAATTTTACAGGAGAGGAAAAAAAAATTGCGTGCTAAAAGAAAAGCAGAACTCTAAACGAATAAGAAGCAACCGTTCTTTATTAAAAGATTTCGTACTATTTTGGTTTTGTTGGATTTTCGGCGCGTCTTTTGGACTTATCAAATTTACCTTATATTGAATATAAACGAGAAAACCTAAAACAAGTACCTTAATCCTTTTCGAAAGGATGCATTTTTTTTAATATTCTTTGCTTTCTATATCAAAATATGAGTTTTCATAAAAAGTGCACTTAGCAACTTTTAACTCTAAGCTAGCGTTATGTATGTGTGTATGTAAGTAAGATTAGATTTCTTTTTGCAAAAATTTCAAGCGTCTGGCAGAAGCTACTATTGGCGGTAAGTTTCTAACATTTTTAAAATATTAATATTTAATAGACTTCAAAATATACTTGAACTGTGCTTGGGAATGCACCATTTTGACAATGGCGAAATTCAGAAATTTGGCAGTTAAGTCAGAGATTCTTTGAATAATATATGGTATCTTTTGAAGTAAATATAGAAGCGAAATATTAAAAATGCCACGAAAAAATGAAAAATTTGAATTGTATGAATTAATTATCAAAAGGCAACACAGACATTTACGTACAACTTTTCGGGTTTTTTCGCGCCTAGTTTGCCTCGAAAGTTTTGGAGGCACGCGAGAAGCTTGCATAACACTTAAATGGCATCTAATCAAGGTATTCTTATAGCTTTAAGAGTATTGATTGACCCTACGAAATTATATTGACTTCGAAAGAGAACAACTAATTTTCTTAGGCGTATTGCGATGTGTGACCTCTTAGAATTAAATAATAAAATTTGAGTCGGGTTTCCAGTCGCATTGCAGGACTTTTTTTAACGTGGCCTATGTACCACACATATGTTCACTGCCAGAACAAAGTATTGACACAGCAAATAATACATATATGCAACAATTTTCATTATAATATTTTTCCGCTAATTTCTAATGGGCCACAAAACTGCATACTGAAAAAAAATTCTTAAAAATCTAATTAAAACTTTGAAAATTTTAATGAGATTTTGCTGAATTTTCGCCAGTTTTACACAAAGTTTAGGAATTATATTTTTATGTTTTTTTTTGTTGTTGAATGAACCATATTTTTATACGAAATTGGCGGAAAAATATTAGAATAAAAATTGTTGCATATATTGTGAAAAATTTGCTGTGCCAATACTTTGTTCCGGCAGTGTACAGAAATATCGAGCTCTAACCGCCAAAAGGACGTTATCGGCACTTTTTTTTCAAAAATAGAATTTTAAAAATGTGTCTACGCATTTACAAAAATTTGATGTTTGCATTTACGTAAAGAAATTAATGTTTTACATAACTTTTCTAGTTTGCGATAACCGGACCATCTACTCAAGCTAGCTAGGCGTGCAGATTCCAGGATTCCAGATTCCAAATTCCAAAAAAAAAAAAACAAGAAGCTTTATATCTAACTACCCAGTTGTTATTCGTTTAATAGTCACCGACATATGTTTGTATTTTACCCGCGTACCCGGAAAATCGGGTAATACCCGGGTAATCGGGTACCCGGGAACCATCTGCCTTCCACTAGAATCACCCGCAAAGATTCCGTAGCAACTGGCACATGTACCATTCTTTGGCAGTAAGGGTGGCCAGCATTGATATTTAGACATTATAAACAATTCCCAGGAAAAGTGTATCAAAATAAGGCCAAATGCGTTAATTGTTTCTAGTAAGTCACTAAGGGACAACACCGCTGCCAACCCATCCATAAACAGTTGATTTATGTGGCCTTTTCTATTGCGCTATCTTTTAATATGTAGTACGTACTTATGTCCCGGTTTTACACAAACATATTAGAGCACATACGAACATTACGGCGTACTAGAGTACATCAGCATAACTATTTACGTATACATACATACACATATACACATGCACACTTATTTTTCTAGCGAGTAACTTGCAAAAGCTGCACCACAATAAATTGCATAAAAGCGATTTAATTGCTTAATGCACAATTGGTCAAGTGGCCATTTTTATTGCAGCATTTCTTTTATTTCACGCAGGACAATGGCGACAATGTTGCGTTGCTTCGCACAACCAACGCAGTAGAAAGAATGTAGGCCAGCTGGCGGAGCGATGTAATTCCCATTACCAGCAAGCTTGCCACAATTACAATATTTTTTATTTTTTTTGTTGTTGTCATTCTTATTCTCTCCCTCCATTTACCCTCACTTGCTGCAACATTTAACACCGATTGTGCTCTGCGACGGCCTAACTGAACGACGCTCTCATAGAATATTCTGCGTATTATTTAGTTTTGGTTTCACGCTTACC
>NW_023458558.1:19628911-19634528 GCF_013731165.1 Rhagoletis pomonella | reverse complement strand
ATGTACCTTTGTACTATTTAGCATGTCATTTGACGGTAACAAGAGCAAATTCAATTTAAATCTATTAAATACATTCTAGCGTGTCTCAGTCCTTTACCCACAAAAGCGACTATAACTTTTTTTTTTCTATTCAAAACAGTAAGTGTGGCACCTTTCTGAAATCTTTATTAAATGAGCAATTTTTTTATGTAATGTAAAGTTATAGCTCAGTACATTTTTTTTTCACCCGAGATAGTCAAAGTTGGGGAAGAAAATATCAAAAAGTTAAAAATCCAGAAATAGTCCTAATTTTATGATGGTTCCTTAATTTATTTTAACTACATTGCATTTGAGTATGGAGAGGCAACTATCTGGAAGTATTTTACATAAAAAATTTACTAAGTATTGCCCGGTTTGTATTTGCAGTTAAAGAAAACAAATGAAAAGGCACGATTTTTTTTAAATTCGAAAAAATTTAAATATTTCAAAAACGGTGACACTTTTACCTGAAAATTTTTTGTTTATCAGTGAGCTCACCCCCCCACCTACCTTGCCCTAAAGTTTGGCACGTTACTTCTGGGACACCCTGTATGTGTATATGTATGTATACGTAAATAGTTATGCTGATGTACTCTAGTACGCCGTAATATTCGTATGTGCTCTAATATGTTTGTGTAAAACCGGGACATAAGTATGTACTAAATATTAAAAGATAGCGCAATAGAAAAGGCCACATAAATCAACTGTTTATGGATGGGTTGGTAGCGGTGTCCCTTAGTGACTTATTAGGATACAATTAGCGCATTTGGCCTTATTTTGATACACTTTTCCGTCGGAATTGTTTATAATGTCTAAATATCGATGCTGGCCACCCTTACTGCCAAAGAAAGGTACATGTGCCACTTGCTACGGAATCTCTGCAGGTGATTCTAGTGGAGGGCTGATGATACCCGGGTATCCGATTAACCGGGTATTACCCGATTTGCCAGATACGTGGGTAAAATACAAACATATGTCGGTGACGATTAAACGAATAACATCTGGGTAAAGTGATATAAAGCTTTTTGTTTTTTTTGTCAATTTTTTATAAAACCTGGATCCTACACGACTAGCTAGCTTGAGTAGATGGTCCGGTTATCGCAGACTAGAAAAGTTAATTAAAACATTAAGTTGTGTAGGTAAATGCAAACATCAAATTTTTGTAAATGCATAGACATATTTTCAAAATTTTATTTTTGAAATATTCAAAAAAAAATGTCGATAACGGTTTTTTGGCGGTTAGGGCTCGATATTTATGTATACTGCCGGAACAATGTATTGGCACAGCAAGTTTTTCACAATACATGCAACAATTTTTATTCTAATTTTTTCCGCCAATTTTGAAATTCCAGTAAAACAAAAAATGCAAGTTCTCGTTGATTTTTGAGAACTTTTTTGTTGAAGGTGTTTTGCATTTTTTTTTCATATAAAGTATTTTCGAAAAAAAAAAATTGTGTTTGGAAGAGATTGCGTGAAAAGAAATGTGCAAATATTTTTACATACGCGATGAGGCATTTCCATACATACATTTACACGCCCATATCGTCGTTTAAAGTTCAAAACCGCGTATCAAAAAAATGCAAAACCGCGTATGTGAATTATGTAAATTATTTTCTAGAGAGGAAGGAGGAATGGATAAGGATTGAGCCAAGAGCTTGTGTGAGCAAATCCAATTTTTGGCAACTAATGTCAGTTACGCGATTTTGCAGAATGACGATATGCGGTTTTGTACTTTAAACGACGATATGTACATACATTGAACGTACAACAAGCGAATTTGTATAGAAAAACACAAGGAACTGCCTTGAAAGGTCACATATGAGGGTAAGAAACGTAAGTAAATAAATTTTTTTCATCGCATTTCAGAATTTTTGTAATGTATTTATTCAAGAGGAATTGTCAAGAAGTTTTATGAACTTCGGTTAAAAAATAGGCTCCAAGACAAGGTTGACAAATTTCTTTGTGTGACATTTCACACAAGGAGGAGATGAAGGTTAAAAAAATATAAAAAATACCTGCCATGCACACTTTTTTTTGGAAATGACCCACACAAATATGCATATACGGCTATACAAATATGAATTTTAATATACAAATTTAATTTTTGCAAAAATTTTTAATGGAACTTTGTGCATGTATTGAATCACTTTTTTATTGCCTAAAATTTATGGAATTTAATACGGCTCCAGCAAAACGAAATCAGCTTTTTAATTACAACCCAGATCAAACAAGTAAACAATTCAGTATGTAATCTAATAATTCCGATGTTTTAAGAGGTGATTAGATAGCCAACACAATGTTGACACTTCCGTTTCAGCAGCCAACTAATTGAATTAATTTTTTAATTTTTTTTTTTAGGTTTTGTATGAAAATCCAAATAATTAAAAATATTTAAGGTAGTAAAAAAATGGTAATTATTTATCAAATACACTCTGTAGCAAAACTGAAGCTTCAATAAAAAACCATAACTTAACAGGGAAAGTTATTAATAAATTATATAATTTTTAATGATAAATGAGAGAGGTTCTTCAAATGGTTAAGGATTTCCAACTACACCGAAATGTTTTAAGCGGATAAAAATAAAAATATAATATTTTTGTCCTAAAACAATTTTAACCATTATTTTACAAAAAAAAATGTTAAGCTTAAGATTTTATGCCTTGTGAATCCCCTAACTTTTTTTTTAGACTTATCAGCCTCATTCAATCCTTATATTTGTATTGTTAAACCACAATTTGGAAGCATGTCGTATTTAAGTTAATTAATTTCTTTTAAATTTGGTTGTGCTTAGAAAATGTAAAAATTTTTCAAACGAAACACTTTTCGCATCCTCATTTTTTACTTATTTTGCTAAATTTTGTGCGGGTTGAATGTTTTGTAGCGGAGTGTCCGAGCGGGGGATATATGTATACACACACAGTTTACTGCTATGATTAGTGGAAAATGAGTTCGTTTAAAACTTATTTACACTTACCCGTTATACATATAGTAAGCGCACGTCACATTTATTTGCATAGTTTTAAACTTAGTAATAGCTCATTTAAAGTCAACGAACGACCTTGCAAATATTTGGATAATTTCCATTAACTTTTTTGGCTTTTGGGCTCACATTAACCAGGCTCCGTTATTTAGAAAATATGTATTAGAAATAAAATTCTATCAGCTTTTGCTAGTAAGCTGGACTTGGTGAGAATTTTTTTCTATGCATTAGATAGCATTCTAATTCAAATTTGGAAAGCATTTTGTATACATCTAAAACAAAAATTATGTAAATTTCTTTGCTAAAAGGTAGGTTACCGATTTCCTACCTTAATATTCGCGAAATTACATGCATGATTATTCAACGAATAGTTTGTTTAAGTTTCGGACTTTTTGGTGTGTAATATAGCTTATGTGGTGTGCGTAAATTTACTACGAAAGTGTGTACAAGCTACAAAGTGCACATCTTCCGTTTCATTTCACTCGTAGACTTGGGTAAAGCCGCTAACAAAAAAAACTTTTACACACGAAAATGTGTATGTATATGTATTTTTCATATTCATCGTGTAAATTTACCAAAAAATTTAAAAATAAACAAAAATATACTCGATTTATAGTCGAATTTTTAAACAGATTTTTTAGAGTGATTTTTAGAGTTAACGAAATTTATCCAGTTGCCGTAATGCATAGAGTTTTTTCAGCAAATCAGTTGTCGAAATTTACGGATCGCTATCGAGCTATAAAAATTTATGGGATTATCAAAACTTGTCAAGTTGATGAATTTTGTGGAGTTATCGATATTTATTGAATAACTGAAATTTGTTAATTTATCGAATCGAGGCTATTGGAATCTTCAAAATATATTGCTTATCAAATTTTATCGGGTTACCAGAGTGTAACGAGTTTCCGAAATTTGTCAATAGCTTTCGAGTTATAGAAATTCACAGAGGTAGTTAAAGTTTATCGATATATAGATAGATTTATATCGAGATATATACATTCTTGAATCATCGAATCTTCGTGAGTTATCGATATGTACAAAATTTTCGAAAGTTATCGATAATCAGTAATGTATCGAGTAAATTCCAAGTTCCGAAAAAAAAATGTCCCCAAGGGTTTCAAAATTATAAAAAATGTAGTCACGTTTTTGTTCCAAGTAGGAGATTTTCCGGTAAGTAATTTTGTACCTTATAAGTTAAACGACGTGCCAAGTTAGAAAACCTCTCAAGGGGTCTTAAAAAACTAGACAATGTAGGATAACAATAAGAGTATCATAAAAGAGAAAAAATTCTGTAGAATTATAACGGAATTAATTTTTTGCTGCATAAGAACGAATGGGTATGGAAAATGCCTTTTACAAATTTTGTCCTTAAATATCCTTGAAAATTTCCAATATTTTATTTTTTTTTAAACAGGCGAAAACTCCCTTACGTAATATATGGACAGCCCCTAACATACGCAAGACCTCATCATCGAATTTCGTCCTGAAAATTTTATTAACTTAAAAAGATAAGATTTATCAAGAGCGCATTTTCGTCTTTTTAAACCAAAAAACTTTATAGTTTTTAATTTCTATAGAGTTTTCTCTCTCACTTGGTACTCATAAATATTGTTATTCTACATTGCACTGATTTTTTTTTATATAATTTTTTGAATTAATCATATCTTTAAAATTTCAAAGTCGAAAACGCCCTATCTCAGAAAACTTTTCAAGACTGCTCTACTAAGAATTTGGTTGAAGAACGCCCTATTTCAGAATTCGGTTCAAAAACGCACCATCACACATGAAAATATATTCACAATTTGTTGAGATAGGGCGTTTTTGAATCGGCAGCTGAGATAGGGCGTTGTTGAAAAATTTTCTGAGATAGGTCGTTTTCGAACTGGCTGCCGAGATAGGTCGATCTGCCACTCAGCGATCGCTATGTAGCTGTGTCAAATTTCAGGACGTTAGCATAAGCGGTTTCAGATATAAGCGATAGGAGAATTTCAGTTTGTTTGGGAGGTACCACGTCCCCTTTTCCGATATCTATTATTTTGCGTCGTATATAGGGCATTTACAATTTATGCATCTTTGCCAAGTTTCAGTTGCGCAGCGTAAGAGATTTTAGAGATATATCGGTTTTCACATTTTAGTCTATATGTGTGATACCACGCCCCCTATGTAACGCGATTAATTTCTGGATTAAAGGGAGATATATCCTTTAAATTGGTGTACTTATGCTTCATTGAAATCCGACGAACTGTGGGTTCAAAATTTTCTTTGGGCGTATTTATATTTAGATTTGTGATTTGCTGTAGGCCTTCCTTAAGAAGTTCTTTGTGGGCATATTTTATGGCAACCGCTACTGTATGGCTATTATTTTACTTTCCGAGGATCGTAAAAGTGGCGACAAGGACATGCAGGATAAATCAAAGTGGAGGAGTGAAACTTAAGCAAATTCACAGCAGCTGGGGGGCAGAAAAAAACAAACAAAACACTTTTGCTTTATCTGTTGGACAAATCAACCAACCATAAACTGGAAACAGCGCAACCAACACAAACAAATTGAGGACAACAACTAAATGAAGGCAGCAGCTTACTAACTAAAACAAGGGGTAAAAAATTTCAAAACTAAAG
>NW_023458558.1:19608457-19628811 GCF_013731165.1 Rhagoletis pomonella | reverse complement strand
TACATACATACATATATTGTATACCACATTAACTCATCAACTCTTGAGTTTCGAAACAATGCGGTTGCAGTTGCCAGTTCATGCATAGACTAAATATTTTTTTCTTGAGTGCACTCTTACGGTGACGCCTTGTGGCATGTAAGCGTTGCGTGAAGGCATCTGTCGGTGGCTTTGAAATGACTAATGCAAACATCATTAATGATAAGCTGACATGAGCAGTCAGTCAGTTATGTTGCTGAAAGAGTATTATTTAAAAAAAAGACCATGGTTTGACTAGTTTGAGATTTTTCGCTGATATTTCTAATGAAACACCTTCTCCATTGCAAGGTGGAATTAGCTTGAACTTACGTGGATAACAGGGTCAACAAAACTCATGACAGTCGTCGGTTTAATATTTACACCTGCAAAACATCCAAATGTTTCGAAAAAGGCCTGGCAGGGTTGTAGTATAATTCCTTCTCAAACATAAAATGAGTGCTCCACAAGAGCCTGTAGGACTGATTACGCGTCACAATCCATTGGGATGATATATGGTCACCATAGGCATCATCGGCGATACACTACACCAGATTTGGATGGTACATTTTTGGGTCGTATATTTTTGGACGAGCAGAATTCTCTTTCTCTCAACAAACTATTAATATGCGCAAACTACTCTGGTAAGTTTGCAGAGGAGCAGTGAGTTCCCATCAAACCTATCATCTGAAAGCTATCTCTAGGATATGAGTACAATATTGCCAATCTGTCCTGAGAGCTTCGAAAAAATGGTTTGGGTTTTACCCACCCACAATTTTATTCCATGGTCGCAAAGTTTGATTTAGTTAGAATTCCGATAGGGTTCGAGACATTTTAATGGCGTTCTCAATACTTTTTTTTAACACTCATCTTTAGCATTGTTATGTCATTGCAGCAGGACATATCCGCCGAAAAATTTGCTTCATGTGAAAAATATGTCACATATAGACAAGAAGTCTTATCTATTTTAATTCTACAAATATTCGAAACATAGCGATTGGTTATGGAGTTATTATCATATAAATGGTGTTGAATAGGCACCGAAAAGCCCCTGTTTTTGATGGAAAATAATGCTCAGTGCACGATGAATTTTGTAGTCGTAAGTAAACGGATTTGGAAAAACCGAGTCAGTCACTCTAATCTGTACCTATATTTCCATTTTCCGGTTTCCACACAAGGGTTATTTATGCTTATGCCCATTGTTAGGTGTCAAAAGAACCCCGATGCCAAATAGCAGACATTTGCATGCATCATAAATATTTATATTGTATGTATGTGAGTACATGTTAGTACACTTACGCCACACTAGTGTTTGATATTAAATATTTATATTGTAAATTAATCACTATTTGCTTCATACTTTAAGTGGAGGTATTTAATTGATTGCCATAGACTCAAATTCAAATGTATAGAGTATTTTATGAAGTGAAATGACAAGCACAGTTATGTACAAATATGTATGTAAAACATTTATTTGACAGCAGAGCTATTAATTTACGTCAAACATAAATTTTTTATACCAGTTCATTTACTTTATATGTTTTTTTTTTCTTTGTACGATTTCGTTCATCAGATAGCTACTTTATAAATTAACAGTTAAAACCACTAAAAACGATTTGTTTACTATGTATGTATGTACATATGTATGTTGTAAATTAAAACCGAATTCACTTGAATTTGCATTTGTGCATTTGTGGTTACCGGGTGAAATTTGTCATTTGAAATTAGCAACATTTTAAAAGCAACAAAGCGCACACGCATATATTTATTTGCATGCTTACATATGTAAATATGTATGTATGTATAAGTAAAAATATTACCTTGCTTCAGTGTTGCCACTTTAGTAAAGTATTACCAAAACTGGTAGAAAAATTTCGGGTTGGTGAAAAGGTAAATTTCTTCGCATTTTCGTAGATTTTTATTAAAGTATTTTGTTTGAAAAACAAATAAAAGTTTAGTTACCGCTTTACTTGTCGTAGTTAGCTTTATATTATAAATTTCTTTCCAAAAGTATTGTCTACGTTATTGGATTAATTTTCGGACGCTTTAATGCACAATTTTTATATGCATTCATACATACGTACATATCGATAAAAGGCGAATGTGTCGTGCTCCGTTCAAAACTAATTCTATTGGAATCCTGAGCAGCTTTTGATTGCCTAAATATTTTAAATGATTCTTTAAATAGAAGAAAAAAATATACAGGCATGTAATTGCATATTATGATTTATCATAAAAAAAAAATTTGTAAATGAACGCCAGTTTTTATAAATGGCAATTGTTAAATAAAAAGAAAACACAAAACAATTTTTAGCTGCATATTATTGGTTATACTAAAATTTCATGGACGATAAAACTGCATACCCAAAATTGTGTATGTAAAAAGTAAAGTAAAGTAAGTTCAGAGTAAAAAGTTCGAAATTTAGACAAAATTTTTTTTATTTTTTTAAAATGTTGGATATAGCTTGAATTCTTGATTTTTATTAGTTTAATAATAAAATAATAAAATATTCTTGTACAAAAAAAAACAAAAAATTTTTACTTCAAAAACGTTTTGAATATTTGAAAAATTCCAAGCGGCTGTTTGAGTCAATCCATTTGTCTATAATAACTCCACTTCGCTTTTGATTGAGCAAAAAAAACGAACGAGAAGATGCCATTAATATGATCTCAACTACCATATCATTAGCTAAATAAAAAGTTCATTAATAAACGATTTCAATTTTTATTGAAATAACTGAAAAAGTCATCGTTAGATATTTTTCAGATTTGGTAGATTTTTTTCAAGTGGATGGTAAGTATTTTTTTCGTCAGTGGCAACTCTGCCTCGCTTAATGACATTGGAATTTCTCAAATTGGCTAATTTTGCGAAGTTAAAATAGCAGTACGCGCGCACATGCATACAAGTGTTGGCAAGAAACATGTGTTCGGTTAATGCGAGCTAAAAGTGTCGGCACCACAAATTTATTTGAATATTCAGCGATTTTCATTGCCAAATTGTGGTGTGCGTTAAATTAATAAATTTTGCACTAATTTGCAGTAGTATATTATTTATCAATTGACAAGAAATGTGGAATTTGATATTAAAATGTATGCATATGCGTGTTTGAACACAACAGTACAACAAACACCGCGATTCATTTGAATGGGCACTATAATGTTTCTAAAAAATCAATTTGATATATTTACTTAGATGAGTTGGACAGTGCCGGTTGAAGTTCACATTTAAAAAATTAGAACTCGGTTAACGTGGTCCAAAGTTAAGCGGTAACATAAATAAAAAAAGTCTTCCGACGAACTGATAACCTTTTCCTTTTTTTGAAGTCGGTTAAAATATCGTCCATATTCTACAAAAATAATGTTTTAAAAAAAAAATCAAAAAATGTTTACTTTTTGAATCAAATAAATTTAAAAACGTTTGACATAAAAAATAAGGCCCTACTAAGAAAAAGGCCAGGTAAATATTTTGAGAGCAAATGTTCTATATATACATACATTAGGGTGCCCATCGAAAATATGTTTCTGGAAATTTTAAGACCCTACCCCTTAACTATATTCGTTTTTATGAGAAATATAATTGCCTATTTTTAAAGATTTTTTAAAGGTCATTTAGAGGTCGCGACCTGTCGATTTAGGTCAGAAAATACGATTTCGTAGATTTATGAGTTTTTGAATTACTATTTTTGATTCTGTATGATATAATATTTCTCACAAAACATAATAAAATTAGGGGGTAGGATTTTGAAATTATAAGGATTGATTAAAGAAAAACGTGGCAAGCCTTAACGAAAATATATCTTCATTTAAAGTTCTCAAAAATACCACCCATTTAATATCCATAATAAGTTAGTTTATTTAAATTTTTTTGTAAAATCGAAAAAAGTGGCAACCTTATGCCAATATCTTAAGGGGCCACATTTACTATATAGGCAAAGCATTGCTTAAAAGCTTTTTTTAGCACCCACAAAAAAGTGATATTGTATACAATATTCTAAATAAAAAAAATTTATAAACATACGATAGAAAATAGGTGGCAAGCCTATTCCAAAATATTTCTAAATTGGGGATTTTCAAAACACACGCCTATTTTGATATTATTTAGTTATTACCTTATCTTGATACCCATATTGTAGTAGATATTCAGCGTACCTCATAAATTAAACTGCATTAAATTATTCAAATAGGCAACCGGCTTCAAAAATATTTTCGATAGTAAACTTTCCTAAACCTCTTTAGTTAGATACCCGTATTGAAATATTTCATTTATTCTAGCAATTTCATTGCATTAAATTCCCCAAACAGGTGGCAACAATCCTCAAATTATAAATTTGCGATAAGGTGCGAATCCTCAAAACTGTCGTGAGCTCAAGCCAATTGATAAATGCTGGGCCATCCTGAAGGGGGGACTAAAACGAGTTCTTCAAGTAAGAATAAAAAGCTTAATTCATATAAAAACAGTAAATGTGTTCAACTGAACCAGAGTGTATGTATTCGGTGGTAAGTGGTATTTGAAATTCAAAAATGTTTGGTGGCAGTGACTAGTGTGAAAGGGTAATTAAAAAGCGTCAACCGCATTACAATTATTTGATTCACTTCGATTTGCTAAAATCCACTTGAACGAAGGTAGTTCGGAATTGTTGGCGGTTGTAAGACAGTTTGATGCATTAGCCACGAAATGGTGTGCGGTATGGTGAATGTGCGGTATGTTTTATTGGCTGTTGTAAATACTATGCAAATATGTTTATCAAATTAAATACTATATTGGCGTTAGAGTGGTGGTCAAATACCAGATTTTAAGGTAAAAACTGCGTTGCTCTTGGTTAAGTTTGCATTTGTAGTGGCCAAAATATTTGCAACAAAAACCAAAGTCATAAACAGATTTGAAAAATGTCTTATCAGTTTTAATTATAATGGCTTACATACCGAAAGCCAATTGGGTGCTTAAAAACCTTCATAAAGCCTATGGTTTAACATCTGCAGAAGACTAAAACTAAAACTTAAAAACTGTCCCTTTTGTCCCTAGAACTCAAAATTTGCAACTAAATCGAACATGCTTTGATAGAAGGAAGACACGACATCGACTCATATCACTATTTCCCAGCGGTACCTGGCTACAACATGAAATTGTACTCCTCCTATATGCAATATATGTCCGAGTAGGTACTCTAGTCTCCCGTACACAACTCTCATACACTTGTCTTAACAAATATCATTAGCAGTTTGTACTCGTATTGTCGCAAACAACCCTGCAGGAATTCAGACTTACCCTAGGTTATCCCTCAGATAGTCCGTAGTATTGTTGCCAGCACTAGTCCCTCATAATTCCCCTGCCAATGGTTTCAACTGCCATTTTTTCACTGGCGTATCATTGGAAAAGGACCGCTCCAATCAACACTGACCGTAAGATAGTCCTGGACTAGTCCAATTTCGGAGATTTTTTTTTCGTTGGAGTACGATTGCGTTCTGCACTTCACAGATGCTTCTTCATATTTCGGAAACACAAAAAAAAATTATTTTATCATTTTGTAACCAGGTGGTTGCATCTACACTGAACACTTATAATCGTAAAATATTAACAAACAATACATAAATAAAAATATTGAGGTCCGATAGGGGAAACACGCGTATAACATTTTCTAAGTACTTGGGGCAGAATAGACCTACAGGTCCCAGTGCCATACCCAACCAACTATCTATCTATCTCTACTTGAAAGATGAATCAAAAAACACCAAAACCTACTTATATTTGTAAAAAACACAAGACGAATTATCTAAAAGTTTAATTGTAGAAATATAGTCAATACCTTTATGTACAATATCCACTACATAAAATTTTATTTCACACGGCTTTTCGCAAAATTTTAATAACACTAAATCAAATTAAATTTTCAGCGTGCTAACGCTGTACAAATGAAATTAATTAAATGATAATATTTGCTTTTTTCACAAACAGTTACAGAGGAAACAAACAGTATGTGACAACATGAAATTTGGACAAAAAACTTATTGCAAAGTCTAGTTTGGTAGAAAATTTTGTTTGAATTACTCTCTTTATTAAATTACTCTTTTTTAAATTAATCTCTTTAAATTACTTCTTCTTAAAGTACTGTCTACAGAAGCTGCCGAGATGAGTATGTGAAAGAGTCAATTAAACACTTTCTGTGTCGAAGTCCATATCTACAGTCGAAGCGCCTCAAGTACTTGGGTTCCAACTTCTTCAACAGTCTGGGCGAGATATAGCTGAAGTGGAACTGTTGGATCTCCTCGGATTCATTAGTGAATGTAATTGGTTCAGTTGAATAAGGAGTTGTAGCTTCAACTCTCGATTATGGGTACGTGTCTCCTCCTGACACTCTCATAAAGAGTACACCTAGAATGAAAAATTATCTCACCGAGTGAAAGGATCGAATTATCCACACACACACGGTCTCCTAACATTTTCTGGGCTTTCATTTACGGCTGATGAGCTGTAAGAGCTTTACACCGATACAGACATAGCGAATTAAAAATGGAGGCCCACGATTTTTTGGTCATGTAATAGGAATGGAGAATAAAACTCCAGCGCTGAAAGCATACAACGGACCTGGCTTAAAAAAATTACTCAAGCGTTAACAGCCAAGAAGAAGATAGCTCACACTTTATTTGAAAATATGTAATATATTAATTCTTATAATAGTCTTTACTGTTAATTTTTTTTTCTATTTTTTTTTATAATTTTACATAAATACACATAATTTAAACTTTTGCACACAAATACACACAATTTTTTTCCTTGTCTACCTTTAACTTTATAGCTTTTTATCAACTAAACTTCCGTTTCCGTGACATTATTCTTTCACTCCGTTGGTCACATATTGAATATATGTATATATGTATGTACGTCTCGAGTGCAGCTTAATTAAAGAAATTAACCCACACCGGATGCGTGTGCTTGAAGTATTTTTATAGGTAAACAAGAAGTCAGTTGAGTGGAAAACCGGAACTATAAATAAACAAATATAAAAATAAGAAAAAATTATATATCACGCAACGTAATGGCATGCAGAAGAGCGGCGGTGTACATTCAATAGCATTTCTCAAACAATAAGAAGTACAAGCAGACTTTCTTCTTCGCTGGCTCGTGCGTATTCTTGTGTGAGTATATGACTTTTTTTTTTTTTTTGGTACCAACTGCGATGACAGAACATAAATAAATGGCATAGGGAAAACACGCACGAGTGCCGGAGAACTATGAAATATGCTAACATGTACGATACAGTGTGTGTGTATGTATGTATGTATACGTGCCCAGTACAAATTTAATAACAGAAGATGTAATGAAAGAAGAAATTACATTAGATTTTATTATTTTTACTACAATGCATGTATGTATGTAAACATATGTATGTAAACATTTGTATGTGTTTATAGCCCGCAGTGACATTTGTCATTTGAGGCCTACGCCCCCCAAAGGCAAAATTAACCCAACTCGGTGGGCTACATAAAATTGGCCTAATATAGTGGCAGTTCTCTACCAAATATATGTATGTAGGCCTACACATATATACATACATATTCACTTAGAAGTTGTATAAAAGTGTATGTGCGCAAGTTTGATTTTGTGGTCCAAAGCCTATTTGCATTGTCTCTCCAAATGAGGCTGATATCATCACAAACCTACATAAATACGTACATCGAAGCGAAATCGAAGGCAGTATGGCAGAAATATTTAGTCATTCGGAGTAATGTGAATACCTACACAAGGACTACTACGTAAGCAAGTAAGTGTGTTAGTTAAATATAGTACATAAATGCGCCTGAGGGATTTACGAGCAATTAAAGCAAAAGATTGTATTCTACGAAGCTGCTGCCTTCTACAAGCTTACATACATCTACACTGAAGTGGTTCAAAAAAAAACAATTTTTTTTTATTCATTAACGGTACCTCAAATTATTGTTATTTGTGATAAATAGGGATGAAAATATTTTTTAAATTGAAAAAAAGTTTTTTTAGAGGTCTCGCTGGTCGGGTTTTTATAAAAACGCTGATGCTATTAATTTTTTTATTTTCGTGACATGTTAGAATACAGCTAAAAATGCTGTTTTTACATGTAATGACTCAGGCATTGTTGAGGAACATTCCTTTAATTTCATACCTGTCTTTGACAGTTACAATGGGCTCAGTGCCCGAAAATATGCTTTGGAAAATAGACTACTAAAAATCAATTTCTACAAATCAGTTTTTACATGTAACGAATATAAAAACAAAAAAAAATAAGGAAAATTAGAAAAAACCGAGTAGCTTGGAGGAGGAAACATTAAAAAAAAAATTATAAGTAACAATATTTGAACCACAATATTTGAACCACTCTAATATACATATGTATGTTTATACAAAGGGGCACATTCATCTGCATATACATATGTAAACAGGAGCGTGTGGGCACAGAAAATCAGATAAGCAGTGATACATATATGTTCAGATGTGTGTAAATTCATTGTCGTATAAGTATGTATGTGTATATATATAAGCTCGCTGTTTTCATAGATGCATATGAATGTACATATGTATATAGCAAAATACTTGTCTATGTATTCACATTTAGTTCATCATTCAGTCAGTGAGCATGAGAAGTTAGCGTTAATTGCTTATCTACGTGATTTCTTACCAAATTAACTTTGCAAATTGCAAATGGAAAATAAAGCATGAATCAGGTCCTTACATGTTACAGTCTAACATCATAACAAATATGTCTGTATGTGTGTGTGTGTGAGAATTTTTGTGAAGGTTTACATGACGCTATCAGAAAATTTTTGGATTCAAAACATATGTACCCTGTAGGGAAATGAACTAGTACGGAACTGGTGCGGTTCTAGTGCGCTTGGAACCATGACTAGTACGCATTAATTCTCTTTTGGATGCCAGCGACTGGAGAATTTAACATTGCGATGCCCTAGGAAGTGTCAATTGTCCCCCGTTGCATCTCTTTGGCTCTAGTTGCGAATCAGTTCCAAATTCGACAGATGTGATTTAGTTCGTTTTGCATCCCTTTTTCTATAGTTCCGAACTGGGTTGGACTGTGAGAGTTCCTTTTTTGAATCGCGGTTCACCCGGTAAGGAGTTAATAACAAATTACTCAAACACTTTAAGCCTCCTGAGGGTGAGGGTTTAAGATTAACTTGTAGGTGGATTGCCCACCCCCATTATCCGGCTTTATTTTCAAAGCGTGGTTCTCTATTGAAAAATTTACTGATGGTGAACCTCTGAGATTTTTGGATTAAGTTATTTAGAAAAAGTACTGCCGGTTTCCATTTTGGAAAGCATAATGACGCTGGCGAAATTTAAAATGAAAATTCTACAATATTTATAATGATTTTTTATTCTTTGCGAATGGAGAGGTTTCGAAATAAAAATAATGAAATTCAAAATATATAATTTTAAAAAATTGGACTTGGCAAAATTGAGCTAGCTATCGCTAGTACTTTTAAACAAGGGCGGAAAATAATCATTATTTTTTTTAATTTTAACTCAAAAATTAACAAGCATTTCTGTTGGTACGTCCTGCTTTAATTTACAATGATTTTTATTTTACGAGTTTAACCAATAGTGATTAAGGAATAAGTCCCAAACTTTTCAGGTCAAATTTTCAGTAGGTGACGTCTGTAGGGCCTTTTCAATTTTATAAATTATCAATATTTTTAAATGGAAAAATAAAACTCAATAATAATAATTATTTTTGGACAAGAAAATAAAAATCATAAATTAATTATTAAATGCTCATTTAAGTTATTTTACTCATAATGATTACCGACCCTGCCTTTAAAACTTAAAATAAAATAGTTTTGTGAAAATACCACATTTCCTGCTTTCGGACTGGTTCGTTTTTTTTTGGCAAAAAGAACTAGTACTGAACTAGAAATTTGGTTCCTAGTGAACCGTGTTTTCCCTACGGGGTACATATGGATTTGTAGTAATGGGCATACATACATACATATTTATGTACATACATATTTATGTACATACATATTTATGTACATAAGTATAAGCTCAGCAATTGTGATTATGTATGAAAATTAGCAACATATAAATTTAGCTAATTAAATAAAGGCATAAAAAGACGAATACACACATGAACAAATGCATATGGCAAAATATATTATCCTTTTGTATGAATGCTCTTCGTAAGATTTTTACTTCCGCGTACTTTATTAGCAGCCTTAAGTGCGTAACATTAAAGATAAACGATCTATGATAAATTTATATAGTAATCCTAATATAGAGCAGAGGTAAAGGTGTATATTTGTGACCCCCTCCGGCCCTTTTATACAGTTAAATTAACTAACAAAATACATAGTCTACACCACTGAATTCCGCAGTGTGAATTTTTGTGAGATAATATTTTAAAAAGATAGTTTCCAAAGGCATCTAATTAAATATTATACACTAGCCGGCCATGGATGGGCGAGGATTCGCCACGCGCTGAATATATGCATATGTATGTACATTTACGTACTTGGAGAAAGAAATCATAATACAAAATTTTGTCTAAATCCGTGCAGTGGAGTGCTTAAAATATCGCGCGGATACAACTGATTATTCAGATATGAGATTTTTTTTATAACTCATCCATTTGTGCAGCTAACAACATGAAATTTCACTATATTTTCATTCATAATCATTCCAATTCTCACAGTGAAAAAGACAAGTACCAGGTCACTATAACTTGTTGGTAGCTTACATGCCACTGTCTTTTAAGGCATTGGGTTTTTTGTAATACTTAACTCTTCGATTTTTGAGGCTAGGAACTTGAAATTTCGCGCTAATTTCACTCAGTAGTAAGAGAAAGCTTACAGTAAAAGATCGGGTCATTATAACCTATAACTTCTATACAATTGGTTATTCATATACAAATAGGGTTTCACTTTAAAACTACTTCATTTGGACGGCTAAAACTGAGAATTTTCGTGAGATATTTTTTAAATAGTCGTACAAATTTTACTAATAAATCCATCAAGATCAATGCTGTATTAGCTATATCTCCTGTGCCACTGATTGTTCAGATACAAGTTTTTTTCATATACATATGTCCTCAATATATGTATGCAGTGAAAGTAAAAATTTTGTTTAGCTCACAAACAACTAATTTACTAGTACTTTTTAAGCAAAACCAAAACTGACTTCAATTTTCATATACAAATTTAAGAATTCCAATTGAGTATGGGACCATCTCTGACTTTCCTTTAAAAAAAAAAAATTATAGAAATCGGTAACATACCTCCTCCTTTTTTTGAAGTCGGTGAGAAATACAATAACCGGTTGAATTAAAATTTTCTCATGATCAGCATAGCCCAAAAAAGCTCTGTGCTTATTCGTTTTATGTTACAAATAACACGTCTTTTCTTCCTTTCTCAACTACTAGAAGTGCTAAGTCGTAACGGGACCACTTATAAATAAATACTCCATAGACGCAGCAGTTTGGCTTATAAATTTCTATTTAATTTTAAATCTAAAAGGAGGAGTGTTATTTTTCTTTTTATTCAAAGCAAAAGTTTTGTTATTGATTTACAAAATTCAATGCTCAAAAAGCTATTAAAACCGTAAAATTATTACAATAATCAACTTAATAAAAAGTACGACGTAGGTTCATGGTACGTCAGATGCGACAGGAGAGGATGGTCTCCGCACAAAATGTATTGAAATTGTACTGCTTTACATAGCTGGAACTGGTGTGCATATAATAAATCCTAGAATTCCGACTTCATGCTTTCCGAAAGAGTGGAAATGTGCATCTGTTCGACCGGTGGTGAAAAATACTTCTTCACATATCTACTCCAAGTGACTGCCGGCCTATTAGCATTTTTCCCTCGCTCTTAAAGCTTTTTTAGTAGAATAAATAAACGAGCACGTCATTAAACACAACCTAATCTTCCCTATTGCAATCTAGATTTATAGCAAGGCTTAGCTGCTCAAAAGCAATGCTAAAAATAATTGACGACCATTTGACCAAAATCAATTAACATTACTTTGACTACTTGACTTCTCGAAAGGCATCTGATTCTGAGTTATGATATACTGTGTACTAAGCTTAAAGAGTACTTCGGATTCGGAAAAAACTCCTTGAGGCTAATTGAGACTTACCTAACTGGTAGATCTCAGCGTGTTAAGGCAGGTGAAAATATCTCGAGACTTGGACGGGCTCCTCAGGTGTTCCTCAAGGTTCAACTTTAGGACCACTTTTATTCAGTTTGTTCGTAAACGATATTTTCCTCACATGCCAATTTGTAAATGTTCATGCCTATATCTATCAAGAAACTTTGAACGTGTAGGCATGTTAGTTTAAAAATTGAGTGAGTCGTGAGTTGTCCTCTATTGAGCGGTGGTCGAAAAACAAATGGTTTTCTCCTGAATTCTAGTAAAGCATAGGTATTAATAATCGCGAAACGGACTTGTTGCCTGCTAAAGAAGTAGTCAAAGGAGAAAGCAATAAATTGGTTTGATTTTAATATTTGTTTCCACACTGAACGTTTGTTTTGTATTTTAATTTTTCAAAATTGTAATTCATGACAAATTATCTAACTTATCATATTTTACAAATCTGCACAATGCAGTGTATTGAAAATTTAAAAAAATTCAAAACTCTCAGTCGGGTCTTCGTAATGGGAACGACCCATAATTTGTTACTAGCCAAGGACTGACACACCAGCTTGATTCCCCGAAAACTCTTTGAGGATTTCGTATGCTGATACAAAAACAACAACAGCTAACAAATCTTTGCTATTACTTTATCTCATTTTTATCAAGATATTCAATACATACAATATTCACCGCATGCGCTAAGCCGTTTAGCATTCAAAAACCATTTAACCGCAAAGCAGTTCAATTGAATTAACAAACTTTAATGAGAACTTAATCGAATTTAACCCATACACACAACTGATATGTGTATAGTGTTTTAAACATTTACATATATGTACATATAAATAGATATCCCACTTTTCCTATTACACCCAATTCGTCCACGCCCAACACACACACACCATTCAATTAGCGCAGCCACCGCGAGCCGCAGTAGGAGAGCTTTTAGCAACAACCACGCTACAGAACACCCAGGCGAAGGCGACAGTGTCACTGCCTGTGTCATTGTCGACGGGTATTATGTCACTTAAATGCTATTTCAGCTGGATTAGCTGCAAAAATTATGTAATTTCAATAGATATAGTAAGATTTTCTGCATGAAAATACATATGTATGTATGCAGGTAAATAAATGCCCTGCAGGAAACTAAAATCATTCAGATAGAATTTTTGTTGACTTGAATTCAGAATACTTAATATTTATGAATACGAATTAGTTTTTCAAAGTCTGAGCCTTGCTGTGGTCTAATGGTGCCTTCATTTTCTAGGCTATTTTTATACCCGAGCGCACTTGTGCACAAGGGTATATTAATTTTGTTCACATAACGGTTGTTTGTAACAGCCAAAACGAATCGAGATAGATATAGACAAATGTATACATATATGCTCAGAATGAATAGAGAAATCGATTAAGCCATGTCTGTCTGTCCGTCCGTCTGTCCGTCTGTCCGTGTACACGATAACTCGAGCAAAAATTGAGATATCTCAACGAAATTTGGTATGTAGGTTTCCCTTAATCCAAGGTAGGTTGGTATTGAAAATGGGCGAAATCGGACTTTAACCACGCCCACTTCCCATATAACGGTAATTTCCAGAAATACGAAAACTGCGATATTTTAGTAACTACTGAAGATAATTCACTCAAAATTGATATTTACAATAATTTTTAGACGAAAAACAATAATATTATAAATATTTGGAAAATGGGCGTAGCCACGCCCACTTATGGTTACATGTGTATATCTTGGTAACCGCTGCACCTATTTCTTCCAAACTTAGCACAGTTGTTGACCTTCGCATAACATACCAAATGGCCGAAAATTTTTAAAATCGCTCAATAACCACGCCTACTTCCCATATAACGGTAATTTTCAGAAATACGAAAACTGCGATGTTTTAGTAACTACTGGAGATTATTCACTCAATTGTGATATTTATAATAAGTTTTAGACGAAAACTAAGAATATTATAAATTTTTGGAAAATGGGCGTAGCCACGCCCACTTATGGTTACATGTGTATATCTTGGTAACCGCTGCCCCAATTTCTTCCAAATTTGGCACAGTTGTTGGCCTTGGTACAGCATAGAAAATCGCCGAAACTTTTTAAAATCGGACAATAACCACGCCCACATCACATATAACGGTAATTTAGAGAAATACAAAATCTTCGATAATCAGTAAATATTGAAGCTAATTTATTCAAAATTGATGCTTGCAACAATTCTTTACCAAGAAATACGTTTATGGTAAAATTTTGGAAAATGGGCGTGGCACCGCACACTTATGATCACATATAAGTATATCGGTAACCGTTCTACCAATTTGTACCAAACTCGGTGTGGTTATTGTGCTTACCACGTGTAAGCAAAACGTTGAAAATTATTGAAATCGGACTAAAATAACGGCCGATTCTCATATAACGGTAAATTTAAGAAATGCTTGAAACTTCAATATTTCGAAATTGAAGGACGCTAATTTACTCAAAATTGATACACCCCGGCTTACCATCTAGCGGAAGGTTTCGGAAAGGTGAAAAACCATATATTGAATACTTGCGCCGGGTATTTAATGTTCGGCTCCGCCCGAACTTAGACTTTCTTACTTGTTTATCAATGCTATATGAATTTGGAGCTCAATTCCCGCTGCCATTAGAAGCAAAATGAATAAAAGTCACTTCAAAAACATTTTCAAAATAAGAAAGTAAAAAACTACTGCAACTCTGCTAAAAATTACTGCGCATAATCGTTGCCATGCACAAATACCTTATTTTTTTTTAGAAAACATTAGCTTATACTAGACAAACCTCAACTATTAGCAAAGACTTTTTTCACTAAAATATAATGGTTGCTACAAAAAAATGTTTAGATCTGCTGGATATCCACTAGGCATTAAATGAGAAAAATTTTAACGACAAAGTCGGGCATTAAAAAATAATTGTGTCATTATTTAACAAAAAATAGTAATTAACCGTATTTCCATATGCCACATAATACGCCAGTGTTTGGCCGAGCTTCGACCGAGTGGAAGATCGACCTATCTCGGCAGCGCCCTATTGAAGTATTTGGTTGAAGAAAGCCCTATGTCAAAACTCGGATCAAAAACGCCATATCTCAACAGAAAATATATTAAGATTAAGGGCGTTCTTTAACCATATTCTGTGATAGTGTGTTTTTCAATAAAATCCCAAAATAATGCGTTCTTCAATCAAGTTCTGAAATAGAGCGTTCTTGGAAAGTTTTCTGAGATAGGCCATTTTTGAACTAGTTGCCGAGATAGGTCCATCTTCCACTCATGTACGATATGTAATAAATTTTATGGTCTCATATTTCCTTCAAGCCGTTTCCATATCGAGGCCTAACCGCAAAAATAACGTAAGCTAAATTTTTTTTTTACTTAATTTTGATGCATGTAGCATTTCTGCTTCATTAAGTGAGTTTTGAAAAGAGGTATGTTTTGTTTTATCTATTTCAAAAAAAAAAAATATTTAAAAATAAATAATTATTCTACTTATGGACTAAATTACTGGCTACTAGGGCCTTCGGCTTTATTTATATATATATCGAATTCGTTACGGGCAATTTCAAAAAACTCAAAGCTACCTATATTTTAGGGGAGCGGTTTTCGTTCGAATCCAAACCTATTTCAAGACGGTGCTTAAGCAGGCTAAACGCAATGTGTATACCAAATTTGGTCGAGATCGGTGAAGTATGTAGTTCTTGGGCATCGCCCATTTCCCAAAAATTTTATGAAAAAAAATATTTTTTTTTAAGAACCATTGCATATATTAATTTTGAGTAAATATTTATGAATTCCTTAGCCACAGTGCTTAAAAAATCTGAGCGATCGTATTTCAATTTAAAAAGCTTAATTTCCACAATTTTTATTTTTAATTTTTATTTATTTGAAAAGAAATTCACTTTTAAACAAATGCTACATACGTATGTATCTATTTGGCAACCTTCGTAGAAATTTTTGAAATCAGTGATGGTGAATTTTGAAGAAAATGTAAAAAATTTTTATTTTTTTTGAAAACTACAAACAAGCTAAATATAACAACATATTGTAATATATATATAATAGAGGCCTATAGAATTCTAAAAGGATCACAAATTGAGCCCCACTTTCTTCTGCACAATGTTCGACGTAACCGTGGAAGAGGCCAGCGGTTCAACTTTCTCCTGGCCCCAAAATACTGGGTTCCATCACGAACTCATTTACTATCATTTAGGAGTATTGTGCGGGTGTGTGCTTGGTCTAAGGTTTTGGAATGATACAATTAGTTAGTAGGCAGCGCGTGTTTTCAAAGGTAGGGCTGTTTAGGACGTTAACTTAGCCGAGTTGGCTTTCTATTCAACACAAAATCTGATTTCGCAAAACTACATCCCTTACAAAGAATTTGTATTTTAGGGTTACAAAATAAAACTGGATTAAATTAAGTAGGAGTTTGTGTAATTGAGTTTACTGGTCAACCAAAGACATAACTATTCAGAGCGTGTCAGGCGTAGCAATTCAAAAGAGTTTCTAGTTTGAGAAATTTTCTGTTGCATGATCTGCAAAACCTTGCTTGTCAAGTTTCCTTCGAAAGTGGTTTTTTTTTATTTCCGAAAAGTGAATTGCAGTGAGAAATTCGAAAACACAGTTTGACCATTCACACAGCGAATGAATTTTTATCAATCGTCCTCTGTACTAAAATTTAATCGTGAGCCTCGTTAAAGCTTATGTTCGAAAGAAAAAAATACAAGCCAATCAAATGATCCCAAAAACAAGCCCGAAATGGTCCCAATAAAGAACTGAACCAGTCCATAAATGGTCCTAAACAAGCTCGGTCATTTAAGACTTAAATAATTTTTTCTTACTAAAATTTAGATGAGTTTTTAAAAACTCCACTATAAAATAATTATATTTAGCAAAAGTCATGAACGAATATTTTTATGTGGTTGCAGTTCTTTTTAAGGAATCTAATGTAAATACGTAAATATTTATACGCTTTAATAAGCCCACACTTAATCTTGTATTAATACCGGTACTGGAAATATTCGAATTGAGTTTTGACCCTTGCGTATTCGACTTTATATTTATGTTATTAATAAGCCAACTTATTGCTTTTATGTGCTGATTTTTGGACAGTTATATTCAACAATTTGTATTGCGCTTGAGGCCGTTTTTTAATGAAAAACTATTTGGAAAAGCAACAATAATTTAAGAATATTATTAGACTCAGCCAGTTGCCTACGCACTGTGCTAAGTTCGCCTTAAGAACTCTTGTTGCTTTTTCCATTTTTTGTTTGTTTTTTCATTTATTAGTCAGTTAAACATAATATATAATTTGCTTGATTATGTCACTAAAATGCTTGATAAAACAGCGATCTCTTCTTCAGCAACCATATAATTGACTACAGGGTACAGCTCAGCACTTTTTTTGCGTTGCTGCTTTTGATTTTGTTATAATTTTGTCCCTTTTGTGCACGTTGGTTGATAGTGTTGCTTTGCTTTCGCATTTACCAAATTGACTCCATATTAAATGGGTATTTTTCGTCTGAGCGAACAGACGAATTTATTCATGGCATTAAATATATAAACATTCATGTGCGAGCACACTTGTGCATATGTGTACTTAAGTAATTGCTTTATGAGTAAGAAAAAATGTTTACTAAATGATGCGACTATGAATTTGCGGGTAATGCGTTGGTATTGAATACATTAAAGATGACCACTTTAATGCTATGTATTATACTGGACTTTAGATCCTCGCTCCCATATAATATCGATAATTTATTAAAAAATAATTAACTATTGGCACACCCAAATTGGGAGTCCTGAGCATCGAAATATTAACAACAAACCTACATTGTTGTCTTCTGATCCAACATCGAATTGATTGTGCCTGATGTTCTTTCAATTACAGCTAACAACCCCCTCGATGACGAAGAAGGCTTTATGAGTGAAGGCTTTTCCACTTTACAATTATGTTCGCCATCTTCCCAAAAATATAATTGTTATAAGGCCATAAAATAACAAAACCAAATAACTTAAGGACGAGCACACCTAAAAGTCAAACATTCTAATAATAGAAATATTAACAAAAACCAACAAAACCAATAACCACACGATCAAGTGTGAATTATAGTGGAATAGCTGCGCATGATTGTGGATAGTGGAAAATGCAAACAAGAAATTCACAAGGCGAACTTGTGGAATATTTGAAAAGCCCAACAAAATTTCGAGAGAGTTTCGATGTTTTTAATAAGGTTTCTTAGAAAGACCTGGATTAAGCAGTTTCGTAGCCCATTCAATTTTAGTAAAATAATGTGCATATTTGAATTACTTAGGGCTTTTCTTTGATTTAGGCATTTTTTTTTTTGTTGATGGTGTTACTCGTATTCTCCATATAAAAAAGTCATCGAACATACTTCGTGTGGAAGGAAATGACTGACATCGTCAACAAAAAAAAAAAAAAATGCCAAAAATCAACGGAATAAAAAAAATTAATATATCTACATAATCTAGTTTTATTCTTTCTAAAGTAAAATGTTACACACACAGATGTAATGCCATGCATATTAACATAAAAATTTAACAGAAATCTACTTACATATTTTCCGGCTTAAGCATAGAATTATGGGATTTATCTCATTTTTCAACGCTCCATGAGCTACAGCATTTTTATCCGCTTTTATTTACTTAAATTTTTTCTCCGTTTCTGTTTTTTTTTTTGTTTCTTGCGCAAATTCTATTCAAATATTTTAATTGTATGCAAGCTGCCGCTTTTGCGGTTAATTAAAAACAAACAAAGACCGAAATAAAAACGCACACAAAATGGGTTACTACACATGGGCATACATACATATGTACATACAAGAACCAACTACTCACTTAAAACGCGCATTGTACAAACACGTGTGGAAAATAGGGATTTTTTCTTGTAAACGTAGTCAAAGAAAAAATATATAAGTGGAATAAAATAGTTTCGCAAAAGACGTAGGCACTTTGTATGTAATTCTATCAACAGTCAGTTCAATGTCTCTTCATACTTACTTTATACTATAAATTTGTATATAAATACATACATATGTATATAAATGCATCTGCGCGTGCCTAAATGTGTGTAAGTAAGAAGCGAACTGTAATGACGCGCTTTTCACATTTTTCCAACATTTTTTCATGACACCCATGATTCCATGCCCGCCGCACTCCCCTCCCCGCACATTCTGCATCACCCATCCAAACGCAGTCGCTAGCCCCCCGCACATCTTTTTTTTTATATGTTTTTTTTTTTTTTTTTTGCCGTCTGCTTTGTTTTTCACAGCTTTATTTCGCATTGTAATGAAACAATTAAGTGAGTGAAATTAGGTTAGTACCACAAAGTAAGAAAAATTCCAAAGCAAATACAATAAAAAAGTTTGCAAAATTCAACTACATTGAGAATAAAATTAAAACGCAATGCAAACAAAAAAAAAAGTACATAAACGTTTATATCTAAAACTTCAAACAAAGCAACAAAAATAGGATTAAAATACAGAAAAGTATCTCAGATGCAGGGGAAGAGGGAGCGACTGTGCTGCAGCAGTTAATAACTGAGTGAGAATGCATTTGCAACAATTTGATATACGCACATATATATATATATATATGTAGGTACACTCGTGCATTCGCTATGCGCACTAGGAAGCACCGGAGTGTAGGCGGGGGGAGTGGTAAGCGTGAAACCAAAACTAAATAATACGTAGAGTATTCTATGAGAGCGTCGTTCAGTTAGGCCGTCGCACAGCACAATCGGTGTTAAATGTTGCAGCAAGTGAGGGTAAATGTAGGGAGAATAAGAATGACAACAACAACAACAAAAAAAATATATTGTAATTGTGGCAAGCTTGCTGGTAATGGGAATTACATCGCTCCGCCAGCTGGCCTACATTCATTCTACGGCGTTGGTTGTGCGAAGCCACGCAACATTGTCGCCATTGTCCTGCGTTCTGTCCATTGTAGCATTATAGACGAAAAATAAAAGAAATGCTGCAATAAAAATTGCCACTTGACCAATTGTGCATTAAGCAATTAAATCGCTTTTATGCAATTTATTGTGGTGCAGCCTTTGCAAGTTACTCGCTAGAAAAATAAGTGTGCATGTGTATACAGGGTGTCCCAGAAGTAACGTGCCAAACTTTAGGGCAAGGTAGGTGGGGGGGGTGAGCTCACTGATAAACAAAAAATTTTCAGGTAAAAGTGT
>NW_023458558.1:19548720-19603457 GCF_013731165.1 Rhagoletis pomonella | reverse complement strand
AGCAGCTTACTAACTAAAACAAGGGGTAAAAAATTTCAAAACTAAAGTAACAAGCAAACCAACTAACAGCAAAAAATAAATGAAATGGCAATATCAATAGCATCAGCAACGGCAGCAAAGGCAGTAAAAAATTCTATACACAAAAAAAAAAAAATGGAAAAAACATGCAAAATAAACGGCGGCAAAAATTTTTGCGTGGAAAGAAACTGTACAAAATATCAGCGCTCACACAGATGCGCCGCAAAATGGTGAAAAAGCAATATGCGCTTATAAAAAAAAGCGTAGCAAATAAAATTGAAGTGCTCGGAAGGTAGTGCGTGATGATAAAAAGGGTGGGGGAAACGCGCGACTGGTCTGCTAACAACGCCAATGCTGCCACTATTGCTTCTTGTGTGCGTGTGTTCGGTGTGTGTGTGTGTGCGCACGCTTACAAATGTTCATTTCGCACACATCCTTTCGCAGGCAGAGTCCCTCTTGGCGCATGGTAATCTGTGGCCTTGTCGACTTCAAAGCTGCGCGCACATTTTTCCGATTCAGAACTCAACTGTCATTGTTTATGTGGCTGTTGTTATTTTTGTTGAAAACCAATGCCGAGCTACTAAACTATTGTGCATGCGGGTGGCCAGCCATTGCTATTGCACTCGTTTTTACTATTGCAGTTGTTTTTGTTGTTGTTGTTGTTGTCATTGTAGTAGATTAATGGGGTCAATTTGCGTATGACGCGGTTAGAGGCGCCCACAAAGCATTGCCGCCGAAGTGTAGTATGCCGCACACTTCTGTTGGTTCCTAAACGAATTACCACTTTCGGTCATGACCGCCAACGCAAATGCGAATGGCGAAGGCACAACGCTCGAGTAGCAGCAATAACAACGATTAGAGCTGATCTCTCTATAAGCGACTCCTCATAGCTAAAAAAAAAAAAGGTAGCATACAAAATTTCAAAATATAAATAAAAAATTGCAACGAATCGTTGCACTTGACATGAACGCAACTACACACAGGCACCTATGCCAGCAATTGTGCTCACCACTACAATTGCAGCTTGGCAACTGTGACATTTCGTTTAGTTGCGCTATTTGCAATTGTTGTTGGCGTACACTTTCCTGTCTTTGCTGTAGCAAAAGGATACAACGCTTTCTACATTCCATTGCATTTGCTTTCGTTTTCGTAATTTTAGCCCGCATTTTTGCTGTTGCTTGTTTTTTTATTCTTGTAAGCTTGAAAATGTATAAGAAATATTCGCGCGAATAACGAAAATGCAAATTTTCTTAATAAAAGAAATCACTCGTATTATTATGGGGGTTAAATAAAAAAACAACGCAAAATGCTGAAATCAAATAAATTTTCATATCTTTCGAAAATAAATCCTTTCCACAACGCTGAACTTGAAGGTCCCAATATTTTTGAATGGGCAATAAAATCGCATTTGCAGCTGCTCATTAACCAGTAAATGCATTTACTAGCTTATTTCTTTAGCATGCATCAATGTCAAATATTGTTCAGTTCTTATTTATTTAGTATATTTGAGTGTTGGTCGTGCTAACTAGTTTTGTTAAGCACAATCCAGAAAGCAAGGATATATTTTGGCTGTGGCGATTATCTCTGTTAGCTTTGGAAAAATTAAAGACTTTCTTCGAATACTCTAACTAAATAAAGCATATTCATCAGCATCTTCTTGTGGATATGCAAAGAAAATTTAAAGATCTGCTAACGAGGAGGCCTTCGCACTTTTCTCTGTTAGTTTTTAGCTATAGGTTTCCTAGAAATTTAATGAAATCAAAAGAATTTATTTTTTTTTCAACCATAAAATCTAATAATTATAAGAAAGGTGAATTAATACAGCAAAATAAATTGAATAAAAATAAGAAAAAAATTATTAAATAAGCTTCTAAAAATTAAATGAAATTTAAAAAAAGTTTTTTTAAAAAAATCAAACAAAAATGTAAAAGAAACTAAATTAACATAAAGTGCAAAATTCGTAAGGACACAAAAAATGTGTAAACAGTTCTACAAACAATAATAAAACATTCACAGGTTTTTAGAATTTTTGCACTTACATATGAACATATGTTGAAAATTCACATACATACATAAACAAATAAATAGCACCAGTTTTAAATGATGTTGGTATGTTATCGTAATTTTCTCCATAAACAGTTATTATTTTCTAATCTGAATGCCTGTAATTCGAATGGATGAACACATACAGTGACCAAAATAAAAATTAGGACTCTACATTTTAGCAAGCCTTGACTATTTTTCTTCTTTTTTTTTTTGTTAAATGTTTATTTTTATACCCGAGCGCACTTGTGCACAAGGGTATTATAACTTTGTTCACATAACGGTTGTTTGTAACAGGCAAAATGAATCGAGATAGATATAGACATATGTATACATAAATGATCAGGATGAAAAGAGAAATCGATTAAGCGCTGACTGTCTGTCCGTCCGTCCGTCCGTCCGTCTGTGCACACGATAACTCGAGTAAAAATTGAGATATCTTAACGAAACTTGGTATATGCATTTCTTTCGGGCGTAGGACGGACGGTATTGAAAATGGGCAAAATCGGACAATAACCACGCCTACCTCCCATATAACGGTAGTTTTCAGAAATACGAAAACTGCGATATTTTAGTAACTACTGAAGATTATTCACTCAAAATTGATATTTACAATAAGTTTTAGACGAAAAATAAGAATATTAAAAATTTTTGGAAAATGGGCGTAGCCACGCCCACTTATGGTTACATGTGTATATCTTGGTAACCGCTGCACCAATTTCTTCCAAATTTGGCACAGTTGTTAACCTTGGTATAACATACGAAATGGTTAAAATCGGACAATAAACACGCCCACATCCCATGTAACGGTAATTTAGAGAAATACGAAATCATCGATAAATCAGTAAATATTAAAGCTAATTTATTCAAAATTGATGGTTGCAACAATTCTTTACCAAGAAATACGCTTAAGACAAAATTTTTAAAAATGGGCGTGGTACCGCCCACTTATGATCACATATATGTATCTCGGTAACCGTTCTACCAATTTGTACCAAACTCGGTGTGGTTATTGTGCTTGCCACATAGAAGCAAAACGTTGAAAATTATTGAAATCGAACTAAAATTACGGCCCCTTTCCATATAACAGTAAATTTCAGAAATGCTTGAAACTTCAATATTTCGAAATTTAAGGACGCTAATTTACTCAAAATGGATAAACCCCGGTTTACCATGTAGCGGTAGCTTTCGGAAAGGTGAAAAACATATATTTAATACTTGCGCCGGGTATTTAATGTTCGGCTCCGCCCCAACTTAGACTTTCTTACTTGTTTATTATGAAAGTAAAGCTCCTTTCCTAACAAAAACCAAATAAATCGAAATTTCCGACTTTGTGCAAAAACTATGAAAATTAATTCTGCAAAGTTTGGACCGAATTTCAAACTTTTAAACAGAATCTTTAGAAAAAAAATTGGTTGAAGTTTTGTAGCTCATTAAAATTGATTTTAGTAAAGTGAGAGGGCAATGTGCTGTTACAAAAAAACAAAAAATAGCCAAAAATTAACGGTAAACCCTATATACTTTAAACTTGTACTTTATACGAAAATTTAAAGAATTTTTTGTAGCAAATTTTGTGGCGTAAAACTCTCAAGAAAAGTATCCTAAAAATGTGTGATGTTACTCTAAGAATGCTGTTTCAAGATTAATACATCTAGGATCATTTAAGAAGGTTTTAAAATCTGTTAGTCTTTGTGGAAAAAATTAGCAAAATTATTTTTGTCCCGTACTCGGTCACCGCATTTATACTAGATATTGTTTTCACTCATACGCCCTGACACACTACTGACTTACGCTGGCAGGAGGCAAGGACTCAAAGAGATTTTGAATCGGTGGGAACTTCTGTTATGCAATTGCATTATTTCAATACCCAACACCAAAAGGCATGCAATTACGCACACATACAAACTATAAATGAGTACATATGAATGTGAAGTAAATTACACATCAAATATTGAAAGTGAATTTCATTTTAAATCGTAGCAAACAAAAACCGCTGCCCAAAGGTTTTTTTCAGGTACTTGTACCTACACAACCAATTGATATGAGTTAATTACTTTTGACTGCAAATGGACTATTTTAAAATAATATTAAACTATTCATTTACATACGCTTGTTTATTTAATAGCAAATTTTTAAACCATAAACACAAATAAAACAAAAAACGTGCATACGTGTGTGAGTAAGTATGTGGATAAATCAGCATGCATCACTTCAATGAGTACGCTTAAAATATGTAGCAATCAAAAAAAAGCAAAAAACTCATTCAGACGGTTTTTTGTACAACACAACAGAAATGTACACAAATATTGAAATTCCAATTATTTAATTCTCGCGCAAATTGGACAATCGAAAAAGTTTTAATTTATTTGATTTAAGTAATGGATTAAAGAGAAATTATTAAAAGGCAGCTGTCAAATTCAAACTATGTAGCATTTTTGATGAGAGATTAATATTTGGTGCGATTTTGATTTTTTTACTAAGTTGTGAGATGCCTTGCCTTCGGTCACTTTTTTAATGCTTAATTTAATTTTGATATGCAAATCGAGTTTCTATATTTTTCTATGTAATTGTCTCTGTTGAGGCCACAAGTCACTTGCTATGTTAATTAGTCCTAACAGAACATTAAATCTTTTAACATTGAAATGTTAACCAACACTACAGTGCTCTGTGTATAATAAATGCTATTTAACAGTCGCAATGCTCAGCGTGCTTATGAAATGTTTATTAACATAAATGTTAAATGCATGTAAACAGTATACTTAACATTGCTGTTGGCTGTTAGAAAACACGACCGTGTTATTGTAGATGCAGTTCATTTGTGTAAATAGCAGACTTCCGTGTGAATAAACTTGTTTGCATATTTAATGCATTTTTACATTGATTCGTTACATATTAAGTATGTATTTATTTATTTACAGCTTAACTACTCACAAACGAATTTCCAACGCTAACGTTAAATGTCAAAAGGTTAGCTTTGTGTGCATGTCTAATTACAAAATAACCAATCCTTATTATATCCGATTCAGCAGCAAACAATGGGACGGTAACTTCCGGCAGACGCTTTTTTTGTTTTCCTATTTATTTTGATCAAACGCGCGGATACATGGCGTATGAGTAACATATTTAATTTCCGGCTCATATTTATTTCATACAAAAAAATAAACAAATCATTGTGTGTGTTCACGCTTGTCTGGTTATCAGGTCATCTTGCTAAAAATTATTATTATGTAGTGTGTTTTATTGTTGTAAACTGAATAAAAAATATAACCACATAACCAGATAACCTGTAAGAACAATCTCGAGTTTTTAAATGACAAAACAAAATGCCTAAACACGTTGGGTCGCAGATTAAAGATATTTTCATTTTTAGAAAAAAAAAAATCTATTTTCAACATTTAAAAAAAATTTTATTTTATTTTTTACTTTTTCGCTTGTACTAATGCCTATTTTTATGCAAAAAAAGAACAAGCTACTAACGATGAAAATCGCTAATAAATAAACAAGTTATGTAATAATTTTTTTATGTGAAATATGGGTAGGAAATAATGTTAAGGCTGATTTTCATTGTGTCATATTTTGACAACAAAATTTCTTTCCTTTCAAGAACGCCCTACTTTAAAATTCGATTGAGGAACGCCATAACTCAGCTGCCGTTTTAAAAACGCCCTATCTGCGCACATTTTCAATGAATTCTTGTTTGAGGTGGGACGTTTTTAAACCGAATTCTGAGATAGGGTGTTTTTCAATAAAATTCTGAATTAGCACGTTCTTCAATCAAATTATGAAGTAAGGCGTGCTTGAATAAATTTCTTAGATGGGGCGTTTTCGAACTGGCTGCCGAGATAAGGCGATCTTCCACTCAGTCATGACTGATACTCTGATCGCTTTTATCGCGGTTTAACTATGTACATATAATTTATGTATGTTAATAGCGGCGTCTTTCTAAAATATTTTTCTTTGAATAAACAGTACTGATGGATGTAACCTTAATAACCATAAATACTTTTGGCTGACCATTATACACCTTTGACATGATTTTACTTTGATGATTATCTAGGACACTCTATGCTATTAAGACACGGATCCATATACATCCTACATTTATGCTGTCCATTGGGTTGTTTCTAATAGCGGTAATGACAATCATCTGAGAGTAGTCCTGCCATAAAAAAGCTTCTTACAAAATCCATTTAATGTTCGGTGTCTGGGTAAAACTGTAGCTCCTTCCCCTTTGTGTAACATAATCAACCCACAAATCATAGGCAAAGCTCAGCCAAACACCAACATATTTCTTAGGCATCATTCTATTATTATTATTTATATTGGGCTATACCCGAACATTCTTTGCGCGAGTTCACCTATCGCCGCCGTCAACCTGACAGGTGACTTCCCTACAAAGTTCTATGACTCCAGGTATATTGGCGAAAAATTCAGTATTCATTTCATTGTAATATTTTTTTTTTTGGTTTTTATTGCAATGTAAAATTAATTTTATAATACAAGATTTTAAATATGCATATGCCAACCTCTCATTTCCTTCCTTTATAGCTCTAATTTGTGCTCATGTGCGAGTGCATTGTTGCTGCATAATTTTACTGCTACACTTCAAAGTTATTGCATACATATACATACATACATACATACATATGTATGTATAACTATTAACTCGCAAATAAATTGAACAATAACATTTTGCGCGGATTACCCAGACAACTGGCCTATTTGATTACACCAAATAGGCGAGGTATTTGACATTTTAATGCTCGTGTTATTCAAATTGTATTTGACACTTCGGCTAATGCTGAAAGGGAATGCTTACAGAGCGCAAGGTACTCAACTCTGAGTGTGAGATAAAAGTTAGAGAAAGCCAGCGCATGAGAGCGCGCAAGAAAAGTGTGTTAGCGCACAACGACAAAACTACAAAAGGTGCTTAATAATGGGACTAACGAGGGCGAGGGCAACGTAGCGACCTCAGCTCAGCATCCACAAGCATCTGCGAGATTTGAAAACTAACTAACTAACTCATCCAAGAGTAAGGGCGAGCGCCAACTCGCTGTTTATTCTTATCTTAATTCGTTTAAATTATCTCACTAGCTCTCCCATTTTCGTTCTCTCGCTCTCGCATCCGATTGCCTAGTATCGCATTGCTTATTTAAACGGTAAACGAAGTTTTTGCTCCAACTTCAGCCTCAATCCTTGCTGCTGCTGCTGATGCTGCTGCTTCTGCGAATGCTCCAGCCGCGACCCATCAAAACCGACTAACTTTGACGACGACCAGTGAACGAGAGACATATTAAATCGCAGATTTAGGAAAGAAACAAATGCAATAACAACAGTACATCATCAAATACTCGTTTGAACAGCATTTGGAGCAATAAAATTCACCACCAGTCCAACTGCTGGTGTTGGCGATGCCACGATTTCGTTGCCGGAGCTAAGGCAAGCGATGGGAACTAACAAAAGAAGACAGCCGGAGTAGCAGATGATGCGGCAGCGGCTGTGGCTGCTGCTGCTGCAGCAAAAGGAATTTGGCACAAACTCGCCGCCTCGTACTCAATGCTGCGATTCAACTCTATTCGATTCGACAGCTGGGATTTACTACAAACGACGACGTAGCCCACGAAGTGCTTTTGAAAAAATCCTCCTCAGTCTGTGGTATCATCTGACGCTGTGTTGATACGCTGCACCGGCCGGTCGCGTACGCAATTTGGACGTTCATGAAAATTGTATACGTAAATATTTGGAGTAATCGCGTAAATTATGGCTAAGCCACTAAAGAAGTGTGGAAATGAATTCGTTCCGGTTTGTTTGTGGAAAAAAAACATGTTTAATAACATAAAGCACATATGTGCATACAAACATTTTTTTTTGCATTTTCGTGTATGTGTGTGTGTGTATGAAAAGTGCTTAACAAAACCAAAAAAGTTTACATGTTAGTGTTACAACAGGATCACGACCTCGGCTGTTGCTAAAAAGTATGTACTTGGTAGTGCAATATATATATTTACACATTCTATGTAGCGAACTACCTAATACACGCATACAAAAATTTTGCTACCAAAGTGTCAATGCTTATACATAGGCACGAATACTCTACACATTCACACATTCTACATGCTCTTCGCTCAACTCTTGACCCAGCTAGCGTCTGTAAATTTTTATTTGCGTTTTAATGTCAACCCAATACTACTCATTGATATCGGAAGAAATGTGTCTATGTTTATACATACATATGTGTGTGTGTGTGTGTGTGTGCAAGGACATTGCACTCATTGTGCACGTGTCCTTTATTTATACATACCTACATACATAGATTTTGTACAGTGCCTTTTCAATAGTCCTCTGCCTTGTATCATCATTCATTCTGATTTCTATGTCAATGCAGCGACTGCCTTTGAATTTTCGTCTCATTTGTTATTCCTTCGCATTCTTTTCTTCTTCTTACTTACTTACTATGCACTAAACGAATTTCCTTTCAAGCGTTGCATTTTTGCAAACATTTTTCGACAGTTTTACTAGATATACGTTGCTTTTCCCTGTGCCCAATAATGTGTTTGTGTGTGTGCATGTGTGAGAAAGTGGCATGTCAGCGACATGCCAAGGCATTTCTTTAGAAATTTTTCATGTATCTGCTTTCATGCAAATTTATATACCCAGATGTGTACATGTTTCTTTATTGGAAATGCACACTGATTGTGATTTCGATTATGGTCTGCATTATTTTGCTTTTCCTAATACAATGTAGGTCAAATGTATTGAACGTGCAACAGTTTTTATTTATTGTAATGTTTGTATTGTTAAGGATAAAGAAAAACTTGTGGTTGAGTTATCAAAAATTTTTGGTACAAAAATTTTCGGATCATACAAAGACATATGTACATATTTTGTAATTCATTTAAGCTTTTAAATAATCACACGCTTTAAATTTACACTATTGTACGCATGTACGAAAAAGTATTCGTATGAATTATATTATAGAGTTTTTTTTTATTCCAATTGAATTCCAAATTTTTATATGAAAATTAAAGCCACGCACTAATTCCTCGATAATTGATATCATTGTCTTTTGGATCCGTAACCACCTAAATTATTTCGCTAATTTCAGTAAAGTACACCAATCATTTAATATTGGTACTTATTAAAAAATATTTTCGGCAAGTTAATCTCAATACTTTCATGCCTTTTAGCTTTTTTTGGCTACCATAGATACATATGAGGCCTTGAGGGCTAGAGTAGTCTAAATAAGATTTCAAAAAAAGTTGAGTTGCACCTTAAAATGTATTACTAGGGTCGAAACGGTAATAGCCAGAGGCACGCCCTTTTAGTTACAGCTACAAGGAATTTTTTAGTAAAAGACAGCATTTATTTTTATAGATCCTTCTGCCTCATATTACAAAAAAAAATAAAAAATCGTGGCCTCATATTTACTTATGCCAATGAAAACAGATTGTCTCAATAATCAATAAAAAGTTATGAAATAATTTCTTTAGTTTAAAATTTCTGCCTATATGATTTCGTACAAATTTTTTCAATCTTGCAAACTAAAAATAAATATCATGCTAGTATATTGGTTGCAAAAAGAAAACTAAGCGGAGATTGAGAAAAATCCTTTAGCAATTCCCAGCAATTTCAAACAAGCATACAATATTTATATGTGTAAGAATATATATTTTTAAAAACAGTGAAACCATTCTAATGGGCAAAAATTGATTTTTCTTTTCGCTAGCCTTAAGTCTTATTTTGTGCCACTAATAGGATGGGCTAGGCGTCAGCCACGGATAATGTGAGAGCCGATCAGGGTGCGGATCAGTAGTGTTCCCCGAGGGTTCGGCTTTTTTTGAAAAAATAATTTCGAAGATAAAAATTCTAATTTTTTACTAAGTTGATAAAGTTAATTATTTAATATTCACACAGCTATTGTAAATTCGAATAAATTTGAAAGCGTATTTTTAGGTGAATATGCTGTGGTGTAGTGGTTAGTTTTTCCGACCAACATCATAAACAGATGAAAAAAAAAATGTTTTTTCTCGACAGGTAATGGCAAACCTCTAATTATATTTCTGCGATGAAAACGAGCTTCTCATAAAAAAAAACACTCATCGTTCGGAGTCGGTGTAAATGTGCAGATATTTGCCTTTAGGCGGCAACATCAAGATGCACGCCACAAATAGGAGGAGAAGCTCGGCCAAACACTAACACATTGCCAATATATTATTATTATATGCAAATGTAGCAAAATATAGTAAAAACATAGAAATATTCCCCCACCTTCCGAAGTCAACAGATCTTCTAAAAATCTTTTAGAAATTAATCTTTTAAAAATTAAGACTTGTTTGGCGGCTGTACAGATAATAATTCCTAGTGAGTGGAGTGGTCATTTAATATATCGAGATAATAATTTTTGTTCAAAATATCTTTTTATTTAGCTTTTTTTCTTTTGAAATTAAAAAAAAAATCAAAATTTTATTTTTGAATCAGAAATTTGGAAAACAAAAAAATTTGCTTACATATTTTTGGTGGTTACGGCTGATATAAAAAAAAATTTTAAGGTATTTGATGAAAAAAGTTTTGCTTAATAAATATTAACATCCTTATTTTATATCTGAGACGGCACCGCCTCTGATTGCAATTTTATTACCCTATCGGTCGTCTTCGTCTTACATTTCGTCATCTTGTGCAAAACTGTTTTGAGCACATAAAACAGTTTTTCATAAAGTGCAGTTTTTGATGTCGTATGGTTCTTTGTGAAAAAAATTGTCTAACCTCAAAATAACTGTCTCTAAAAAGAAGCGTGGCGCCAAAAAATTTAGGTTTTTGTCAAAAATGGTCGAGAAAATAAAAATATTCAAATAAGCTCAACTAAATCATTATTTTGAGGTTTATTGGGGTCGCTGGACAAGAATTCGGTGTCAGTTTTTAAACTAAAGATGGCGGGCGCAAAATGGCGGACAGTATTTTTGTAAGTGCATCTTGTATATAATACATATATATCTGCATTTTGTATATATCTGCAAGTTCTGTAAATGCTGTTTAAGACTTTCAACACCAGTTAACAACAACTTGTGTTTCGACATTGTGGTGAAAAACCAAGGGACCATTTCATAAAATTTCTACTCTAATATGGTGTCATACTGCATTGGGCTTATTACCGTATCCCATACAATTACTTAATAATCAGCTACTTCTGCAGTAGTTGTTCCATGTAATCCAATTAGACGATGTGAGGTAAGAACTCTTGCCACCTGAGTTTAATTTAAGACTTTGTTCGTTGGGAATTTATGGTAGTGCAAAGTGTTAGAGCATTTTAAAAGGGATATCGAGTGTATCGTTTAAGTTCGTTACTTTTTCAATTTCCATTCAAATGCAAATGGTCGGTAGATTTAAGCAACTAAATACTTTTAAAAACAGTTGCCTTTTTTCTGGCGATTTAATACTTAGTTGCCTGGCTGTCAGAAAAAATTTAGATATCATAATTAGAAATCGTTTCACATAAAAGAGCCACCAGGTTCGTTTTAAAAACACTGCAAATATCAGGTAGACGGAAAGCTCTTTTACTGACCATATCCAATATGCAAGGAAGCTAAAATCATAAAATTGCAATGACCGATATGTGGGGAGGCGTAGCGGCCCACAGTTATTGTAACTGATATGCGAATCTAATTGCTTAAAAAATAAATAAAAGCCTTTGTATGTAAGTGAGGCTAATAAAAGCTTCATATAATATTTTCTGCTGTTAAATGGAAATATGTGTTATTTATTTATTTTGATTATACAGGCCAATAACAAGGGTCAAGAAGCAAAAGCACTAACGTTCTTTTATTCCCGAGGAACATGGGAGTGCTGGATCCGAATCTGGTCATATAATTGCTATATCGCGTCGTATTTTTGAGATATCCTAACCCAAAAGTGCAAAAGACAATGTTCTTCGTCATATGTGAGGTCATGTAGTATCGTAAATTTTTTTTTTTACGACACAAAAACTTAACGTGATATATAGCAATTCTACGCCCAACTTCGGATTCAGCGCACTAAAATCCTTCGGAAATGCAGATTAGTGTTTGCCTCCAAAAAAGTTAAAATCTGCTTTCCTATGATATTCTATGCAAAATCTTGCCATAAAATTTAGTTACATATTAAATACAATTTATGGTGCATAATCTTTTAATTTCAAACCTAAATAAAAAATATAATAAAATACAATAATATAAGTAAATATAATTGACCTTTAAATTTTAATATTGATGATTGCAATTGAATGTAATATTAACGTTCAGTGGGGCCATAAAGCTAACTATTTTAATTAATACTAAATACATCAAAATAAATTCCTTCACGCCAAATTTAATTTATATAAAATTCCAATGTCATAGAATTAGCAAAGTGTTTGTATGCAAATATGTACATACATACATACATATGTAGTAGAATACAATCTATTTTTGTTCATCGATATAACGAAATAATAAAAAAATTATAATTCCGATGGCTTTTAATTTTATAACGCGTATTGTTTTCAGTTTTAAAATTGTTTGTTTTTTTTCATCTTAAATTATGCTCGTATATTCATAGCAAAGTGAGTTTTCTAACAAACCTCTATTTATGTTTTAAATCACTGCAGAACTAAATTCGGCTGCAAAACTTCTGATTAGTTGACTGTAGTACATAGATATCGTCGTTTAAGGTACAAAACCGCGTATGTGAGGTTGCATAAATTATTTTCTAGAGAGTAAAAACACTCATATTTTAAAATGGTTCTAATTTTTATAAAGAAATCAAATTTCTGTCCAGCGTATTTTAGGACGAATGGATAAGGATGGAGCCAAGAGCTTGTGTGAGCAAATCCGATGTTTGGCAGCCAATGTCAGTTACGCGGTTGTGTACTTTAAACGACGATATGTATATCGTGGCGAAAAAAAGTTGACATCCAAATTATTTATAAAATAGATTCTGGAATGACAAATTACGAAAAATTTGGCTAAATTTAGAAATAATCACTAGTAGCGCGAAAATAAATAATTTTAAAAAAAAAAAAAAAAAAAAAAATGCTGTAGGTGACGCTAGTGTCAAGATTTTATTAAAAATTTTATTTATGGACCGATTTCACACATACTCGAAACACATCTTACACGATATTCAAAATTGACACAACTCAACATTACACGTTTGTTAGAAAATGCGAAAAACTATTTCTTAGCACCTAGCAATCATATAGGAAAGCGAGACTTTATTTTAGGTTTTTTTTTTCAAAAAATTATAATAAAAATTTGCTCCAGCTTAAGCTCAAAGGTAAATAAGTGCTCTGTGTGCAGTTTTAGCACATAATTTTAACAATGCCAAATATTCATTGGACACAATCATATAAATTTATTATTACAAAATCATATGCCATGCTTGCTTTTTTAAGGCGCCATAATATGGAATTCACTAAACCGTACACACTTAAATTTTTGTATATGGCTTTTGGACGTTCCCGGCTTGAGTACCCCCCTCACCTGGTCTCCTTTTTAAGGATGTAATCTTTCTATATATTCTATATATTTTAAAATTAATTATGTGATTAACACACTTGCAAGTTTTAAAAGATTAACACACTTGCAAATTAAAAAAACAAGCTCCTGAAGCCAGGAAGAACTATTTTGCTCTGGGGAATTATATTTTCTCCTCACATGATCGGCTCACTCATAAATTTGCATGTGATATATTACAACTCGTGGACCACATATTTCTTACGCCAACGTACACCCCTGTCGTGGACCGCTCGGTATCCTCCTGAACCACTTTGGGAATCAGTGCTCTATATGCACGAAAAACTCCCATTAATAGAGCCGTAATTGATTTCAACAGAATTAATAAATGTGTTCATATCGTTTTTTAATTATAAAAAAACGCTTTTCGAATTTTGGATCTTTTTTTTGAGTAGTTTTATTTATTCTAACTGTATATTAATAATTTTAAACTACATTCTAATTAGCCGACTAGAATCTTTATTGTCATTGGCTATAATAAATCAGTAAATAAAAATAACGCTACATCCATTGGAAGGTATAGCGGTCACTCACATTGTCGGGGGTGACGGGGCTGTCACACGACTTATAATAGCAATTAATGGCCCACTACCTAATTAACATACAAGCCATAAGAATGGGATGGACATACGAGAACATTATTGTAGTGGAAAGATCGTAGAAGGAGAATAAAATGTGCAACACCTTTATTCCACCGTCTCGTATTAGGCAGGAGAACATTGCGCATGGTGGCAAACAGAAATCTCACGTGTTGAAACAAGGCCATCAACTAAATCATCATAGAAACAACAATGTGGTTTTTACAACATAGAGCGAGCTCATAAAATTTAAAGATGTTGCCATATATATATAAGGTATCGCCATGATACTAATCTACTACTACTAAATATGTTTGGAGGTTTAACTGTTTTGAGAAAAATATTTGAATAATTCCCGCTGTCTAGAAACGACCCTCTATTTTGGGATACACTCTAATGTTATCACTATAAAATATATAAACAAACATTTATTTGGTGTAAATATAATCATTTTCATACTAATTAACAAGCGGTTAAAGGTAATATAATAGGCGCAGTTAACACGTTATTCACCCACATAAAAAAAATCAGAAAAGAACTACCTATTTAAATATCGAGGGCTTATATTCAATACCTATCTATCTGCAATTTTACAAAAACTACTTTTTGATTTTGGAACCTATCTGGGATTTACCTGTCATCACTGATGTCAATTCTGACTTTGCAATTTAAGAGTAAATTCTTCTGTCAAGCGTTATACAAGTTAAGGCCTAGGTGAAAAGTGCAGATAGAGGGAATTGAATATAAGCCCTCGATATGTAAATACACATGAAAAAATATATCATACAGATGTGTGAAAAGTTCTCAGAAATACACGTCCCATTTTCGTGCGACTTTCGTATGAAAAGATATAACTCTCGCGCGCACCACTGCGTATGAGTAACCTTCATAACTACAAAACGAAGAACGAGGAAATGAATAAAAACATATGGCACAAAAATAAAATGCGCGTTATTTGAAATATATAATAATAAATATAATAAATAAATATATAATAATAAATATATATATTTTTTCGCTACTTTCGTGAATGAGGTGTTGTAGAATAATTACGTTGCATCCTCCAGCAGTAGTCAGCCATCATGTGACGATCCCGTCGGTCGATATCTATTCCAAAGTTGTTAAGTTCTGGTGAAACCGCCTTCGTGTGTCTCCAAATATCCTCCCGAATATGGCTTTGCACGCTTGAACAAATTCTAAACTTTCCGAATAAAAAAATTATAGAAAGCCTTGCTCTCTTTTATGATAGAACGTCAATTTTTTACGTCTTTAGATATTTTAGATCCCTTGTCAAATTATTTTACGTTTTTGGGGTGAGAGATTTTAGCTTTGTAGATATTAGTCCTTCAAAATGACTGTCCTTGCCTGCTTCGTTGAAGATTTATTCGAATGATAAATCAAGGATTGAACAAAATGTTGAAATACCCAGCCAGCAAAATCACTAAAAACAAGTGAATTTTTTATGTAATTTTTAAGAGGTGAAAAATTAATAATGTCGTAACTTTTGAAGCACACCTTACACTGGTTTGAAATTTTATGTTTTATGTTAGTTCTTATGTTTACACTTCACAGGTAGTAAATAGGTTGCTAAAGTGTGTTGGTAAGTATAAAGTTTCCATCACCTCCAGATTTTGAGAAAAATGAGGCCAGGCTGTGAAAAATTGCATTTTTTGCAATATTTGAGAAGCTCTAGCAAAGAAAGCACCTGGACCTGATGGTCACTTGAAGTCATTTATTGAACAATAAAAAAATAAATATTGCGCAAAGTTGTGCTACTGAAAAACAAATTTTGTCCAAATCAGATTTTTCTAATCTGTAAAATAAATGAGTATAAGAGACCTAAGAGTCAAGTTACAAGGATGGTATTCTCAGGGATTGTAGTCGAAAGTTCAAGATAACCGACATTAAAAGCCCAATTCTGACAAAATTTTTTTTACAGACAAATTTAAACTTTTCCATTTATTTTTCCGTGTGAAAAAGTTTGGCAAGAATTTGTACCGATATAGAGAATGGAGCCGAATTCACAGGTAGGAAAAAACTAAAAAAATATTTCTAGTGTTGTGAATGCACACCCAATAACAAACCACTAACGATATGTCGGAGGCAAAAAATTATTATTTTTTTTTTTTTCATTGTTGAACTGTGTAATTTTATTCATTATATTCTCATTTTCGCACTGGAATTAAGGCAACCGTGCAACTATGGGAAATTTCCATATGGCCTTTGAACAAAGCAGCACGAATAAATGCGAAAATGCATATAAATATTAAACAAACTATGGGGTAAAAATCATAAACAGCTGTTAGCTAAACCAGAGTTCAACAAAATAACATGCAATCGCACATCTGTACACACAAACAAGCATTTACAATTTCGCAATAATAATTTGCACACTTCTGACATTTAGCATATTTGCTCATAGTAAAATTGCAGCGCTGCTAAATACAATATTTTGATGGCGTTTATTTTTGTTTTCATTGCATTGTGCGAAAATGGAAATTGTCATTGAAATTAAGCCATGAGCGATTTTAATCTAAAAAACAGTAATGCAGTTATTTTTTTGTTTTTTTTTTTATATAAGCAACCATATGCATACGTATGTATGTAGATTTATCCATTTGCTAGTGCTTGCTAAACTGTGGTCATTTATTTGGCTTATGCGCGGAGTTTTGCCATCGGCGGCCACAAGCACGATAAAGCTATGTTAATAATGCGTATGCAACATTTTGTAGATCGCAACACATCAGTGCACAATGTACATTCATTAATAACAACTGTGCTAACATACATATAACAAAAACAACTATATAATTAAAAAATAGATATATGTATATATTTATTATCCACCATGCAGACCGCCAATAAATACGTGCATGCATAATCGAGTAAGTTTAAAAGTGGTCTCACCGCAATGTACTGCTATATGTATTATATAATTTTGCATTCTGTCTGTCTTCTGAATGCAACATTTTCATATTTACAAAAATATATATGTGTGCATGTACCAGCGTCATCGATGTGCATAGGTAGCTGAGTGGTTAGCGCTTCGGACTTTGCACATCGATCATGCGGTTTCGATCTCTGCTGAAGTCTAGAATAAGAAGTCTGAAGAGGGGATGTGGTGATCTCCGAAATAGCCATTATAAAAAACATAGTCGTGCTACAAAGCTCAATAACAATATTTAAAAAAATATTACCACGCCAAAGTAATTAGAAATAGACCTTTGCTATTAAATTTTTATTGCACAGTGCAGAGAAACTTGCAATTTAGAAGAAAATATACTCTCCTTTCGCTGTAAATACATAAATTTTACATAATAAAAACAATTATAGTGTGCCTCAAAAAATAAAAGAAAATCCGAAAGTAGAAATGTAAATGTAAACAAAAATATCACCAAAATTTCCAATTTTCTACTCAGAATTGTTTTAAAAATTTTAATATGCAGTGTTATGGCCCATTAAATTTTCTTTTGCCGACGTTGATTTTTTTCCATATACATAAAGTGTGCTCGAAATCCAAGCGAAAATTCCAATACACTACCATTTCATTGAAGAAAACTTTGGGCAGCCTTACTAAAGAAAAACAATTTTAACGTTCCACACCTACATACGTTTAATGCCCCAAAACATTTGAACTCAGGATGGGTAATGGTATTTTAGTTTATACCTAAAAGGTCATCTTTTCATTGTCCCTTTCTATTTTCGTATTCGATTCTAAAATAAGATGAAAAAAGCATGTCAAAGAGAGTGTTGGTGGGCAATGCGATGTAGTGAAATATTTCGCGCAGTCAGCTCGAAACGCCAAGGTAATCGTTATTAACATAGAGACGACAGAGAAATCTATAATAAGAGACGGTCCCTAAATTTACAAAAGATAGAATATTACACTTGTTTTACCCGTGACGGTGGTATACACCATTTATGTAAATCAATATTCACCGTTTGTCGGGGCGTATGAGTAACTTGTTGACATGCAATGAAAACATAAATTTTTTCCACTAAATCAGTGGTGCCCACGGGAGTCTCCGGGAGTTACTCGGCTTTCAAAGTCGTGTGTGTGCAGCTAGCGAATCATTGCGATGCTAGCAGCGAATTAGTTTGCGTTTGCTAGGGTGGGCACATTAAGCCAAAAATGATGAGCTGGTATTCGTAGCTCTGTCGATGCTGTGCACCACTGTACAAATCGACCAGTAAAGATGTATGTATATTTAACGATATGCTTTCCATTCAGTATATTTTACTAAAATACTTAACCAGAATGAATATCTGGAAAATCAGTGGTATGCGACATATATCCTATTGAGCGCAGTGTGTATGACTAATTAACAGGGAACGAATATTTAGGACTTAAAAACCTATAAAAAAGGCGAAATAAAATAGCGAAATAAGCAGCAAAATGCACTAGAAATAGCAAAAAAAACCAAAAGAAGGCACTACAAAAAAAAAAAAAATTAAAAATAACACTGGTTAACAGGAAAAATGTTCAATGGACGCCAACACATATCCAATTCCTATAGAGAATTGCTCGCTGATTCCGAAAATCGTATGAGTAACATTCTTTCCTGCTGATTTTTCATAGAAAAAATCTTTGCGCATTTTCACACAACCATTTATTACATCTTTATTTATTGATCGATTTTCTTCAATATCAACTTGATTTTTTTTTGCCGCAGAACAGGCTTTAACCCATCCTTGAATTGCTACACGATTTACTCGATTTATTCCAATTAATGTAAGTGAAAAATTTGAAAATTTGGCCAAATATGTATACTAAAATCTCCTAGGGTGTATATAGTACGAGAAATAGCCACACCACCTTATGTTATTCATATATTTAGTCCAACAAAACAGAGAGAGAGAATAAATCATTTGGTAACTGCAGCAAACTTCCATCAACTCTGCATGCCTTCGCTCGACTGTCGGATATTTTGTTCCAGTGACAACTTAACAGACACCCAGAGGCGAATATGGAAATACACGTTTGCTCACATACTCGTAATTAGTTATGCATGCATATTAGGATGATCCTTAAAAATATCAACATATAAGTTTTGTACGGGCGTAGGCACGAAAATGAAACTACATAGCACACGCCATACCTTTTGTTTCATCGGGCCAGCTATTTTAAACCTCAGTAGTGAAGCCTAAAAACTATTTTAAAATTTTTATATTGTACGTGGAACCAAATAAAATTGTGCCACTTACAAAATTTTGATGCTGGTATTTTTAAGGACCACCCTAATAAATGTGTTTGTGTTTTCGCATTTCAAGCATAGAGAATACTGAGATTTACTCATGTGAATAATGGCTATGGCATTGTATATACATATGTATGTATGTAAGGCCAACAACAATATTTCGCACATAAAACTCGCTGGCATTTTTCAGTTGACTAAATTTCATAAATTCAAATGCCATCTAAACAAACATATACGCGCAGTTGCTAAGGTCAATGAGCTCGTCCGTCAAACTCTTTTTTGGGGTTTTTCCTTTTTTTAATTACGAAACCAATTTAGATGTTTGGTTTTTGTTAAAAATACGCAAACCAGTACCAGCGAAACGTCACAGTGTGTAGGCAAACGAAATGCATAACCACCACAAGCGACAAAAACCCAAAATGTATGTAGAAATGAAAAACAAAAAAAAAAAAACCAGCTAGCTAGTGAAAGCTACAATGCGATGATGTATTGCTGATAGCAGCACAAGTGGTCAAAGCGAATATCAACAAAGCAGGGGTGGATGCGTTGGTGACCATAGGGTACTGGTAAAATCATACAAAAAAGAGTATGTGACCCGCTCCATTACACAAAAATATGACAAAGTGCCAGGATGATAAAATATTGTTGTAATGCTGTAATGGCGGCTGAAACCGAAAGCGAAATGAAATATCTATGTAACAATTTTTTTTTTTTTTTTGTACGCACTAACACTAATATCCCAGTAGAAAAACGTATGGCAAAGTTAGTTTTTATCTATGTATGTGAAAATATCGCACCTAGAAATACAGTGCTTTCCATAACTTTAAGACATCACATATTGACATGATTTGACCATTTGAATAATTTTTTTTTTAATTTAATTAATTGTTTAAAAAAAAAAAGTTTACTATTTGACAAACCCCGTATAAATCTAAGCTTCAGACTTTGTGCAACATTTGGAAAAATCAACAAACGTTCGTAAAAATTAAGAGCTTTCTAATTAGATATCTTGTAAATAGTATGGACGAAAATAGAGATAGATATGGAGATCGTCAACAAAAATATTGCAAAAAAAGCAACGGTTAGTTCCGACTACTTTGCACTTGCAGTTTATTGTATTCGAATTGAGTGGGCTACAAATCTGTATATTCAAAATATTTCTAAGAAATTTGATCAAAATTTTTAGAATGTGTAGTTTCACCTTCAATTTGAGAGTTATTTCAATAGCGTTAAGTCATTATTTATTTATGCTGATCAATTGCGTTGAAATCATATTTGGTAGAAAAAAAGTTTTGAAAAAGCGTGACGCGAGAATAAATTTTCTATTGAAATTTTAGTAAAATTCAAAATTGAAAAATATAGGGTTCTTTTGCAGAATCTCTTCCTCTTAATAGGTTGGGTTGGGCGGATACCAATAAAAAAAACTTCAGCAATTACAACTCTTCCATCTGGAGTTTCGCCAGCTGTTCATCCCAAGTTCAGAAACAAACTCTTGCATTTGGTACATTTTACCCCTGCGCCTGGAGCCGAAAGAAAATCACACAATTAGTCGCATGGGCTCCCCAGTGACCCGAATAAAAGTGTTGAAAAAAGAGTTTTCAAAAAAAAAACGAAGTGTGTATTAACAATAATATTAAAGTACTCAAATTATTATCGTTAACTAAAAAAGAGAAAAATATAATTTCGACTTCGAACTTAAAAAAAAATAAAAAAACAAAATTAAAAACTTACCTCCGCCAAAAATTTTCCTCCGCGACACATCTATACACGACTATGTTCTAACCGTGACTAAATAAATAAAACGAAATGTATATTGCCATAAATATTAAAGCTTTTTGTTATAGTTAACTTTAAGAAAGAAAAGCATAACTTTCACTTTAAACTTAGATACAAAAATAAAAACTTACCTCCGCCAAAATATATTACATAAGTGGTCGCATGGGGCCAAGAAGGCTCAAAGAGTAGCGACAAATGTGTACACGCCGATGTTCTGGCTGTGAATTATTTATTTCTATATTATTTAAGTTAGACAGAGCGCGAGCACGCTCCAAGCACTCCAAGATATATATATTTTTTTTCTACTTGAAATGCCCCAAACCCCAAGTGCTAATTAAGGGTTGAGGACAGTTTCAGCAGAGCTTCATCATCTGTGCGTACAACACATCCCATTCAGCGCAATCGAAGCATTTTTACATCATGAACTATGCCCAGGGCTTTAAAAACTTCGTAATGTTTGTTATTCCATCTTCTTTGATACCTTTTTCCCACGCAAATGTGGCTACATATTTTCGTAAAATAGCTCTCGGAAAAACTCTCAAAGTCTCAAAGTCACTTTTGTTCAACATCTCTCCATACAAAAGGGAGGACATGACGAGAAATTTGTAGAGCATAGTTTTTTTTTTGTTTATGTAGAGATAGAAGGATCCACTTTTTAATTGCCTACCTATTCCAAAGTAGCAGAAGGGCATTCAGTTTTTTAACTTGCGACCTTGTCTGACACCATTGACGGTGTTTATGCTGAATTCCAGGTAGACAAAGTCCTTCAACTCTTCTTAAATGTCAACAAGTCTCCAATCACCGTAGGATGTACTTATTTCACCTTCTTCTCTTTGCTTGAGAATGTTGCTCCGATTGACCTTTCCTTCTTCGTATTGAAATTCCTATTAAAATGTTCCTATTAAAATTTTATTGCTGCCTTACTTTCGGTAGAATTTTTGGGACACATTCCTGCCTGGTAGCATCTCAAACTCTTCGAATTTTTTTAGCTCCCTTTTCTTCATCTGGAAAGGACGCCTCTTCTACTTTCGAGCAGCTTGGCATCGTTCAATAGTCCCTCCGTGCTTTACGTGAATAAAAAATAAGTCTGCCGCGCACATTTTTGGTAAGTGTTTGGTCGAACTTCTTCTCCAATTTATTATATGCGTTTTTATTTTGAAACACAAATGGAGGAACCTGTACCTTATCGCCACCTTCGAACGGCAAATGGTTTTAATTAGAAGCTTTTTGTTGGCAGAAATACACTCGGAGATTAACTGCATCCCGCCTTTTTTTTCATTAAAAAACGATGCTTTGCTTCAAACTAATTTTGAAAGAAAGAAAATGAAAGAAAACAACTTCCAACTGGGATATTTTGCTAACTAAATATTTACATACATACTATGTAGGTGCAAGTACAAGTACACGTACATACATACGCTCGTACCGTCTAGTGCATGAACTCCACTGTTCAGACGGTCGGCAGTGCCACAAAAATCAAGCGAAGCAAAAAATCAAGCGAAGTAAAAAATCGCGCTTCCCAACTAAAATTGCTGGCTGACAGCGGAATACACAAAGCAATGAAGAGTCAGCAACTAACTGACACTAACTGTGAATGCGGTTTTGGCATTGGCTTTGGGGCTGGGTTATGTGGCTGTGAGAATATGGATGTACATAGCTTAGCCACTGACTCTGCTCTGCGGCATTCGTTGCTGTCATTGTGTTGGTTGTTGGGCATCTGGCCCGCGCATCAGACGAGTGGCTTACGCAAGGAAGCAAAATGCGCTGACTGCTGTTTGGCGATGCGATACTTTCAACTAACCAGTGTCTGTTGTAGTTTTCTGCATACCCATTTATTTTAGACACTTTTGTTCTATCCTTTTTAATTCCCTGCTCTGTTTTGAATATTTAGCTGGTGGCTAAAACTTTTGATTGCCAATATTACTGACGCTAATATCGCGTGTAGCGAAAATGAACGACGACGAGTGAGCAAGTCTGTAGAGATAAGTATTGGCACTATATTTTGCATGAACTGTACGGTGTATGGGTGTATGTGTGATGTGGATTATAATAAAATACTCGCCACTCGATTGCGTGTGTAATGATTGGGAAAATTTTGGCATGGCGTGCATTTTTTAAGTGCAGCAGACAGACATATAAGACCGATGGTGCTTTTGCCATGAAAAAGAGCTTCTCATAAAAATACGTTGACAATTTGTTCTGACTCCAAATACATTCGAAAGCTTAACCCTTATATACGAAGAGATGGTACAAATGGTGGTAACCAAGCGACAAAAATATTTCGCCACCCAAATTACTTACGGTCATGAAATTTCATGATAGCCTTTCGCTAGCATTTTTGAACAAAACACTATTTAACTAAATCATTTTATTAATAAAAAGGACTCTTTTTTTAGGGTCTGAGTACCCATAGACCTTAAAGACAAAATTGTTGTATATTTGTACCACCAAATATTTAGTTTTGAGTTGATTTCCAATTTCAGTTAGTTGCATAGCATGGCATCACTGAGAGACTAAAAACATATCTACTCTCAACTTCCAACTCAGCCCAAGCTAGCTCTAGTTTTTTTTTTTTGCTGAGGATTTCTTGCGCGTGTTTATCAGTACGAGTACTTATAATAAAGTAAATATTAGCTTGCCTTCCATTTTACTCTGACCTCTGCTGTCTGGCTTTCTGTCTGTCCGAGTTGGCAAATATTCCCCCCTTATTCGCCTCCGTAATTATAAATTCCAAAAATATGATACGCATGTATTGAAAATTAATTTATTTATTTTTAACGTCTCCCTGGTGAGAGTTCAAAGTACATTGATGATGGCTTTACAAATTTCTCCGTCTTAAATTGAATTATTATTACAGCTAAAATTACTTAATTTTGCATGTAAATTCCAATATTTCTGCTTTGTCTGCAAGTTGTCTGGGCAGCTAATCATGTTTATGGAATTTTATAAAAAAAAAATTTTCAAAAGCGTTAATGCAAGTAGAATTTGATTCTGGCATTCCGACTTAAATTTATACCTATATAAATTAAATCTAAAATATTAATTGAATATGATGAAAAACATTGCCCACATTTACTTGAGTGTTAGCTAATTATTTCTTCATATTTGTTGAATCTACTTAATTCTCAGAAATACTTTACTTTTGAAATAAGTACATATTAACCCTTTCAGTACAAGCGTCCAATATGTATCAGGGACAAACTTTTTTGTGCTAAAAGATATTTTTCGTAAATAAAAGCTTTTGTTGTTAACATAACAGTTGTTTTGAGAAAATTATATAACTTTTCTTTAAAGCTTTTCTTTATGTGCATATTTTGAATGCAGTTCACCACGTTTCTTCACAAAAGTGAAAAGTGTCAAAGTCCATTTTTTTCGGTGGAATTGAGATCGAAAAAAATGTTAAATATTGTTCATAGTTTTGAAATCTATTGCGCGTCGGAAATTGTTTGCTTATACTTTTGAAATAAATGAGCCGAACGCAGCCGGTAAAAAAGTGTCCGATCTTTAGCTTCAGCGGCTGGTTTTTTGTGCTGAAAGGGTTAAGTAGGCCAGAGGAAGCCATCGAGTCTAAGAATTAATTCTGGATACAAAACTATCGTTATGCGTTGACATATATTCAAAAAGAAATACAAAAAAAAATAAAAATATATATATTCCGACGAACTGATAACCTCCTACTTTTTTGGAAGTCGGTTAAAAAAACATTCTTCGGGCGAAACGTGCCTAGTGTTCCTTGTTCTGTTACGCTTAATTAATAACTTATTTTAAATTTTGTATTACTAGTCACTTCATAAATTTTTCATATAATATTTAGAATATTTTAATTTTTCTTTTCAGATAAACACGACGCGAAAATACCAAGCAAATGATCGCTAAAACGTGAAATATATAACTACATAAGTGCTGTTTTAACTTATTAGTAAATATAAAGGATAAAAGTGAACGTGGTCAATAATAAGGTTCGTATGTCTTAATTAATGACACAGACATTATATAAACTATACATGTTCTAAAATCATCCGAACAAGTAACAAAAAAAAAATGCCCACACCTATTTTGAAGAAAAATTTATATACATAGATATTATTCCTCTGACACTGGATCGTAGCCGTACATACGCAATATGAATTTTTTATTAAAATAAAAGAAGTACTTAAATGGGAATACAAATTTTGTATAAATGGACGTATAAGTAATTTCTGCCCAACATTCATTTAACAAGACTATTTTGCCCAAAACTGATTTTCCAGAGAAACGTTAAATGTAGCCAAGTCTAAGCAAGCAGATCCTTTGCAAATTTCCAGAATTCAAGTGATATATAAATATTTTATGCCGCACATAAATATCATCAAATACCTAAATAAACTGTCTATGGGTGGACGTACTACTTTGTATAATAACTTCTACACACTTATCGGCCCACATACATAAATACATTATATCCGTTTTCTCAGTTTAAGGCGAGTTGACATCTGCTCCAACGCTGCTCACAGAAAGCATTAAGCAAACAAAAGCAAAGCAGAAAAAGCCAGAAAGGAAAACAATGTCAAACACAAAAAAAAATCCATATATTTAGTATAGGGTAAGCAAAAAAAATTCATATCAAAACAAATACACAAAAACATGAAATTGTTGCCGGTTAATGTTCATTGGTTGGAATGTGTGTAAACGCGCGCTAAGCGGGAAAAAAGTGGCGCGACAAAAACCGTAAAAGTATTTAAGTCTGCAATGGATTTATGCTGATTGCACGGGATTACTGCGTAAATTGGAAAGGATTCAACATGAATTCCATTCAATTCTTTATCGCCGCACTTTTGGCAACTATCGGTAAGTAGCTGTTGATGACTCTATTTACTTGTACTGTATGTGTATTCATTTTATTTATACTGCATTTGCTAGAGAATTGATATGTTCTAGTAAGTTATTCTTCGGAAAATTTTACCGAGAGTCTTCTCAGGTAAAAACTTCATGTCGCTAGCGTAAAGGTCTCTAAAAATCTATTCCCAGAAGGAATAACAGCCAAACTCACTTTTAAAAAATTCTCTGTAGAAAACGCCAACTTTGAACTTTTTCCATGTAGAAAAAAAAATTATTTTAATTTTTACATACTTTTACTTCAATGACATGAAGATTTTGCCTGACAAGGCCTCTAGTAAAATTTTCCGAGGAATAATTTTTTAGAAAGTTTTAATCCTCATTGGCGTCAGGTGACTGCTAGGTTGATAGTAATGGGATAGCGGCCGTCTGGAGACCGATTTTTTCGCAATTAACTCTTTTTGGCCTTCCTTTTTTCCTCTTGAAAGTACTACTTCCTTCCCATACTCCTGCTGGTGGTGCTAGAATTTTATTACATACACTGGCAATCAAAACCGAGTGCATGTTCGAGATTTTTTTACTTACAGTGTAATAACTTTTTTAATAATGAGCGAATTCTTTCGAAATTCTCAGCAATTGGTCTTTATTATGTAACGAATAAAAGCTAGTATACAGAAAAGATGAATTTAAAAAAAAAACGGTAATTTCACGGCATAAACGTAAGGCAACTCTATGCACTCAGTTTTGAACTTTTCTGTTGTAAGATTTTAGAAGATTGGAATATGCCGTTAGATACATGTCATGATTTTTTCTTTACTTACACAACATTCTTCGAGGTTTGTTTCAATAAGTGCGTTATTTTTGGAGAGTAAGTTCGCGTTTGATATAGTGGTAAAAAAGAAAATGAGAAAAATTGCAATAAGTATTGAAGATAATATAGTCGACTTGACTAAAAATGGGAACTCGTCACGTGTTATTGCTCAAAAATTGAAAGTGAGCCAACGAACGGTAATAGTTGTCCAAAAACGGAGAAATATCGCTCCGGTACCAAATATTGGAGGTCGGCCCAGGTTACTAAAGGACTCCGACGCCCGTTTGATGTTGCGCAAAATGCAAAATAAAACGTCAAAAACGCCAAAACAGGCAGCTCTGGCTATAAACAAGAACGTTAGTGCACCAACTGCACGTAGAGCGCTCCACAGAATAGGATTAGTGTCAGCAGTTAAGCAGCAAAAGCCAGCTCTGTCTGATAAGAACATCAAAGCGCGACTGAAATTTTGCAAAAGTCACGAGAATTGGACCGTTGAGGACTGGAAACGGGTGATTTGGTCTGACGAAACGAAAATTAATCGTTTCCAGAGCGATGGAAAAGAATATTTTTGGCGTAGACCTCATGAACATCTTCAAAAGCACCATGTGAAGCAAACTGTAAAACATGGTGGTGGCAGATTAATGGTTTGGGGGTGTTTTACTTGGTGGCATTTGGGGCCGTTAGTTAAAATTGAAGGGATAATGAAGAAGGAAAACTATCTCCATATTCTTCAATCAAACTTGCCCGACTTTGTAGATATGAGCGCATACCCGGAAGAAGAAGTCGTTTTCCAGCAGGACGGAGATCCGAAACATACCGCAAAAATTGTACACCGCTGGCTGCTTGAGCAAAATTTTCAACTACTGCAGTGGCCAGCACAAAGCCCTGACCTCAACCCTATTGAAAATTTATGGGCTGTGGTCAAGAGGCGATTGGGACAGCATACGCGAGCTCCGACTAATATGGAAGAGCTTTGGAGGCGAGTAAAGCTAGAATGGGAAAATATACCTAGCGAAATAATAGAAAATTTAGTCGAGAGCATGCCTAGACGTATGAAACTGGTTATTAAAAACAAAGGATTGTGGATACCATATTGATACCAGCCTCCTAAAATCCCACAAAAAAAAAGTTCAAAACTGAGTTAATCGAGTTGCCTTACGTTTATGCCGTGAAATGGCCGATTTTTTTTTTAATTCATATTTTCTGTATACTAGCTTTCATTCGTTATAAAATAAAGACCAATTGCTGAAAATTTCAATAGAATTCGCCCATTATTAAAAAAGTTATTACACTGTAAGTAAAAAAATCTCGAACATGCACTCGGTTTTGATTGCCAGTGTACATATCGAGCCCTAACCGCCAAAATAACGTAAGCGACATTTTTGTCAAAGTTTTATTTTTGATGCAGAAATATTCCTAGAGCATCTAGATGCATTTCTGCATCAAAAATAAAATTTCGAAAAAAATGTCGCTTACGTTATTTTGGCGATTAGGGCTCGATATGTTAATTTGTAAATTTTGGAATAGGTTTTATAGTTCTATATTAACACAAATTTTGTGCAACAATAAATGCACATTTATGTGCACAATTTCCCCCCAAATTTATAAATAAATAAGCGAATTCATATTTGCCCATAAAATTTGCTGTATTATTTATTTTATTGAAAGCAGTTACAATGAGTGCTAGTTGTTTCTAAACATACTTACGTATGCAAATTCATATATTCAAAATCAATAAATAAAATATGTACATATGTATATCTATGTAGGTGCATATTTTGTATTAAATCAATTTAGCTAAAACAATTAATAATTTACATATATGTATTTACTTTGTGGCAAACGGATCGAATTTTTTCAATTCCACTAATATTGACGCGAATGGAATCTGAATAAAAATTTTTGGGTTTTTGGAATACTCGTGTATTTAAAGTCGAATTACCGTAATATTAAATTATTATTAGTGAATTTCATTAAACACCGTAAAGCTTTGGCAAATGTTGCGCTTTTTGCAAAATTTTGCATCTTGCGACCCAGCTGAGTACTTTTGTATGAAAACTTTCTAGCGACACACAGTGGCCTCAATAGGAGGAATTTTTTCACCACCCTGTATCAACTAGTATATAGAACCACTGATTATAAATCTTCAGTCAGGTTTCAAAAATCCAATATGAAATTAGAATGTAAATTAAAAATTTTGCTTAGGTACTTTATACGGTACATATCTAAAATCAATCAGGGCTTTCAGTTCTAAGAATAAAAGATTGTTGTTAATAATAATTAAAAAGGAATTGTTTAAAAACACATAGATATAACATTGAGTTTAATAACCTCCGGATTTGCGCCAAAAATGCTGTATTGCAGAATTTAAAAAATCGCGCTATTATCTTTGGCGATTTTAAACTCTTAACGGCAAAGGTATTAACGGATTTAGAACAATATTTTTTTTTTGTCACGTTAATGGTCAGCTCTACAATACATGTGTATGTGTATGTATACATATAGCAATCATGTTATTGTAGTAGCGCAATTGTTAACTCTTGAAAACCAAAATGAAATATCAATTGCAATCCCACTTCAGTATTAAGGATTAAAATGTGTAGGTGCCTATTTGGCTTTGTTTGAATGCACACATTCGTAGCCTGCGAGTAATACTTAAACAAAAACATCAGTTGCCTAAAGTGTGTATTTAAGCCACAATAGAACAATAACATGCATATGCACATACATGCATAAATACATACAGACATGCATGTATGCTTAATGGCACACAAAAACTTTGTATTCTACAAAAAGAAAAAAATGCAAGCGAAAAAATTGCATTGAAAATAATTTCAACAGTTAAGCAATTAATTTAATGGAGTTCAGGACATTAAGAGACATTTAAAAAGATCAGGTGTACTATACAGATACATATGAATGTGTTGGAAAATGTGCACATTTTTATGAAACTATTGTAGTCGTGCAGGGTGCTTAAAAAAAATATTTTAGATATTTTGATTTGAATTTTTGATTGAAATTAAGCAGCAATTTGTAAGAAAATATAGTTTTTCTTAATTAACCATTTGCATTTGTTAGGCTTGAAGTCATTTTATTGGTGTTTGTATTCTCCATCTGAAAAAAGAAATAAGTTAATTGTAAAAACAAATATTTTTAAAGCAAGTATTCCAAATATGAGCGAAATTGGACCATAAATATTGGTTTACCAAATATATTGAAAAAAGGAATAAGTTAATTATAAAAACAAATATTTTTAAAGCAAGTATTCCAAATATGAGCGAAATTGGACCATAAATATTGGTTTACCAAATATATTGGTATTTGTATTTTCCATCTGAAAAAAGAAATAAGTTAATTGTAAAAACAAATATTTTTAAAGCAAGCTTTCCAAATATGAACGAAATCGGAGCGAAATATTTACCCAGCTTCTAATGGTGGCTTCGATGACTAAAAAAGGAAGTGCCTTAACTAGCTGTGGATCAAGGCCTCTCTAGTCAAACGTCATTATCAGGGGTGTCCGTATGACAAGATATTTAGGTCTAAACTCAATCGGTGCTGTATTTATCATACCAGCACCCTTTTATTTTAGGCCTGTAGGGGGCCTTAGGGCCTCTCCGACCATAAGGACACTAAATAAAATGAATTCAGAGCAGCACTAAGTGAAAAGTGTATTCTAACAAATGCGGAACTGAAGCAACCTTTCCTGGAATTTCAGCTAAGGATGTCAGTAGAAGCTCGGCCAAACACTAACATATATTTAAGCGCCTTTCTATTATTATTATTATTAATATGTCAGTACTTAGTGAAAATTAAAAAACAAAAAAAAAACAACGAAACTATTTGTCCATCAAAACCCTTCTACTCTTACTGTAGAAATGAAATAAATTTATTTAAATGGCATCGCTAATGGACACCCTGTATATACACATGGAAGTAACAAACCAAAAATAAAGCATAAAAATAAGCTTACACACTCGTAGTAGTTATGTATTTGTTATTAATTTTTCCACACAAAAACTATCTCAAATTTATTTCAATTTGTAAAGCTTAAAAATAGTTATGTTATAAATTATGACAATGATAAATATTAGCTTGCTTTGTTGCGAGCTTTTTTTTTTTTAACCACAGTACAAAATACTTTTGATGGCTTCGAGTGTTGTTAGTCACTTTTTTGTGATGCAGTGATTAAATATATCTTCTCATAATTCGCAGTGGATTTACAACAATTGCCTGCATTAACTCAAAAAAAAATGATTTCAAAGCTTTTTTTTATGTTGGGACAGCACATATCGATGTACTCGTATGTGAAAATTGACACTATCTTATTACAAAAAAAGAGTTTATTTGTGTGTTTATTAATTTTTTCAAAACTATAACCACTTGACGTTTAAGAGCCAATTTCAGCCAAACTGGATTTTAAAGAAGCCGTTACACTTTCGTGGTCTCTGAGAGCCAATTAGAAACCAAAGCCTTTTTTCCACGAAGAGAAATTACGCTCTACAAATCTGTTACTATGACGCCTTTTTTATACGGAACAGAAACGTTGATAATGTGGAAAAAATTAGAAGGCTTTGTTGGCTTTTTAGAATCGGCAATTCAGCTCATTGTGGGTTGTTCGAAGAACACTGGGATTGTTGTCTTAGAGATATGCTAAAGGGAATAAAATATCACACACATTTGACTAAAAGTTTTAAAAGCAACAATTTTAAGTTAACAAACAAAAAATTTAATCATCGCGAGCATAGACCGATTTTCATGCTTTAGGACAAAAGTTCTTGTGTATCTGTTATCTCTATTTCCCCGCCAACTAGTCTTGTTTTCACTAATAATAATAATATTTTGTCACTTATACTTTTACCAAGGTTTTGGCCGAGATGCTCCCCCAATTTGTAATGTGCATCTTGGTGTTGATACACAAATTAAGTAACATACAATTCTATGCCACCTGCGAGAGGCAAACGGATTTTTATAAGAAGCTTTTTCATGGTACAAATGCCCTCGGAGGTTTGCCATTGCTTGCCAAGGAGCGAGCGCTATTCGAAAAAAGTTTTCTAATTTAAGAGTAGTATATGCCTCTAACCACTCAATCACAGCGGCTGGTCAACACTTTCTAGAATATTTTTTACTTTTTCTACTGCGGTTTTTTTGTTGACTTTTTTTTTAGAGTAACAAGTTTTCTTTAAATTCTGATATCAAGTCACACTTGTGATAGAGAATCACAAATTGCTTACCTATTAGAACTTTTTATTAATGGAAACAATACTGTTTATTCTAAATTTTTTTTGCAAAAATTTTCAATAAAAAAAATGTATTCTATTTTCCAGAAAATGTACTAGTTTTGCTTTTCTCGCAAATGGTTAAGCTTTTTTTGAGATTTCCAACGATATGTAATTTGAAATGGACGTGGCAGAAGGAAAACAAGGTTTTCATAAAGAACGCACTCGGGTCCGCCTTGACACTAAATCGTATTAACAAGCGTCGATAGACTATGAACACATACTGTACTGGAAAGCGTAATAGCTGTCGCAGGAAATTGATCTATATAGACTTACAAAAAAAATATGTAGCAAATGTATAATCGCTTTTTAGTACTCACTTGCTTGATGCTGCAATTTCAATTTGATTAATTGCCGACTGCAGAAATGGGAATAAGAATGATAACAGCTGAACGAATGTCACAATAGCAGGGGCGGCAGAGAAATGAGTTGGTATTTTGTCGTAGAAGTTGACGAAGGTGAAATTAGAAGCAAAACAAAAAGAAAGTTTTACAGCAACAAAAATTAAGAGCGACGCTAAAGTTCGAAAGACAATTTTTCAAATATACACATGTGGGTCAATCTGCCAAGGGACAAAAATTTAAGTTATACAAAATTTCAGTTTCCCGGATTTTGCAAGCCTATTTTTTAAATACTATTTCCAAAACTATTACACAATAACAAAACTGGTCCTAGTCACGTTTTGAAGGTGATATTTGGGGCCTAATAAAACAATGTACTAAAAAACTTCGAAAAAATTAATTTTGATGGTAAAAAACCAAAAAAGCAAAAACTTTATTAAAGGAACTCAAATAAATAATCATGTGATTATTTTCGTTAAATATTTGTAATGTTTTTCGAACGAAAATTTTTTTAGTAATTTTTCTAAAAAACTACCGTTCAAGCTTTAACCAAAACCGTATGAATTAGTTTCAACACTTCATATAAAGTTTATGAAAATTCAACAATTTTTTCACCTTTTTCCATATAAGCATGAATTTCGTACGACCTAAAATGCGTGGGAGCGCTAGGAACAAAATTTCAAGATATCAGCGAAAGCTTTTGTAAATTGCTCATATAAAAAAACCGAAAAAGTAGTCTAAAAAAAAGATCAAAAATCAACGGGATTTTTTACCCCTTTGAAGTTTTGAATATTCCTAACTTTTGAAACTGTGATTTATATGTATGTTTTTCTGTAAAGCTTTGACGGTATTTTTATAGCAAAATAACAAAAAAAATTTGCTCGAAAAAATATTAAGAGTATTACAAAAGAACAACGCGTGGTCGTTTATTTGAGTCACAAAATTTCTTGTACACCATACATCTAATTGATCTTAAAAGATTCAAAATTTTTCAGGTAGATGGTGTTTTTTATTTAAAAAAAAATAATAATTACATACTCTAAATAAACTTATGTTAAACAAATATCCAATTCTGTGATTTTCAACAATAAAAAATTTAATTAAGACACACGAAGATAAGACCAAACATAATTAAAACTGCATTTTTATAAGTAATTCTTGTTGATTACATCAATGATGAAAGATGCAGGCCTTTGCAGAAATTGGTAATTGCGAATACTATTACGCATACAATTTTGTATTTTTTTATTTATTGATTTGGAGTTCACAAGTACTTGGATATTCAAAAATAAATTTGCAAAATTTGAAAATGTGAATTTAGACAGAATTTGCACAACTTTCGAAAATAAACGAAAACTTTTTACCAGAAATTCATCCAAATCAAATTTATGACCTTTCTAACATCTGGACAATTTGACATGGATTCACACCCTGAGCTACTTAAAAATAGTATTACTAATACATTAGCGCATATGTACAGCTTTCAATATGTATGTGAATTTCTTCTTAGCAATCGGTAATCCCGTGGCCCGCCCAACACTTGTTTCACTTGCATGCTTTGAATTGGTATTTACGCTGTTATTTGCGAATTAGCCTTTACGCTGATGATAACCGGAATATATTTCGGAAAAACGCTTATGTGCAAACCAAGCTCATACATATATATATTTTCAAAAGCACATACGTATATGTATGTATGTATAAGTAGCCAATAGCTGATCTCTTATTCAGTGAAATTCTACAAGGCAAAAAAACACATGAGATGAAACTGACAGCCGCAGCTGGCTATGCGCTCACATACATGTATGTATGTATGTAATAGACACACAGAAATTGGAACAATTTTTCACACATACATATCTATGCATGTCGATATGTACATATGTATATACTCCACAGCGTTGAAAACCATTGGCTATTATTTTTCACTCACTCCTTTGCATACATATTTCTCTTGCCACTATTTTTCTTACTCTGTTTGCCAATGGAAAGCTTCGTATTGCTAACAGCTTGTTTTCAGTTCATCCATTTTTCTGGATATTTCTTGCTCTATTTCATTTGCTAGCTTCATAAATCATAGCAGAGTGTCAGTATGTGCTCATCTGGTTGAATCTTCACCCCATTTTCACACATCTATGTACATTCGACGTTTTGAATTGAGTTGTCGACGTGAATATGCAGATACTAAGTATGTATGACAGGGTTACCAGTGAAAACTTTCTTTCCTACCAAGAGCTGATTCAATAACCTACCAAAATGGGTTCTCTCCTGCCGGGAGAGGTTTTCTGCATTAAATACATCTATTTTTGCTGGTTTTTATACTTAAAACTAGATTTCCAGTAAACAAAAAGATCAGCTTGATAGCTATAGATACATATAGCACAAAAAAATGGTGTGCGTGTGCTTTTAACCAGACCCACCTACCGACATGTATTTCGACCCGCTGAATCCGAATCTGAGGTCGGTTTGACTTCAAAACCCTGAAAATTTCGAGTAAATTGCGAAGAACCGAATTCACCTTTTCACCTTTAAGTAATGATACAAATATATGTACATACAATTTCGAAGTTAGTTCAAAATAAATCATCGCTGCGTCAACAAAAACGGTTATGTGATTTTTGTAAATTTTTTTATTGCATATTTTTTTTATACTATCTTTTATATATCGTTTCGTTTAGAATTGACCAAAAATCGCTATATCCCCGCACTACTAGAAATACTCGGAAAAAAACGGGTATACGCTTACTTGCTTATAACTGTTTTTAATCGCAGGTGAATTTGAAGAATGTGCTTCGATTCGGATGTAAAAATAATTGTAAAACTCCTATTTTTACTTTGAAATCAAAATATATTTAGAGGTCGCTCAAAGCGCTCAAAGTTTTCAATGTATTTGATATGCGAAAAAAACAACTTTTAGTAGAAATGGTATGGAATTCATGAAAATCAATATTTTTCGATCGGTTCTCTTCAGGAAACTCCCAATAACAACACCCAACTGTTTATTTAACCATTCTAAATATTATTATTATACTATTAGTATTTGCAATGACTAGGAAAACAATTGGATTCAACATGGCGTATGAGTGATGTTTTTCTGATGTTTTTTTTATTTAATGTTTAGTAATATTTAATGATGAGGTCCACTATTGGTATAAATTGTAATGTGATCTTAGATGTATTAAGCATATGCCCACCGGTTAAGGAGCAAAAAAAAAATTCTTGAAAATATTAATTTTTTATAAGGCAAAACTTAGTTACTAACTAATTAATAAATGTATTTAAAACTAATTTATCGAACTTATATAAACTGTGTTCAATCAAACTGATACTGTGGAACCTACTTACAAAATTTCAGCGAAATCCAACAAGATTTGAGGAAGATATACCTTTTTTTTATAAAGATACATTTAAAATCTGTAGTTTCCGGAAAACAAACAACAGCGTTTAGCTACCTCTAAATCTTGTTCAAATAAGCTGAAATTTTTGAAGGAACTTGTCTTCCCCTTCTTCTTCCTTTGTGGAATTTTTTAATAACAAGATTAACTTATTACGCGGGTAGGGACTCTACACATGCAGTTTTTATCTTTATCAAACACTCTGCTTAACTCACAAAAAGAAAACAAAATAATTTTTTCGAGCAATGTAATTATTTGTGACGTAAAAAGAAAGATGATTCTAAAAAATTACAGTAATTATTTGTTTGTATAAAAAGGATTCCGTAGTTAATCACAAAAGTACACGAAGCCAATGAATGAAAATATTGCTTTTTTTTGTACACAGTATTTGCTAAGAAGCCAACCACGCGAAGTAAAACAGAGTTCTTAACTTTTACAAAATGTTTAAAAATAAAAAATGCAAAAATATTTGCAGCATTTCAATAAAGTTTGTTCCGCAAGCCATACAAGCGCCAGTGATGCAAATGGATGCAATGTTCTATATATCGTTCACCTGAAATGCAAAAAGACGTAACAAACATCATCGTTGAAATGCAAAAAGTCATAACTAATAAAAAATTCAAAATTCACTTTTTGATTTATTTGATGAATTTCATTGAATTAGAACTTCCCACATCATTTTATGAAAAAAAAAATTAAAATATTAGTCACGACTTTTTACATTTCATTTACGTTGTTGTTACGTCTTTTTACATTTCAGGTGACGATATGTACATATGTTTGTGTATATGTAAAACGTACATTGTAAATTCACGTGTACGTATGTATGCAATAGTAAAAGCCTGCAAAGTACGCTTGAACAATTCTCAAATGTAACTCAAATCTCAAAGCGTGCAAAATTCAACTCGGAACGAAATGAAATCAACAACTTTATGGATTTCATTTCGAAGGAAAATCTGGCTGTCGAATTGAGCTGGCGGCTAGGCGAGCGTACGCACAAGGTACAGATTTACACAATCATACATACATTGGTATATTTACCCAATTTGCCATAGAACGAAGACGACTTCGAATCGACGTCGTTACGACGTCACACTGGTGAAGTCGTTTGGGTGAACTCGAAACGACATCGAAACGAAGTATTTTTTTTCATACAAAATTCAACGTCGATCCGACTTCCCTTTTTCTCATCGAATTGAAGTCTCTGCGACGTCGGTCTGGTGAAGTAGTTGGGGTGAACTCGAAACGAATGCGTTTCTTCGTACCCACAAGTATTTTGAGGAGCCTTCGGTCTGGGTTAGACAAGTTCCACGCCCACATTTTTATATATCTAAGCATAAATAAAAGTCAGTTATTCGGATAGTAAACCGTTTCTACTACGAAAATTTTTTATTATGACAGAATATGGAATCCACAATGTAGACTTGTGCTCAGAAAATTAAGCCACCTACATCTTTTTCTCAGTATTCAAATTTTTTCCATATACAATTTTTAAAATTATTCGTCGTTTGCGACCGTCGCCAGCGAACAAATTGTTCACCAGAACGAGTCGGAAACGACGTCGTAATGGCAAATTGGGTAGGAACAAAAGTCTGCATTCGCACAGACACATGTGTGCGGATGCGTGTTTTTTTTATGTATATCCGCGCGACTGAAAGTTTAAAACATTTTAAATAAAATAAAATTGTTTTATCAGATCTAATATCAAATTCTCTGCGATCTGCTAGTTTTTCACTATTCAATACACATAAATGTGTATGTATGTATGTATGTATGTATCTTTGCTATCGCATCACACTTTGCTGTCATACCTTGCACAGCTTCGCCTGTAACGCGCTTAAATCTATGCTTGTAGTTAGTTTTCAACGTTTTCCTTTATGAAAAGTTAAGCTGTTAGTACATAGTACGCATTGAGCTTGCACGCTAGACTAAGCGTGGACATGATAATGCAACAATGTTGATAGCTGGTAAACAGATATCCTGGATACATAGGTTCAATATGCTTGTTGCTAAAAAGTTAGACAGCGATAGCGACTCCGATGGCTGATAGGAAAGATGACTATGATTCGCCACGGCATGCTTGTGTCGAAAACTTTTTTAATTCCATTTGACAGCAAAAGTTATTTTAAGAAAAATACCGATGGACTTGGGTTTTTTTATTTACATTTTTTATTTACAATTTGGCAATGTAAATATTTGTGAATATTCTTCCTTATGCATTCGTTGACATTTTCATTGAGGATGGAAAGAGTTTCACTCCAAAAGTTGTTAGTTAATGCAGAAAGAATTTTAAAAGTTATTTTTAATATGCAGACAATATTGAAAGAAAAACTATTATCTTACCTTTATGCGGTTTGTCATCCACGCAAATTTTTTGGCTGTTGTACAATTTTTGCTTTAAATTCAAATCACAAAAAATTGAATTTTCTGCAGAAATTTTCATGAAAAAGCAAACTGTATAAGTCGGCATACATATGTATGAAAAAGTTAAATTTTTTATATTTAACACATTTGCATATGAAAAGACTTATTTACTTATTTATGTGCCTGAATTAAAGTGTTCCAGAAATTTGTATAATTTGCTGCCGCAGCAGTCTAATATGAAATTAATGAAAAGGTAAATAAGAGCATTCTAGTACATAACTACACTATGAAAGCATATCATTTAGTTCAACCCTGCCTTCCGTTTCGGTGGCCTGGTGGAAATCAAGGCAACAATAAAAAGATGTTTCTCATATTCCACAACTTTGAGCTTGAGGCCGGTTTTAATGAAAATTTTGGAAAAAACAACAAAAATTGACACATGGTAAAGTGTTTTTCCTTCAAAACTATTTAGAATAACTTAGGCAAGTTGATGTTTCGCAACATCTAAGCACCTAAAAAAATTAAATTGGCGAATTCCCTACTTAGTTCATCACGGGTCAATGGATTTGTGTATCACTTCCCCACCTCCGATTCTCTTTAGATTATTGCATTTTCAGCCGCCAGAATGGCTCTTTCACTCAACCATAAGTGACTTTGATCATTTTTTTCATGGCCTGGATACTCATACTTCTGCATTCATAATGTTAAAGAAATTAAATGGGAAGGTGATTATTTATGTCTCTGGAATTGAAGGTATAGTTCTGTCGCCCAACTGGGGCCTGTAATACAAGCGCTACAAGTCCTACAAGTGTTCAACTGGTAGTAACAAGGGCCGTACTTGTAATTACTGAACTTTTTGCACAATTTTGGTCTATTTGCGTAACACAACGACACACTTGTACAGTTGTGTTATGGTGAAAAACTGTCCCTCTTCCAATGATTTCGGTTAGTCGATTTTCAGACTCCTCGATAGTGAGCGGTTAGAAAAAAACGAACGGTTAGTTGAATGCGAGCGGTTAATTAAATAATTGCCATTCGACTATCACCCGACAAAAAGGTTGCTAATCGACTAGTCGACTAAGCGAGTAGCCGGATAGTCGATTTTTCAAAACAGCTCTAGCTTGTAAATAACTAAATCAAGGCTATTCAAAATTTGTATATTAAAGTGCAAATCGAAATGTATCTACGAATAATTGAACAGATTCTCTCAAAAATGGTTTTCTGTCACATTGACATTTGTGGCTCGCTTCCGTTCTTTGCGAATAGTTCAGAGAAGGTTTGTTCCCGAATCGTTCCCTATCGGAAAGTTCCTGAGACTTTAGTTTCCAAATTGTTCTTCGAGAGAAAGTTCCATAGACTTTTGTTCCCGTTTTGTTCTTTGCCAAAATGTTTCGGAAGCTTTGGTTCCGCTTTTCTTTTTTTAGAAATATTCTCGAAAGTATTGTTCGCATTTTCCTGTATTTGGATGACGTTCTGCAGGATTTTGTTCCTGTATAATTCCCATTGAGGAGGTGTTTGAAAGTTTTGTTCTCATTTAGGTAATGGTGTTGAAGCGTTCTTCAGAACAAAACTAAGAGGACGACATTTAGTTTCGATCTTACTTGGTGTTCATGGTCCCTGATAAAAACTTCCCCAAATCCCAAGACGATTTTTTTCTTCTGTTGGATACTGTGTGTGTAGGTAATGTGTCTGAACGGGACTCGTAATTTTCTAGATAATCAACTTGTGCTGATGAATTTAATGAGTTAGATAATCGACAGGACATTGGGAGATATTCACAACTGTGAATCTACACTTAAAAAAAAAATCAATTAATTAATCTGCCGTCATGCTACATTCAGCTTTCAAGTTCAACAAAAAGCGCGCCTATAGCATGTTTTCCGCATACAACCCCCGTCACCAACTACATACTACTTAATAAGTAATTGCATATCTATGCATACGTCTTTCCTCTACCTCTCCATTCCTATTTAAAATGGCTTTCAAATTTTTTTCGCATAACCAGCAACTCATCAGCAGTCAAGCGGCTACTTCGTCTGCAGTCAGCCGAAAGGCACTTAGTCAGTCAGTCAGTCAGTCAGTCAAACGGAGTAGCAAACGGAAAAGTTTGCAAGGCCAGTACAAAAATGAGTGAGTAAATGAGCGAAAAAAGTTGGTAAGTGAGTTAGTCCAACAGCGGCAGCGGGAGAAAGTTTATTATGATTTAAATAACTACGTCGGACATTCTTGTAGTTAACCAACGTGGCCGGCAAATGGACCTTTGGCCAAGCAAATGAGCGCCAACCAAACCAAACCGCCAACACCGCGCTTCAACTCCCAATTATTTCGATTGAATGAGGCAATGGAACTAAGATCCACATTGCGGCACGGATGCGAGATAGGAGGGCTTCACTTTTCCACCAACTTCAGCCGCATCGTCATTAAGGCAATTTTCCGTACGCATGGCGCTTCAAACTGTTATTGTATGTATTTGTGTACATTTTTGGTTGGTGTAGCGTTATTCGCTGTTGTATTCATTTTTAATTTTTGTTAATTTCGCTGTATTCGGCCACCGGCATTGTATGTAGTCAAAACCCTAACGGCCATAAGCAGCCAACTTTTTGGTAAAACTTTTCGAGTATTACGAGTACGCTGCAGGGCTGCTCCTACTCCCACTTCCTATTTTTTTGCCCCCTCTTTTTTCCTGCTCGCATTATTGCCTCCATAGCATAGTTAATGTTTCATGCGCAATTTTGACTGCGCTAGTTGACCCTAGAGTGCGTTGATGAAATGCTGCTGTTGTTTTGAAATGTTGCTTCCTAATTTGTTTTTGTTTTTGTTTTTGTTGATGGTCGCTTTGGCCAGCTTAAATTGTTAAATGAAATGAAATTTGAAATTTGTATCTGTTAATTTAAACTACCATCCGAAGCACGCAATTGTTTGCTATGCTACGCGTTTATTTTCGCACGCTTGGAAGGTTGCTCGAAAAAGTTTTTGGAAATGTTTTGTGTGTTTTTGTCAGAGAGTACCGTCAAATGTTTCGTCTTATCCTGCTTCGAGCGGCATGAGTAGGATCTACTTTTCATTTATTTTTATTTTTATTCTTTTGTTCATTATTATTGTTTTTGTTTTAACTATTTCTGATTTTGAGGTAAGCATTTCATTATTGCTGTAATCTGGCTAAATTGCAGTTCATAATTATTTTGGTATTTTCCTCATTATCGTTGGCAGGTCAGGCAATTAGTTCACATAAAATGGAATGAAGAGTGATTGAAACTGAAAGTAATTGCTTTCGAAACTTGTCAAAGGGAGTTTCCAGTGCACTGCGAGAAATGTTGGCTATAAAGTAGGGTGGTCCAAAAAAAAAATTTAAGATTTTAAGCTCTCACCCGCTGGGATTTTTCTTAATGGAAACAACTGCCTCAAAGCCCATAAAGTTTCCATGTATTTTATATGGGAGTAAAAACACTCTTTGATAGAAATGGTATAGAATTCTCGAAAATCAATATATTTCGATCGGAAAACTCCGTTTGTCTTAAGGAGACTTGCAATAATAATTTCCAAATTAAAGGTAAACGTGGCGTTATAACTCTTATTGGCGAAATAAAAAATATTGCTTGTCTAATAACTATTGTGGAACAACGTTTTTCCGACAAAACTTATAACTGTTATGTCCCGGCTAAACGTAGTAAAAACAAACAGTGTATTGCGTATAATAAAAGAAAAAAAGCGAAAAAGCGCGGAAAATTTGTCTATCAAAAATTGGTCGAAACGTACCCTTAAAACTTTATAAAACGTGGTTTGGTTATCTGTTCGTATCAAATATTTATGGAAAATTTCATTTCGGTTAATTAGTAAATAAAAGTAGAAAGGCAGCTGATCCGGTTCGGTTCAAAGTCGATTCATGTTCCTGAACTCAACACTTCGTTCAATGAGTATTTTTTTTTTTTTAAGTGTAAAAATTCTATTGCATTCATCGCCAAAACTGGCAACCACTGAAGTTAATTACTTCGCAATTATTTTAAATTGCAAATGAGTGTTTGAGTCAATTTGTTTTGAATGCTCTTTTTATTTACCGTACCCACAAGCAGAAGTGGATAGTGTCATAAAATAAAACATAAATGAATTTTAAGTATAGTAACATATACTATTATACTAAATATATCTACATATAAGTACATATCAACTATGTATGTATGTACACTGTCTCCCATAGATAATTTCAATATCATTTTCAAAAACATTGGTTTCGCGACTTTGACCTTGCGCTGATTGCCAGCTCAAATAAAACGACAATGTCACAATTTAGTCGCAAGAAAGTTTCCATACAAAAGTAATCAGCTGTGTCGCAGAGTATTAAATTTTGCGACAAATGCGATATTTGCAACAACTTTGCGACGTTTCATGAATCCCATTATTGATTTTACGCCATTAAAGTATTGCATAGTCTCAGATTTCTTAAATTCCAATTATTATTTTCTTCGTTGTAGCCACCTAGCCGATTTTGGCCGAGTCCGAATACCTCGTCTATGGTGGATCTGCTAAGTCCATAGTCACACTCCTTATGGCCCAATGAGTTCGTTTAAAATGCACTGCAGTCTTTCACACAATACTTTCGACAAGACCTTGTAATCTAGGCTTCGAAGGCTGATCACATGGTAGTTGGCGCGAATGGTGTTGTCGCCTTTCCTGTGGATTGGGCACAGCACACTTAAAATCCAGTTGTCCGGCATGCGATCTTCTGACCTTATTCTGCACCTTAAAGCTCTTCGCCGTCGTACTTTAATATCTCGGCTGCCAGGCCGCCAGCTCCAGCAGCTTTGTTGTTATTCAGCTGCATAGTCACTATTCGCTATATTTGGGGCTCGGGCTCCACTACTCCACTACTTTGAGTGCTGCTGCCATTTAATAGGGGGAAAAGTGTTCGCTCCATAATTTTGAGGGCGTTCTGGACATCAATAACTAGGTCGCCATGATTGTTCTTACATGATTTCGGCTTGGTCCTTCCGTGTGTCGCCTAACTCTCTGATACAATTTTCAAGCATTTCTCCTGACGGACGGTATTTCAAGCTCTTCGCACTCACGCATTTCGGCCTCGCTCTTCTTATTGCGGCAAGTACGTCTCAATTCCCGATTTAGTTCTCAATAACGGTCCCACTATATGCGGCACCTTTTTTCATTCTGAAATCCGACACACAGTGGTCTGAATAGAGAATCCAGCGGAACAAAACTGTTTGAACAGGTTCGCGTTGATGGATTTGTACACCACTTCGTATTCACTAGTTTATGGGACCACTGATTACAAATCTTCAGTCAGGTTTGAAAAATCAAATATGGCGGACAAATTTTTCAAAATTGATTGAATTCCCTCTAAACTTGTTTCACTGGGTTTCATCAACCAGCCGGACCGAGGCAACATCCCCACTAAGGGTCCGTCTCTTCTAGGTGCATACTCTCAAACCTTAGTCCTTTATACATTTGCCGTAGTCGTTATCAAAAGAAGGGAGTCTCATCCAAGGCATGGTTTTCTTTTTTATTAGGCGGGGTTTTAATGTGGCGGCACCCAAACCCCCGGAACTCCAGTTTATAGGCGTTCTCACTTTGGCACGCTCCCAAACGGGTGTTTGGTCGCTACCCAGAGGATACGTGGATATAAATGTCCGGACCTTGCGAGCTACGATTTGAACCGCATGCAAAAGAATCACTTTAGCCCACTCCTAGGTGAGTGACAGTCAAAATCATTTTCCACTTACGTGAACAGAACCATCATTTACATTTATTAATTTTCTCAAATAAATAAAATACCCATAAATACTTAGTATAAACATCTTCTTATTATTTTCGGGAAGCTCTTTTTTCCCCACACTAACTAAATTATGCTCTAACTTTAGAGTGACATTCGTTTCAACTTAAGTACCGCATCCAAAGTTCCCAACGCCAGCAATAATGTGTCGAAAAATATGGAAATAATGGTGGTGAGGAAATTTTCTGCTAAATTGGCCACAAATGTGTAGAGAAGAGATGAGAATAAATAACGAAATGAATGTTGAAATAAATGTCAAAGTTTTGCAATAAATGCATTTTACGAACATAAAATGGCAAACGAAAATTAGATGGCCAAAACGATATTCGAACATTTAATGTCACCATAACTGTGCGTAGGTACTTGGAAAAGATTAAGATATGGTTTAGTGGCATAGCATTGTGGCCATGGCGACGATGATGGTGACGGTGATAGCATTCAAAATAGGAACAGAAGCCACAGACGCAAGCTTGTCTCTCTTCGGGACCACATCACTGATTTGAACTTTGCAGATGTTAGCACATTTTGTTATGGCTTCTGCGAATAAGTAAGAAAAAAAACGGCTTATCGCAGTTCAGAAAATTTCAGTGCGAGCTATTTATGACAAGCCACTATTCACGTTAAAAAAAAACCCTACACCAGTAATGCGCTTTCAGTGAACGCTAACGTAGCAGTTAATCTTGCGGGTAATCAATGTAAAGCATTTAAGAATTTTACTATTATTATTTGAACGATTGCGGTGCGCGTGGGAATTACTAAATAATAACAGAAACTATTTTATAAGTATTTATTATATTATTATCCCAGCTTTTCAAACAAATCTACTAACCGCCTTAATCCATTTATGACATCATCGAATTTTCGCTTAAACTCTTGCCAATAAAATCTATCTGTTTACGTTACAACCAAACATAAATACAACATAAACAAATAACTGTTATTCTATGAGCAAATAATTGGTTTATCATCGCGATGGTGGCGTGCAGGGGGGCCGGGGGGCCGAGGCACAAAAAGTTCTAACGCGCTCAAATCACAGTTAGTTCCTCGCTATAAATGCATTTATAGGCGAATTGTAAAAATATTTACGCACCATTAAAATCGCATAAATAACAGTTATACCCGACCTACTTGGACATTGAAGTGCCATTTATGGCCGCAACCCCATTAGACGCACATTACACTGCGCGAAAAAAGTATGCTTGCTATGTTTATTATCCGCTTTTATTTTTATATCTTTATACTTTTATGCTTAGCTGTCGAGTAAACACTTCAGTTGTGTGGCTAGAAAATATATAGTTCTTTGCGTATTCTTTTCACACAAAAGCACACAAATACGCGCGCTCGGAGCGCTGCGGCACGCAAACAAATCCATTTAGGCACAAAAAAAACAAATTCAACGTATTCATCGACTTGCATTGATGTCCACAACTACATAAATATGTATGTACATATGTGTGGCTTGAGACCAAAACCACTTTTGCTCATTTATGTAGCCATTTCATTAGTTATGCGCATAAATGAATTTAATTAGATTTCTCAAGTATATTCTCAAATGGTGAACACAAAGCACATTTGAACACACACGCACACACAAATAGACGCATACCACCCTGCGGCAATTCAGACTCACCCTAGGTTAGCCCTCAGATAGTACCTATTGTTACCAGCACTAGTCCCTCATAATTCCCCGGCCAATGATTCGTGCCATTGGAAAAGGACCGGTCCAATCACCACTGACCGTAAGTTAGTCCTGGCTTAGTCCAATTTTGAAGATTTTTTTCGTTGGAGTAAGATTGCGTTCTGCACTTCGCAGATGCTTTTTCATTTTTCGGAAACACAAACAAAAATAAATTTTATCATTTTATAACCATGTTGCTTCTGACGGCATTTAAACCCGGACCCCTCTGAAAACTAACACATAGTGGCAAGCATCTCTGCGCACTGAGCTACAGCCACGCATGTAAATGTGTGTTCAAATGTTCACTTCGCGTCAAGGCCGGACCAAGCGATTGGGACATTTACCGGGTGGTGTTCTTTAATTTTTTTTTATTGATTGAATTGCAAGACAACACCATCACTATCACCTATCACTGCCAAACTGTACTTTTCGTCTATCTATAGGCCGGTTGCTTGGGGACTGGTCGAAGGCTGACGTCCAATTATGACCAGTCAAATTTTAACCAGTGAAGTACTAGTCCTTTACGGAAAATTGGCCGCCTTATTGCTGCAGGGCAATAATGGTTCATTCAACAGCAGTCAGCCGTTCTCTGGGTGAACCACAATGGAATTCACATACAAGAATTGCGTACCTGCGTAAAAAGCCTGCCCTGCTGTTAGTCAAATCTGTGAAACTGCTAGCTCATTGGCCCTGTAATTTCTTGCAATATCTCTTTGTCCCGTGACCGATATGAGGCTGACGTCGAAGACAATGCTTATGTCATTTACTATAGAGCTGCCAGGTATTCCTATGCAACATTTTGCCTTAGCGTTATCGCATTAATTGATTTGATGGCCACCGGGCTATCCAAGAATATATTTTTCGTTTTCTTCTTTAAGGCATTTGTATTAAGGTACACAGACGCCTCCTATATGGCTATAACTACTGTCTGATAAACATTGCAGGGGTCCGGAGTCAACCCTATTGTCTAGCCGATATCCCCCTAGGGGTTCCGCCTAAGTGGACAAACGCGGGATACCCAGTCAAAAGCTGCCAGCCCTTGAGACGAGTGGAGGCTCAACTGGCAGAAGTATTCGGCTTTCGAGGCCTGACCAGAGACTTAAATCTGGTAGCACGGGGAACAGAATGCCCACAGAGTGTCTTCGCCAGCGAAACGAGCAGGACTCGCGAGACAAGAAAGACTAGGAAAATGGTGGGAAAGTAGATGAAAGAAATGAAGGAAAATGGTGAGAGAAGATGTGACAGAAGAAGTGTACATGTTGAGAAACTCGAGCCGTTGCGAAAGTTGAGTGAGTCGAGCAACCACTCCTGGCCGGTGGAGTGTGCTCACGAGCGAGGCGAGTAAGATGGGCATGAAGGTGTGCAAGTGAGGTAGTAGAGCAAGTCCAGCAGGTTGAGCAAGTCGAGCTGGTGAGCATTACTCTACTCCGTTCTTGAGTACGGCCCCTTGGAGAGTATAGTGGTGGCTGTGGTTTAAAACCAGCAATGGTTCAATATGCAGTTACATTATAACCGGGTGCCGTACACGTAGCATTGGAGAGGTTTAACTAGGCCCCCAACCGTACCATGGTGGTTTGTGTGTCCACCTCACACTGCCAATTGGTACCGAAGTGCTTGCATTTCTGGGCACTGATCAAGGCATTGGAATTCATCCGTTGTGCTTTTGAGAGCTGTGGCGTTAAGTCACTCTGGCAGGTAGTCACGTTAAGCACCGAAACATCTGTCTAGCCGATATCCATCCGTGTAAAAATTTATTACCCTTTCTCCTTGGTCTCGGTCTTTGCCACTCTCTTCTTGACGGGATTTTCATCTTTAAATTCGTATCAAAGATCGGTTTAGGGGCGGAGTAATCGATTTCTTAATCACAACCATCCAGAGTATAAAGCATAGAAGAGATTTAAGAACTACCGTGGTTTCCACTTAAACACAAGTTTAACTCAAACCTAAATGTTGGTTAGGTGCGTAGAGATTTACATACATAAGTATCTATAATCGGGAAGGCTACAGTTTGTCCACTTTATTTGTACTTTAACCGCAATCCGACGCTTACATACAAACAAGCAATGCAGTGCCTACACTTTTCTGAATTTGTTGTTCTCCTTTTTCTCCTACTGCTACTGCTGCGAGCTGTAAAAAGTAAATATTATTACTCGTAATTTGGTTGATATTTTTCTTTGTCTGCTTTTGAATAAAAATATTTATTTTTTTTTGCGGTTTTGCGAACTAACCAAACTTGTTGCTTCCAGCATAGACAGACGGCAATCTAGATCCCTATTAAGGGCGCAGTTAATCTGAACAAAATTGTGCCCTGACCGACAGCAGCAATGCGAATTAACTTCTGCATTTTTAAACGTTGTTTTTAATTAGTTGTTTTTTAATAAAATCAAACTCCAAAAATTTTAATTAACTAATAATAAAATATGTAATGTTAAGTAAAATAAAACATAAGAAAATAAAATTAAGTAAAATAAAAAAAAATATAAATATATAAATAATAAAACTAAAAATTTTTTGACAACCGCGCCAACCGAGGATCGAACCTGGAACCTACCTCAACACTCGACTACGGCGGACGCCAAACTCAGTTGCTTGTAAGTACGGTTGTTTGCAGGACCGTACTGTTATTCAAAAGTCTGTTCTGCGTAGTTTTTCAAAACAGAAAAACCTCAAAGTGCACTGATTTTTTCCAAGTGTCCTGCCTTTGTGCCGCATTTTATTCGACATTTTAAAATAAACGACGGCGAGCCCTTTACTAATCAACATTGAAGCCTCAACAATAAGGTTATGAACTATAGTAGGCATTATTTAGGATGTGAACGCTTTTGGCAATTTTCAGCAGCACAGCAAATGTTTAAAAGTTTATTTTGCTGCTTGCTCACCACACTTTCTTTAGGTGTGTCGATTTGGCGGAAATATTCAGCCTTGATGTGTCTCAAATGATCTTTTCAATCCTAAAGGTAGCTAGCGTACTCTATCTAGCTTTCGCTTGCCTACTTATGTGTTCGTCTATCTTATAATAAAAAATGGTTAAGAGGTATAAGTATGTAGTTCCGTCTCTCGAAAATCAGACCAAAAGCACTTTGGGCGATCCCATCCGCCGCCTCATCTCCTTACACGCCCCTGAGGCCGTGCTCCTAATCGATATGAGAACGCCTGTCCGCGGACTGTGTGTCAATTGCTACTCTACTACGAGAGACGTTTTTGGAGGATAATAAGATATGTTTTAATCACTTTTGTCGCTGTCTGGATGTCCACGTATAAGTTAGTTCAGCAGTTTCGTCTTGTCTCTTGGTAGGCCGGCTTCGGAGGTGTTCTTACAGCAAACACTTCTTTCTGAAAATTTTTCCAAAAATTTTATTTTCTGCAATTAAAAATAAGATTTTGAAAAAGATTTGAGCGACATTAAGAACAAACTGCTCCCAATTGAGCTATGCCCGAATGTTCTGTGGCTGATATCCCCAATTTCTCTCACTCTAACCGCGAATTTAACTTATTCTCCATAATTACTTCAATGGGCGGCGAGCTGAGAATCCTTTCTTGAGCGGCGGTCAGGTAGTCTTCAGAACGTGCACAGTATCTGATGAATAAAACGTAGGATATGCATACATACTATATGCATGTTATGCCTACATACCAGGGATTGGCAAAGGGTGCTGTTTTTGTGACTTTAAACCTACTCACGTTAAAAACGGAGGATGAACGAACACCACCGCAAAGCGTGCTGTCTTGCATATACAGCCACCACAAGTGAACGATGCTTATAACAGCTCATACTGATATTGACTTCGGCAAATCTGTACTCCGAATGATCGTGCACGAAACCAGCAACCGCCGTATTTGATCGACAGCCATAAGCACGATACTGCATTTGGACGGTTGCTGAGAGCATGACAGCTTATGTGAAAGACTGGCGAAGGCAAGATGCCGCAGTTAGCTAACTTGATTTGTTGCAGAAGTCAAACCGCAGCCTTTGGTTTGTTGCTGAAGGCGCGTTTGACGTGTTGCCGAAGTGATGATACTGTAGTTCAAAAACATTCAAAGACACTTGCTTGTTTGAAATGAAGCATTGATATGTACATACATACATACAACGTACGTATGCACATTCTCACAACTAGCCAGCAGTGAACAATGCAATTGAATGGTAGACGCGCTATAAATACATACATACATGCATAAGAGACGATAAATTACCCTTTACCACATTCGTCGTCATTTCAGCAACAAGTCAGATGATTTTCAGCAACAAGTCAAATGGCTTTCAGCAACAAGTCAGATGATTTTCAGCAACAAGTCAAACGACTTCTGCAACAAATGATGACTCTCATGTTTTCGGAGCCGTTCAACTGCCACGTTTGCTGGTTTCGTGCACGATCATTCAGAGTACAGATTAGCCGAAGTCAATATCAGTATGAGCAGTTATAAGCATCGTTCACTTGTGGTGGCTGTATTTGCAAGACAGCACGCAATGCGCTCGTGTTCAGTCATCCTCTAATTTCGTTTAGGTATCGATACTACTAAGCCAACGACGCTGCTCAGTCATACAAAGCAGCGGTATTGAATGAGTATGAACAGTTGACGATCAACCAATGCCAATCCCTGCTACATACAAGCATCTTGTTAAATATTACATTAACATTCAGTACACCACAGCGTATACGCAACCAGCGACATGATATTGAATATCCCAACATAACGCTGTGGTGGTATGTAGCATTACCTAGGAAGAAGCCTTTAAGCTGTTACAACTATGGATACAACTGAAATTCTCTCTTGAAATAAGTAATCTTTGTTGAAAAGTCAGAGAAAGTTCACACAAACCAAATGATAAATAAACCAAAAACAACAACTACAATTGCAGCTATCAAGAAAAATGTTCACCGCACAAAGAAGTGTAAAAGCGGTCTTATAAACTTTCAGAGAACTGATAACAAATACATGCATACAATTTTTAATGCAAATAACAACAATAATAACATTAAGCCAGTAAGACTGAAAACATGCATTTTGATATTTACACTTTATGTTGTTGTCTCTCAGTTGAGTACGTCATTGTGTGTTATCCGCATTTCTATTGTAGGCTTCTTGTTTTTATTTACATATTTTATTTTTTTCTGGATTTCAAATTGTTGGGTTCCCAAAGGCTGATGTTGCACTTGCTGATATACCCAACACTTTGCATATTTACCTGCCTGCCTGCTCTTTCTGCACCTCCTGCCCCCCCCCCAGACATCATTTAAGTCAAAATTTTGCTAACAAAAGCAGCAGTCAAAGAGAGAAGAAAGTACAACGAAAACTGGAAGGATTTGCCTATGGGTGTAAAGTGATACTTAGAACAACAAAGCAGCAACAGCAACAACAGTGGCAGCGGCATTAAAACAATGCCAAATGCAGCTTGCATGGAGTACAATGTTGTTTATGCTGACAACGTGCCGCACGAAAATATATGTATGTGTGTTTGTATGTAGTTATACACTATACAATTACAGCAGCTATAGAAATCGGATTTCTCAGTGCCACCGAGGGATGCAAACAACTTTATGGGCTCGCCTGGTTATATTAACCAGTGCCAGACCTAATGACAAGGCCTCCCTGTATTGATAAAGTTAGAATTTTTTTATTCATTTTTTTTTGTTAATAGCTATTAATTATTGTTTTTAATAAAAGTATAGTTTATTTCTTAACCAACCAAAACGGTGTTAGTGCGTAAAATTTCAATGAAATTTTTTGATAAGAACGAATATATACATTTACCAGAAATGTTGTAATCGAAAGTTATCAAGTTTCTTGTCGCCTTATTTTAGAGTAATCGAATTATATCGGATCAACCGTGTTTACTAAGTTACCGGAATGCAGCCAGTTATTGAAATTGATCAATGTTTATTGAGTTATTGAAACTTATCGAGACGCACAAGCTTTATAGTCGTAATTAACTGATAGTTATCGAGTTATAAAAATTTGTTAGATTATCGAAATTTATCAAGTTAATGGAATTTTATTTTACATCAGTGATCAAAATTTATAAAGTTATCGTAGTTTATCGAGTTAACAAAATCTATTGAGTTACCGTGATGTATCGAGCTCTTTCAAATTATTGAGTTATCGATATTTATTACTTTAGCGAAATATGTCGCTGGCTATCGAAATTTGTAGGTTAATGGAATCGACTTTTTTGGAATTTTCAAAGAATATCGGGTTACCGAAATTTCTTGAAGTACTTAAATTTATCGAGCTATCACTATTTTGTCGTATTTTATCGAGTTACCAGCGTGTAAAGAGTTATTAAAAATTGTCGATATATATGGAAATTAATGGGGACCTGTGAGATATTAAAATTTATCTAGTTCTGGAATAGCAGAGTTATCTAAATTTATTGACTGTTATCGTAATTTTTAAAGTTATAGAATTTTATCAAGTTATCGATAATTTTTGTTTTTGAAATTCATTGAGCTATCAGTACGCATGGAATTGTCAAAATTTATCGAGTAATTGAAATGTATCGAGTTATCTAAATTCCTTAAGTTAGTAAAATTTGTCGAGCTATCGAGAATCATCGATATACATTAAAATTAAATGTTGTTCTGATTTCTCATCCAAAGCTGGAGATTTTCTCTTGAGTAACGTCGTGCCTTATAAATTGATCGACGTGCTATGTTTGAAGATATCCCCAGGGCCCTAAAAAAATATTAGAAACCCATCGAATTTTAACAGTAACTGGCATTTCTAGTCTAATTAAAAAGCTGGAAATTTTTACGAAAGAAGCACGCTGTATTTTTATAAAAAAAAATTTAAGAAAATTAAGTCAAAACGTAACAATATAGAGTGACCTTATTACTATGTCAAGCACTAAGTTTGTACACACATATATACATATATGTGTATAATACGCGCCGACTGACACCCTTTCTCCATGGTCAACTATGTTCTCGTATGTACGGAAACATGTATTTCCAACTTTTCGATGCCGTCGCAGTAGCCCTGCTGCATACAGCTACCATCTTTAGTGTTTCTATAAAATTTATGCGACGTACCCTGCAGCTCAACAAAACTTCCCGCAGTCAGCTTGCAACAAAATCCCATAAAGAAGCAGCGCATACAGAACCGGCAAATGAGCAAAAGGTGATAGCGGAGTGAACCTTTTAAATGGTGCTAAATAGCTGGGAATTTCTTTATTTTATTATTCAATGAAAGTAAATAAAAGCAAATAACTAAGGTGTGTAAAAAAGGACAAAGGAAGAAAGGAAAGATGATTGCAGCAACAGCAGAAATTTACGGAGACAAGCACTGCAGTGCCTTTGAAATGGAAGAAGAATTGTCGGAAGTGGACGCCTTACACTACCTAACATGCCAGGCGATTGTAAATGTTATTGCGCTGAAAGAGTTGCAGTCCACAAAAGTTGCGAGCGGCACAGGTTGGCAACCTTGGCGTGAACTTTATAGAGAAAAGCAAGATTCCCAGCGAAGTGTTAAGTAGTTACATACGTTTAAGCTTTAAAGGATATATGAAAAGCAAGTGTCTTTCCATAACGGTCTGCTTACTTGGTCAGCTTTGTCGCAGAATCCGATGTTCTCGGCATCGGGCGGAAGGGGGTTCTCCCACATTTCCTCTGGATCATTGTCATTAAAGGCATCTTGGAGGAGCTGGAAAAGAGAGGCTGTCAGGCGATTGCCTATGCCAATGATGTGGCATTAATTGTTAAAGGTAAATTTTCTAAACACACTGTTCGAGCTTATGCAAGGATAACTCAATTTTATGCCAACCTGGTCTGCAAGCTGCGGCTCGCTATTGATCCTGACAAGAAATACCTCAAGGGGACGCATAGAGGGAGGTGGCAGTCTCTGGAGCACAGGACGACGACAACGAATTAAAAAAACCAGTTTTGATTTTCATGAGCATATGGTGAATATCGTAAATGTAAAAAAAAATAATCATCAAAGCAGAGGCAATCAGGGCATTCATCTAAATGCGTAAATGCCTTGTAACTGCGTAAACCGGTTTTTCATACAAACTTTAGTAAGTTCACAGGTTACGTGATTACGAGGCATTTCCGCGTTTAGATGAATTGCCTTAATATTTTTCTTGGCGACAAATTTGAGAAAATTTTTGTCTGGGGCCGTTGAATCCAAATTTCATATAACAATCACGCAAAATGAATGTGACCGATTTAATATGGCACCCTTCATTTACGAAAATTCAAAGGATATGAGTTATTTGATCGGCCATTTTGAGTTTCACTATTCTATCTCGAAATCGAACTCAAAGGCCCTGCTAACATTTTTATCACCCTACTATCAAAATCTTAAACTTTTGGCCAAGAAAAATATTATTTTAAGTTTGATGGTCCTTCTTTTTTGAAATTTCCGACTTTCTGAAACGGCTGAAATGGTATCTACTTTTCCATCACTGTAGCCCATCACTAATTGAGCAGCTGACTCTGTATGAAGCAAAAAAAGTGTTACAGAATTAAATAGAAAGCTTGTAAATGGACTCACTGTAGGGACTATCTGGATTTCTCAAAATTTAGGAAAGATTGAGGGCTATTTTAAATAAGTTTGTAAATAAAGCCTTTTTTTAAGCCTTTATAAACTGAAAAACGCAAAAATTATAATATCGACCCCTGGCGGTACGCCATCGCCTTCCGAGTCGCGATCGCTGTTCGAAAAAAATTCTTCTAATTTTAATGCTACTGAGACCGAGGATAGAGCACAGTTTCTACGGAGTGCCTCTAATCACTCCGCCACAGCGGCCCCAAGGAAATCGTTCTTACTCCCTGAAATCAAATATTTTGCATTCTTCACGCAAACATTCTTATTTTCAGTTCCAATATATAAATTCATTTTTTTTTATATACTTATGTATGTATTTATATCAAATAGGATAATTTCATGTAAACTGTAGTAGTTGTTTTTGTCTCCACAGGCTCACGTAGTCCAACGCCGCTATCATAGCTCAACTTATTGTCATCATTTTTACTGGGCGTTGCTATTCTAGTTGTGAGTGCATTTTTTTTTTTTTTGTGCTTTTGTTCTTGACACTGGCACGCTGCCTCTGCGGCTGTTGTTGCTGCTGCACATTTTATTGCGGCCATTATGCGATGCAAAAGTAAAGATTAACTGCATGAATTATGAAAAAAAAA
>NW_023458558.1:19546772-19548620 GCF_013731165.1 Rhagoletis pomonella | reverse complement strand
TTTAGTCCATTTATAAAAGCGTTGTATATTAAAAAGTTTTTTTTTTATATTATTTATTTATACTAAAATTGGGTTCAACGGCCCCAGAAAAAATTTTCTCAAATTTGTCACCAAGAAAAATATTAGGGCAATTATCTAAATGCGGAAATGCCTCGTAATCGCGTAAACCTGTGAACTTACTAAAGTTTGTATGAAAAAAACGGTTTACGCAGTTACAATCGACGATCGCCCCTCCCCTGTATCCTCCGCTGTGTCTGTGTTTATACGGTATTTCCAAAGTTCGCAACCAATCGGCTGCTTTAATGGCAGCTGCCTCAGCCTGAAAGACGCTACAGAAATCCGGAAGCCTGAATTTTATATCCAAGAGTAGTTTCTCATAGAAAACACCTCCTCCGACTCTACCATTTATCTTCGACCCTCCGTGAAAATATTCACCGGTCCTTTGCTCCAGAGACTACCCCCTCCCCCCATGCGGCCCGTTGAGGTCTTTCTTGCCAGGATTAATAGCGAGCCGCAGCTTGCTGACCAGTTTGGCATCAAATTGCGGTATCCCTCCATAAGCTCGAACAGAGTGTTTAGAAAATTTACCTCTTACAATTAGTGCCACATCACTGGCATAGACCAAGATGCCTTTAATGACAATGATCCCGAGGAAATGTGGGAGAACCCCCTTCCGCCCGATGCCGAGAACATCGGATTCTGCGACGAAGCTGATCAAGTAAGCAGACTTGCATTTCATATATCCTTTAAAGCTCAAACGTATGTAGCTACTTAAACACTTCGCTGGGAATCTTGCTTTTCTCTATAAAGTTCACGCCAAGGTTGCCAACCTGTGCTGCTCGCAACTTTTTTGTGGACTGCAACTCTTTAGCGCAATAACATTTACAATCGCCTGGCATGTTAGCTAGTGTAAGGCGTCCACTTCCGACAATTCTTCTTCCATTTCAAAGGCACTGCAGTGCTTTTCTCCGTAAATTTCTGCTGTTGCTGCAATCATCTTTCCTTTCTTCCTTTGTCCTTTTTTACACACTTTAGTTATTTGCTTTTATTTACTTTCATTGAATAATAAAATAAAGAAATTCCCAGCTATTTAGCACCATTTAAAAGGTTCACTCCGCTATCATCTTTTGCTCATTTGCCGGTTCTGTATGCGCTGCTTCTTTATGGGATTTTGTTGCAAGCTGACTGCGGGAAGTTTTGTTGAGCTGCAGGGTATGTCGCATAAATTTTGTAGAAACACTAAAGATGGTAGCTGTATGCAGCAGGGCTACTGCGATGGCATGGAAAAGTTGGAAATACATGTTTCCGTACATACGAGTACATAGTTGACCATGGAGAAAGGGTGTCAGTTGGCGCTTATTATACACATACATATATGTATATATGTGTGTACAAACTTAGTGCTTGACATAGTAATAAGGTCACTCTATATTGTTACGTTCTGACGATATTTTTTTTTATATTTTTTTTCATAAAAATACAGTTTGCTTCTTTCGTAAAAATTTCAAGCTTTTTAATTAGACTAGGAATGCCAGTTACTGTCAAAATTCGATGGGTTTCTAATTTTTTTGTTCTAATATTTTATTAGCATTATAGGTCAAAGGGGCAACGATTTCTCTATAACCAGGGATTTGAGAAGCTCTAGAAGTTCAATTTCATGAGGGGCTCTCATATTAATTCCACCATGGTGAAAATTCAGAACAACATTTAATTTTAATGTATATCGATGATTCTCGATAGCTCGACAAATTTTACAAGCTTAAGGAATTTAGATAACTCGATAAATTTCTATTACTCGATAAATTTTGACAATTCCATGCGTAGTGATAGCTCAATGAATTGCAAAAA
>NW_023458558.1:19545418-19546672 GCF_013731165.1 Rhagoletis pomonella | reverse complement strand
AAGATTAACTGCATGAATTATGAAAAAAAAAGCTGCGCTAAATGTGTAATTATCACATTATTATCCTCCTGCTGTTGGAAGGTCTATGGCCTAGCATGAAAGAGACTTAACCATGTTATTGCAATGCGGCTGCTCTTTGTTGCTAGAATGCGCAAGTGCACAAAAATAACGGCTAATCAAGTATGAATAAGAGATTTTCGCACTGCTGTGGTTTATTTATCTTTTTGTCTATTTTTTTTTCAAAGAAGGCTTTTGTAGGCTTTATCTGAGTTTGTTTAATTGAAATAGCTGCAGTGGCATAAAACATTTCGTAGATACATTGGATGATAAAAGTTGATTTGCAGTTTATACCAGCTGCTTAATATCATAATACAAAATTTGAAATAATTTATTATTACAAAAATATTAAGCAGAAAATTTTACGAGAGGTCAGCGAATATGAACTATACCACTGTAGATAGGTCCGGCATATTTTCAATAAACTGTGTGGCTTCGCAGGTACCATTGCGTACCAGAAGCAAAGGTGAAGAACAACGCAATCCTCTTGTCAAGCTGGAACAACTTACGTTCCAGAACATACTTTCCACTTTCTCCTATTAGAGCCTTTTAAGGGCATGCAATGTCAGTAAGTAATGTCCCATTAGAGCACTAACCAGTAGCCAAGCGCTCTTTCTCTTCAGTTATAAGAGAAACTTCGTCAGCCTTACATCAGAGGCTCTGGTCATAGTCCTGGACGCTTTGCTGTCTGGTTTTTGGTCCATTGCGCCTTCAAGATTATGGGTAGGTCGAACTGCCATCTAACTGCTTGGGGAGAAATCAGCAGTTCCTTTAACAGCATAATTTACAGCGGAGCATCTTCTTTGGCAAGCTGACGACTGTGGCCTCTGCTATCCATCTTCGACCCGTTTTTATATTGTCACATTCACCGATCCAGTTTCATCATGCCCTCACGCAAGCATTTGACCTCTGTAATGGCTTCGAAGTACCTCTTAAAGTGCAGATCCGGTAACTGTAGACCAAATAAATAAATAAATATATGTATCTATCGTGTATAGGGTGTCCTAGACCACTTGTCCGTTCCTCTAGGTTAGAGGGAAACATTTTTGTTAAAAACCAAACAAATTTGAAATACTAAGTCGGGGATTCTGCATCCTCAAATTAAATATACATGCTTTTACTGCAAATTCGGATTCTGTTGACAAAAATACGGAACTTTTAATTGAATCTTTTTTCTCGGAAGTGCCTTTTTCAACC
>NW_023458558.1:19537629-19545318 GCF_013731165.1 Rhagoletis pomonella | reverse complement strand
AAAAAAAAAGCTGCGCTAAATGTGTTATTATCACGTTATTATCCTCCTGCTGTTGGAAGGTCTATGGCCTAGCATGAAAGAGACTTAACTATGTTATTGCAATGCGGCTGCTCTTTGTTGCTAGAATGCGCAAGAAGCTTTTGCGGTATGCGCAAGTGCACAATAATAACGGCTAATCAAGTATGAATAAGAGATTTTCGCACTGCTGTGGTTTATTTATATTTTTGTCTATTTTTTCAAAGAAGGCTTTTGTAGGCTTTATCTGAGTTTGTTTAATTGAAATAGCTGCAGTGGCATAAAATATTTCGTAGATACATTGGATGATAAAAGTTGATTTGCAGTTTATACCAGCTGCTTAATATCATAATATAAAATTTGAAATAATTTATTTTTACGAAAATATTAAGTAGAAAATTTTACAAGAGGTCAGCGAATATGAACTATACCACTGTAGATAGGTCCGGCATGGTTTTTTCAATAAACTGTGTGGCTTCGCAGTGATCATAAAGGTTCATTGGGCAGCTAACCATTGCGTACCAGAAGCAAAGGTGAAGAACATCGCAGTCCTCTTGCCAAGCTGGAACAACCTATTGTACGCTATTTTGGCGGCAGTTTTCATATTTTGGGCAGAAATTCTGCTCCCAGGGTGCTAATCCGTCTAATCTTCTAAAGAAAAGACGTTCGTAGAGCATACATTCCACTTTCTCCTATTAGAGCCTTTTAAGGGCATGCAATGCCAGCAAGTAATGTGCCATTAGAGAACCAACCAGTAGCCGAGCGCTCTTTCTCTTCAGTTATAAGAGAAGCTTCGGGAGCTTTACATCAGAGGCTCTGATTATAATCCTGGACGCTTTGCAGTATGGTTTTTTGTCCATTGCGCCTTCAAGATTATGAGTAGGTCGAACTGCCATCTAACCGCTTGGGGAGAAATCAGCAGTTTCTTTAACAGCATAATTTCCAGCGGAGCATCTTCTTTGGCAAGCTAGTCGGCCTCCTCCGTGACACCAATGTGGCCCGAAACCCAGTACAGATGTACGTTTGTGCACTCTGTCACACTTCTTGAAGAAGAGTTGTGCGGTAGAAGTGCCTTTATCACAGTCTGACTATCAATAGATTACTGCTCAGTAACTCCGCCGCCCTCTTTATGGCCAACACTTCCACCTGGAAAATGCTGCAGTGATGCGATAGCCTTTAGAATTTGTTGATACTGATCTACGCGCGGACGACTGTGGCCTCTATGGCTTTCTCCATCTTAGACCCGTTTTTATATTGCCACATTCACCGAACCAGCTTCCTCATGCCCTCACGCAAGCATTTGACCTCTGTAATGGTTTCGGAGTTCATCTTCACCCGTCCACTCGTCTAAGTTAGAGGCAAACATTTTTGTTAAAAACCAAACAAATTTGAACTACTAAATCGGGGATTCTGCATCTTCAAATTAAATATGCATGCTTTTACTACAGGTTCGGATTCTGTTGACAAAAACACGCAACTTTTAATTGAATATTTTTTCTCGGAAGTGCCTTTTTCAACCTCTGAATAACCTTCGAACTTTAAGTCGTCCTGAACTCCTGTTCATCACGCCAAGGCGCCAGATGGAAATATTGCTTAAAAATATGTTGATATATATATAAGATACATATAAAATATATGATATATTCATCTATATATAGGTATATTTTCATCACGCCAGATGAATGGCAAAAGCAAAACATTGTTTAAAAATATTTTTATTACGAAGCTACGCAAATTTGATATTTGAAAGACCAATAATGTCAATGGATTTTATTTCGCTTTTGAAAAAGTAATTATGTTAATTAACTTTATTTCGCATCAGTATGCGAAATAGTGTCAATTGACCTTATTTTCGTTGATCTGGATACCTGTCACCTACTTGACACCCTGTATATATGTGCCCTGACAACGATAACAAGTGCGCCTTAAATTGCCAATAAAAAAATTCAAAATTCACTTTAAAACACATTTAAGTTTGTTTGAAAAGTGCTCAACCTATGTAAATTTATTTTTAGTTTTTGTTTTTTTTTTGCAGTGCCTTAAATAAGTGGCCACTTGCGTTCATTCATCATACGCACTGTCGAACGCGCTTTCGGTGCTTTGAAAGCAGTCAAATTTTAGAGTGAAAATTAAACACTCGACAATCGAAACGTAGCAAACAGTGTAACTAATGTCAAAGTACAAAAGTACTGGAGAATATTTGTAAAAAATTCATTTTACCAGCGCAAATGAATAGTTTTTTTTTTACTGAATGGCCACTGGCAGTTTTTACTTATTTAAATTGTTGAATGTCCTTTTTTTCTTTTAAATTTTTTCTAACCCTTGTTTTCAAAGTTTTTATTTAATTTATAAATTTATTTTCATTTCTAGTCCTTGCTTTGCTCTATGTGGATATTGTTGTTGTTTACATTTTGCCTTTGCCACTACTCAAAGGCACTTAGCAACGGCTAAAAAACAAAAGCAAACACACACTTAAATAAATAAATAAATAAATTGCTAGTGTCAACGCCTGTTTCTCTCTATCCGTTTTTTACCCCTTAGATGTACACGCACATATGTACATATATCACTATTTTGCCCAACACTTGACACAAGTGTCTGAATGTGTGTGTGTGTGTATGTGTGCATTTGTTTATAAGTGTACTTTACAACCGGTGTGTCTGCCGTAGCTTGCCACATGTACCACATGAAGAAACTTTCACCTTTGCCGAGTCTTATAGGCGCATCAAACTACACACATGTATATATGTATGTATGTATGTATGCACACGTACGCAAGCGTAAAAGTTTTCATGTGTTGTTTACGTTTTGTGGCGCCACCATATGGAGGCCTCCTTTATTGTCATTGCCATTGTCGCTTCAGTTGCTATTGTTGTTGGGCTTATTTGCACTCTTTTGGTCGATTCCTTTGCTGTCCTTAGGCAACGGAAATGCTCATGCATTTTTGCACATTCAGCACTTTTAATATTAGCATCAGATGTACATATATGTACATGTGAATATACACGTACATATGTATGCAGTAATGTGTGATCGCTTGCCACTTTTGCAGGAAATATAGTTGAACGCTTTGACATAAAGGTGATTGTTTATTTTGCTTTTTATGTGATTCTCAAATTGCACTCGACCTGTTGCTTTGCGATTTTTATTTTTTTTTGCAGTAATACACAACAACTGATACCACATTTTTTGAGAGACATTTGTTGAGAAAAAGCGCTCCTGGTTTTTTTTTTGTGGAAGAGTAATCTTTCGCCAAAAATAATGTTTCAAATTTGCAAAAGTCTATGGATTGTGAAATACCTGACTCGCAGCCTTACACTATGATATCGTTCATTGACACGATCACACGGAATACCAGAATTGCCGAATCTCGAATTACATAAGTACATATATATCCTGGGAATGTAGTAAAAAAAAAAAATGATTGCCAGATTTGATTACATACAGATGAAACATAATAAAAGCCTGTAATAGTGGCATCGCCAATTCTTCAATTTTGGACCATAGAAATTTTTTTTTTGTAATGGAGAAAAGGCGCTGATAATTGACGGTTACAGCGACTTCTTTGTTGAAGAACCCGATAACGCCGCCAGCACTGTGAGCCGAAGGCCACCTACGCAGAAAGGTGTTCTCTGCGAAAGGTGTTCATCGCCACTTCTTTCGCCTGATAACCAACTTGGGTGCGACTTTTCGTAAAGTGGGGGCTGTCTCCTTTCGAATGGGGGAGGGATTAGGGGGCCATGCAATTCCTTAAAAATTGTGTCTGAATAACCCCTTTTCCAACCTATTTCGTTTGACATCCATATTTATTAGGCGGTAAACAGGCCACCCATTTAAAACTGTTTTCGAAGCAAAGGGTTCTTAAACATCTTTTTAAAGCATTTATTTTTTTTTATTTAAAAAAATCGGATTTGACATCTAATCAGGTTACAAACCTCCTCAAAATATTTTCAAATAAACCTCTCTCGTTAGCCGCCCATATTGTAATACTTCATTTACTTCATTACAGAAATTTTATTTAAGCTTTTAAATTGGTGGAAGTTCTTATTTCATAGTGTTTTAAAATTTGTTAAATCTCGTTCGTTTGGCATCCATATTTCGAAGTTTCGCTGATATTATAATTTAAAATATAATTTAACTTTTTAAGCGGGTGGTAACCCTCTTACAAAGAAGCAAAATCTAGATCGTAGGCTATCTCTATGCCGAATTTACTCACACAATCATTCACAAACTTTTATTACCTTCTATAATATTAGTATGATTTTATTTAACTTAGCAATGCTCGTCAAAAATATTCGAAATATGTAGGTACAGCTTTCTTAGAACCTCTCCCGTACGATATCCATAATAAAATATTTTGCCCAATATACTAAGCACTTAAACTGGTTTTAAGTTATTGAGCAGGTGGCAACTTCCATAAAAAATATTTTCGAATAAAAACTTGCTTACACCTCTCTCGCTTGAAACCCATATTAATATATTGGATTTAACAAGTTGTTTAAATTGATTCCGAATTTATAAACAGGTGGCAACCCCATTTGAAAATATTTTTTGAAATAAAGCTTTTTAAAACCTTCCTCTTTGTACATCCATATTTAAAGTTTTCATTTAACCAAAATTGGCACCTTTATAGTTTCTTACTAAAATTTTTAAGTTTTTTCTTAATTTTGTATAAATGTTTACAGAAATTTTCAGTTACGAGTGTTATAAGTATTGTGTTGCTTCAATTGCCTAGAGAGTACCTCTTCTACCAAATTAAAGAATCAACTACATACTAGAAATTTTTAAAGACTTCGAATTCAAGCATTTATTTGTTTTCGCTAAGAAAAAGCCCAAGCCCTTGAAGCCCAAGAAGATTTTCAAGTGTTCAAAACGCATGCTTTAAAAAATATACATATCTCGATCAGAGAAGGAAAATTGTTTGCGTAAAGGATATTATGGTCAACTTTAAAGCACAGTTTGTTGGTAAAAATTCGTAATTTCAGTGTTTACACAAAAAATATCCATACTATACATACATATATATAGCATTAACATTTGCACCTACATACATATGTATATTCTTCATCAAAATTTCATAAATCGTGCTCTCTTCCGGTGTCACAAGAAGGAAGCTCATCACACAAGCGAAATAATCGCAGCGAACATTTTAATGCAAAACGGAAGTACGATAATAATGCCAGGACTAGTTATGTTTTCAACACACACACACAGTTCAGGCTCGCAAACCAACGTACACAAACAAACAAATAAAGGAACAAATAAGCGATGAGAATTGCAGAAAAGTTAAATTCAAACTCAAAGCAACAAAGCTAAACTCCTGACGACAAACTGCACTCCTGCTGTTTCAACTCATTATAACACAATAACGTTAAGGCCATGTATGTAATTATGTTTGTTCATACTTCTATATAGATGTATGTGTACAAATGTAGCCTGCAACAAAATTTTGCGACTAAACTCTTAAAAAACTAGACCCGGACTAATCACCTACATTACAATTGGGCATTAATTAATCTCAACATATTTTAAACGGTCGCGTAATTGGAAACTAACTGACTCTGCGTCAGGATCTGGGGACTTTATAGAACTTAATGGGGATAAGCTTCACTTTTCTCTGGGGAATATACTTGGATCTCCTAGGCTGAGGTATTTGGCAATCCTCAAGGCCATGGACTACGTGGTTGATAATAGGTGGCGGGCGGAAAGAGTTTACGTGTCTGCAGTGAAGCCATGCAAAGCATTGGCCAGCCTTCTGACTACTTCCAAACTAGTTCGGCAATACAAGTCTCGAATAAGTTACATGTGTTGGTGAACATAATGAGCTTGCTTTACTGTGGGTGCCAGGTCACTCGGGAGTACCTGGTAATGAGACGGCTGACCATTGGCCAGAGTTACATGAAAAGAGTACAATGGACGGCATGTAGACTGTGTGCTATTTATTACACGCGTTCTTTTGTGCCTAGTTCGGACAAAAATAAAGGAGCCACATATGAGAATATTATATTTTTAAGTATTCTCTCTGAGGACAGGATTTTTTTAAAGAACTTTGAAATTTCAAATTCGAATAATTCAATAAATTACTTAAAAAATATATTGCACTCTACAATATGGGTGTCAACTGCGAAAGAAAATTCTGTAGAATTGTAAAGGATTATTTTTTTTTTTTTTGGTGCACAAAAACGACCAAGTATTGAAAAAGTCCTTTCAAAAATTTATCCGTGAACGTCCTGAAAAATTTGCACTACGTACATATTTTTGAAAAAATTTCATGTTAATTACTAATGTTCACACCACCACTTCCGCGACTATCGTTCTTTTAACTTTATTAGCTTAAAAAAAATCTAGGAGATTTCTCCACACCTACCCATTCGTCCATGTAATCCAAAAATAAAATTTTTTTTTTAATTTTTTTTTTTAATTAACCATATGCTTGAAACCTCAAAGTCCTTTAAAAAATTCTGGCATCGAAGAGAAAAACTAAAATCGCAGTTTTACTACATTTGGCCCTTTGTGATGATTGGCCCCAGGATTATTCAGGACTACACGCCTTTTTTACAGGGTTACTAAATGCGTTTGAGTAAATGTGCTTCTGCTTCGCGTTACAATGCGGCCGTGACACTTTAATGGCGCACACGAGTGGCGAGCGGTGAGCAACGAGTAGCGAGTGGCGTGTAATGCAATCAACAAAACCAACAATGGGTCAAAAACTAAACCAACAACAAAATTAAATGCGGTCACTGTTTGCTGGGCATAGCAAACAAGAGGCAATAACAAAAACAAAACGACGATGCCAACAACCAGCCGAAGGGCAGAGAGGACTGTACACATTCATAGCTGAAGCAGCGGAAACAAAGTGCGATAAAACGACAGACAATGGCGACAATTGCGACGCGCTGGACGACAATGACGACGTTGTCAACGAAAAACAAAAACAAAAGCAAACACACAACAAGGAGAGCAACATTGACAAACGGAACAATGCAGAGTGGTGGTGTTGGCAAAAGTAAAAACGTAACCGCGCTCAAAGCAACAATAACAATGAGGACAATAATAAAACAACAATAATATGCAATAAATACAACAATGGCATTTATATAATAGCCCAGCAGCAACAGCGACAGCGACAGCACCGCTAACAACAACAATGGCTGTCATTGTCGTAAATTAAGAAAGTAAAGCGCGACAGCAACAGCGACAGACAAACCGCAAGATGAATGCAAACAGGAATGATAAGAGGAATGAAATACAGCTACGCGCAGCAATGCGAATGAAAGAAAGCAATAAAGTAACAATAAGCGGATAGCATTAAAGTAGAAAGACACAAAGCGGCATGATAAGCATGAAATTGAGCGGTGAGAAAAGTGAGGAGATAGACGAGGTGGAGGTGGAGGTGGAGATGGAGATGGAGGAGTTGAATTTTTAGCTCGCATGGCATGTGGGGTAGATCGCATGGCTGGTAAAAGTTACAAAGAAAGCTAAAGTGAGTGAAATTAAATAGAGGGGCCTGAGATGTTTGTGAGACTGCAGTGCAACCTAGATATGGTCGCATATACATACATATGTATGTACATATGCTTGTGTGCTGATATGAGCCCACTGTTGAAAGCTGTTTTGAAATAATATTTACATACTAGCAATTACCCGGCGTGCTTCGCTGCGCCTTAAATGTAT
>NW_023458558.1:19523475-19537529 GCF_013731165.1 Rhagoletis pomonella | reverse complement strand
GAATAACCCTCGAACTGTAAGTCGTCCTGTTGGAAAGGGTTGAAAAACATGTATATATTCATCTATATATAGGTATATTTTCATCACGCCAGGTGGATGGCAAAAGATAAATATTGTTTAAAAATATATTTATTTCGTAATGAATTTGCGTCCGCGCGCCGCCGCAAAGCTACGCAAATTCAATGTTGGAAAGACCAATAATGTCAATGGATTTTATTTCGCTTTTGAAAAAGTAATAGTGTCAATTGACCTTATGTCCGTTGATCTTGTTACCTGTCACCTACTTGACACCCTGTATATACATATATCTGTGCCCTGACAACGATAACAAGTGCGCCTTAAATTGCCAATAAAATCAATTCTAAATTCACTTTAAAACACATTTAAGTTTGTTTGAAAAGTGCTCAACCAATGTAAATTTATTTTTAGTTTTTGTTTTTTTTTTTGCAGTGCCTTAAACAAGTGGCCACTTGCGTGCATTCATCATACGCACTGTCGAACGTGCTTTTGAAACTCAGTTTCGGTGCTTGGAAGCAGTCAAATTTTAGAGTGAAAATTAAACACTCGACAATCGAAACGTTGCAAACAGTGTAACTAATGTCAAAGTACAAAAGTACTGGAGAATATTTGTAAAAAATTCATTTTACGAGCGCAAATGAATAGTTTTTTTTTCACTGAATGGCCACTGGCAGTTTCTATTTATTTAAATTGTTGGATGTCTTTTTTTCTTTTAAATTTTTTCTAACCCTTGTTTTCAAAGTTTTTATTGAATTTATAAATTTATTTTCATTTCTAGTCCTTGCTTTACTCTATGTGGATATTGTTGTTGTTTACATTTTGCCTTTGCCACAACTCAAAGGCACTTAGCAACGGCTAAAAAACAAAAGCAAACACACACTTAAATAAATAAATAAATAAATTGCTAGTGTCAACGCCTGTTTCTCTCTATCCGTTTTTTACCCCTTCGATGTACACGCACATATGTACATATATCACTATTTTGCCCAACACTTGATACAAGTGTCTGAATGTGTGTGTGTGTGTGTATGTGTGCATTTGTTTATAAGTGTACTTTACAACCGGTGTGTCTGCCGTTGCTTGCCACATGTACCACATGAAGAAACTTTCACCTTTGCCGAGTCTTATAGGCGCATCTAACTACACACATATGTATGTATGTATGTATGCACACGTACGCAAGCGTAAAAGTTTTCATGTGTTGTTTACGTTTTGTGGCGCCACCATATGGAGGCCTCCATTATTGTCATTGCCATTGTCGCTTCAGTTGCCATTGTTGGGCTTATTTGCACTCTTTTGGTCGATTCCTTTGCTGTCCTAAGGCAACGGAAGTGCTCATGCATTTTTGCACATTGAGCACTTTTAATATTAGCATCAGATGTACATATATGTACATACAAGCATATACACGTACATATGTATGCAGTAATGTGTGATCGTTTGCCACTTTTGCAGGAAATATAGTTGAACGCTTTGACATAAAAGGTGATTGTTTATTTTGCTTTTTATGTGATTCTCAAATTGCACTCGACCTGTTGCTTTGCGATTTTTATTTTTTTGCAGTAATACACAACAACTGATACCACATTTTTTGAGAGATATTTGTTGAGAAAAAATGCTCCTGGTTTTTTGCGGAAGAGTAATCAGACTCGCAGCCTTACACTATGATATCGTTCGTTGACACGATCACACGGAATACCAGAAATACCGAATCTCGAATTACATAAGTACATACATATCCTGGGAATATAGTAAAAAAAAATTGATTGCCAGATTTGATTACATACATTACATACATTTTCGAATGGGGGAGGGTTTAGGGGGCCACGCAATTCCCTAAAAATTGTGTCTGAATAACCCCTTTTCCAACCTATTTCGTTTGACATCCATATTTATTAGGTGGTAAACAGGCCACCCATTTAAAACTGTTTTCGAAGCAAAGGGTTCTTAAACATCTATTTAAAGCATTTTTTTTTTTTTATTTAAAAAAATCGGATTTGACATCTAATCAGGTTACAAACCTCCTCAAAATATTTTCAAATAAACCTCTCTCGTTAGCCGCCCATATTATAATACTTCATTTATTTCATTAAAGTAATTTTATTTAAGCTTTTAAATTGGTGGAAGTTCTTATTTCATAGTGTTTTAAAATTTGTTAAATCTCGTTCGTTTGGCATCCATATTTCGAAGTTTCGCTGATATTATAATTTAAAATATAATTTAACTTTTTAAGCGGGTGGTAACCCTCTTACAAAGAAGCAAAATCTAGATCGTAGGCTATCTTTATGCCGAATTTACTCACACAATCATTCACAAACTTTTATTACCTTCTATAATAGCAGTATGATTTTATTTAACTTAGCAATGCTCGTCAAAAGTATTCGAAATATGTACGTACTGCTTTCTTAGAACCTCTCCCGTACGATATCCATAATAAAATATTTTGCCCAATATACTAAGCATTTAAACTTGTTTAAAGTTTTTGAGCAGGTGGCAACTCTCATAAAAAATATTTTCGAATAAAAACTTGCTTAAACCTCTCTCGCTTGACACCCGTATTAATAGATTGGATTTAACAAATTGTTTAAACTGATTTCGAATCTATAAACAGGTGGCAACCCCATTTGAAAATATTTTTTGAAATAAAGCTTTTTAAAACCTTCCTCTTTGTAACCTTCCTCTTTTAAAGTTTTCATTTAACCAAAACTGGCACCTTTAAGTTTTTTCTTAATTTTGTATAAATGTTTACAGAAATTTTCAGTTACAAGTGTTATAAGTATTGTGTTCTTCCAATTGCCTAGAGAGTACCTTGTCTACCAAATTAAAAAATCAACTACATACTAGAAATTTTTAAAGATTATTCCATGAGTCGTATGACGACGATGCATATAACTCAGGGTACGAAAATAAACTGTACAAAACAATTCCCATTTGCTCATCGATCATCATATCATTTGTGGTTTTGTACAGTTTTGTAAATAGTCAGAAACAAATTGTAAGATTCACTGTCATTTTCCCCAACGAGAAACGTTTGCTTTTCGTTTGTGACAATTGTACCATAGGGTACGTTTTATATGTATGCAAACGTTTCAATTACGTGAAAAATAATTTTTTTTGTAAATTTTCATATCCAATTCAATTAAAAAACATTTTTATTTTTTTTATTCATTGCAGCCATTCGTTTTGTATTTGTTTATTGCATATATGTGCATACATAAATATATTTTCCCTGCACGATTCATTTCGTTTGTTGTTTCGTCTGTAACTACTAAACTACTGTAGTGTACTATCGCCAAAGTGAACTCAGCCGTTTTGTTTCGTATTGTACCGAACTGTTAAAGTAATAAACGAAACGAAATAGTAACGTACAATATAGTTTATTTTCGTACACTGATATAACTACTCGAAAACAGGGCTCATAAGAAAACTTGGACTTTGGAAGATTTAAGTCGTAAAGTCCTGACTTCGAATTCAAGCATTTCTTTGTTTGCGCTTAGAAAAACAAAGTAAACTTGGAGCGACGTTTTTTGAAGCCCAAGAAGATTTTCAAGTAATCAAAACGCATGCTTTAAAAAATATACATATCTCGATCGGAGAAGAAAAATTGTTTGCGTAAAAGATATTATGGTCAACTTAAAAGCACAGTTTGATGGTAAGAATTCGTCATATCAGTGTTTACACAAAAAATATGCATACTATACATACATATATATAGCATAAACATTTGCACATACATACATATGTATATTCTTCATCAAAATTTCATAAACCGTGCTCTCTTCCGGTGTCACAAGAAAGAAGCTCATCACACAAGCGAAATAATCGCAGCGAACATTTTAATGCAAAACGGAAGTACGATAATAATGCCAGGACTAGTTATGTTTTCAACACACACACAGTTCAGGCTCGCAAACCAACGTACACAAACAAACAAATAAAGGAACAAATAAGCGATGAGAATTGCAGAAAAGTTAAATTCAAACAAAGCAACAAAGCTAAACTCCTGACGACAAACTGCACTCCTGCTGTTTCAACTCATTATAACACAATAACGTTAAGGCCATGTATGTAATTATGTTTGTTCATACTTCTATACAGATGTATGTGTACAAATATAACCTGCAACAAAATTGTGCGACTAAACTCTTAAGAAACTAGACCCGGACTAATCGCCTACATTACAATTGGGCATTAATTAATCTCAACTTATTTCAAACGGTCGCGTAATTGGAAACTAACTGACTCTGCGTCAGGATCTGGGGACTTTATAGAACTTAATGGGGTTAAGCTTCACTTTTCTCTTGGGGAATATACTTGGAACTCCTAGGCTGAGGTATTTGGCAATCCTCAAGGCCATGGACGACGTGGTTGATAATAGGTGGCGGGCGGAAAGAGTTTACGTGTCTGCAGTGAAGCCATGCAAAGCATTGGCCAGCCTTCTGACTACTTCCAACATAACGAGCTTGCTTTACTGTGGGTGCCATTGTCACTCGGGAGTACCTGGTAATGAGACGGCTGACCATTGGCCAGAGTTGCATGAAAAAAGTACAATGGACAGCATGCAGACTGAGTGCTATTTACTGCACAGCTTCTTTTTGTGCCTAGTTCGGACAAAAATAAAGGAGCCACATATGAGAATATTACATTTTTAAGTATTCTCTCTGAGGACAGGATTTTGTTTAAAGAACTTTGAAATTTCCAAAATACGAATAATTCAATAAATTTTTTAAAAAATATATTGCATTCTACAATATGGGTTTCAACCACGAAATAAAATTCTGTAGAATTGTAAAGTATTATTATTTTTTCTTTTGTTTGGTGTACAAAAACGACCAAGTATTGAAAAAGTCCTTTCAAAAATTTATCCGTGAACGTCCTGAAAAATTTGCACTACGTACATATTTTTGAAAAAATTTCATGTTAATTACTAATGTTCACACCACCACTTCCGCGAATATCGCCCTTTTAACTTTATTAGCTTAAAAAAATGGTAAGAGATTTCTCCACACCTAGCCATTCGTCCATGTAACCCAAAAAGAAAAACACTTTTTTTTTTAATTTTTTTTTTAATTAACCATATGCTTGAAACCTCAAGGTCCTTTAAAAATTTTGGCATCGAAGAGAAAAACTAAAATCGCAGTCTTACTACATTTGGCCTCTTTGTGATTGGCCCCAGGATTATTCAGGACTAAACGCCCTTTTTACAGGGTTACTAAATGCGTTTGAGTAAATGTGCTTCTGCTTCGCGTTACAATGCGGCCGTGACACTTTAATGGCGCACACGAGTGGCGAGCGGCGAGCGGCGAGCAGCGAGTGGCGTGTAATGCAATCAACAAAACCAACAATGGGTCAAAAACTAAACCAACAACAAAATTAAATGCGGTCACTGTTTGCTGGGCATAGCAAACAAGAGGCAATAACAAAAACAAAACGACGATGCCAACAACCAGCCGAAGGGCAGAGAGGGCTGTACACATTCATAGCTGAAGCAGCGGAAACAAAGTGCGATAAAACGACAGACAATGGCGACAATTGCGACGCGCTGGACGACAATGACGACGTTGTCAACGAAAAACAAAAACAAAAGCAAACACACAACAAGGAGAGCAACATTGACAAACGGAACAATGCAGAGTGGTGGTGTTGGCAAAAGTAAAAACGTAACCGCGCTCAAAGCAACATTAACAATGAGGACAATAATAAAACAACAATAATATGCAATAAATACAACAATGGCATTTATATAATAGCCCAGCAGTAGCGACAGCGACAGCAACAGTGACAACACCAGCACCGCTAACAACAACAATGGCTGTCATTGTCGTAAATTAAGAAAGTAAAGCGCGACAGCAACAGCGACAGACAAACCGCAAGATGAATGCAAACAGGAATGATAAGAGGAATGAAATACAGCTACGCGCAGCAATGCGAATGAAAGAAAGCAATAAAGTAACAATAAGCGGATAGCATTAAAGTAGAAAGACACAAAGCGCCGTGATAAGCGTGAAATTGAGCGGTGAGAAAAGTAAGGAGATGGATGAGGAGGAGGTGGAGGTGGAGATGGAGGAGTTGAATTGTAAGCTCGCATGGTATGTGGGGTAGATCGCATGGCTGGTAAAAGTTACAAAGAAAGCTAAAGTGAGTGAAATTAAAGAGTCGCCTGAGATGTTTGTGAGACTGCAGTGCAACCTAGATATGGTCGCATATACATACATATGTATGTACATATGCTTGTGTGCTGATATGAGCCCACTGTTGATAGCTGTTTTGAAATAATATTTACATATATTGTCGGCAGGCGCCAGCGCTAGCATGCTAACGGTCATTCGGCTAAAGAGGATCGGATTTAAGTATGCGATAAAGCAATAAAAATAAAAACAAGAATAAGAAGATGGTAGGCGCTGAGACTGTCAAAGTAATAGGCGCTTAAGAAATACTTAATTTGCATTTTTGTCGCATTAATGACACTGAAATAAATTTACTTCCTAAATTGAGCATTTTCTGCTGTACGGGTAGGATTTCTTAAATTGTGGTCACTGTCGTTGCTTTTTTTTCCAACAAAAAAACTATATATGTATTTATATATGCCTTGTGTAAAGCAAAGTCGAGACTTTATAAACTGTATTCACAGGAGTAAAAACATTAGTACATAAATATTTAGAGTAAGACAACCGTACAAATCCAAAATCACTTTTTCGTTGTTGAGATTAAAAACAAAACAAGTCACGGACATGCACAGCTCTTCTCTCATTGCCGCCGTACTGTGTATGTACATATGTATGCACATATATGCTCCGTCACAAACGTAGCACAGGAGAAAAGTCGTACATGTCTGTGACTAGTGGGTATTGTTTCTCACGATCTCAACAACGAAAGACTGATTTTGGGCTTTTGGTTATCAGGTTTTGGGATTAAGGTTATAACAACCGACTTCACAAAACGGAGAAGGATATCAGTTCGTCGGAATATTTTTATTTATTTTTTTTTTTTATGTATGTTACCGCAAAACTTTGTACCAACTTAACCGATTTCAATAACACTTTTTTTTAGAGGAAAGGTGTTACCTCACAGGTGGTCCCATTCTAATATGGTTTACAAATCTTCAAATATCTCTATATGAAAAACACTGCACCTATGAGGCAAACAATTCAATTGCCTAATCTATATATAGCCCGCCATTGTCTCCTTCTTCTTAGGTTGTAGTGGCTGTTGTAATTCAGATACTAAATGATGGCACACGTACACCTGAAACCGCTTCGACTCTATGAAACGTATATATCCCCATTAGGCATCGGGAGCATTTCAAAAGGATGAAAGGCCCTACACCTCTCATCATGCAATCAGTACCAGATATTTCTAGCAACTCTACAAACTAAAAAAAGTTCATTGAAAATGGAAGGAGGCAAAATATAACACTGGTTTAATGCAAAAATTTTTAATGGGTGCCGCTATCCAATTTCTATGTAGAATTTCTCGGTTATTCCGAAAACCGAGTTAATTTTTTTTAATGGATAGGTTTTCGAGATATTTGCAATTTACCGTTATTCAGCTCAAAATAAGAAGTGGTTCCCTTTAATCGCGTATATCTTACGAACCAATTTAATACCCTTAAAATGAGATACGCCATGAAAGCTAATAAAATTCTCCATACACCATATACACATATGGGTGTTTCCATACAGCCGTACGCGACATTCGTACGCTTAGAGAGTAACGTAAGTCTATCAAAAATAGAAGTTACTGAAAAAAAAGAGTACGGTTATGTTGCAACCAAAGGGTACTATGTTTGAGAAAAAAATATGCAGCCTCGAAACTTTGGTGTGGAAAATATCCGTTCAAAACCAGATGATAACGTACGCGACAAAAAAAGAAGTGGTTTTAAGGCACAAATACATATATGCGAAAGTCTGCGAATCATGAGAGTTTTTCTTTTCTTTAAAAATTCCTAAACTAAGCTAAATAATGTACCTTTACAATCCTTCCATTTTTTGATAGAAATTATCTCTGGTTAGTTTTTATTAAAATAATTATAATAACGTACGCGACATAACGTACGCGACAAATTTTTCCCCCATACAATATTTTTACTAGTAACACATACTAAATTAAATTTTTTCAGTTCTTCTCTCCATCGTTTCGCGTTTTCAAAACCTTTTTCCGCCATCTGAATACGAAATTGAAAGTTATAAAGCCGTTTGAATTCATTTGCCTTCATTTTCGGTTTACATTTTCATGGAAACACGCATATATGCGAAAGTCTGCGAATCATGGGAGTTTTTCTTTTCTTTAAAACTTCCTAAACTAAGCTAAATAATGTACCTTTACAATCCTTTCATATTTTAAGAGAAATTATCTCTGGCTAGTTTTATATTAAAAAAAAATCAATAACGTACGCGACATAACGTACGCGACAATTTTTCTCGTAAGTAATAAAATGTATTTATTGAGAACTCTTCTCGCCACCGTTTCATTGTTTTACAACTATTCTAAATAATTTAAATGGAAAATTTGCAATTAACATTGGTTTTGATGTATTTGATTGAAATTTTCGTACTTACAATAACGTATGCGACAAACTTTAAAGGGTAATAAAATTTGTTTTACTTCGGTTGGAAAGAAAATTTTACTGTATATCTTTAACTAGAAGATTTCTCGCTTAAGAATCGTAATCTGCATTACCTGCGACTGCCAATATACAAATGACATAGACAAACAATATTTTTGCATAACGTACGCGACATTGGAATACTATCAGAAGCAAATCAAAAAATTACCGTTAACCGAGCCCTAACTTCTCCTTTTTCTCATTTTTATAGTTAGTTGTTATTGCAAGTTTGATTTTAAGATGTAATTGTAATGTTTCAAATCTCTTAATTTAGTTAATAGGAAAGAGAAAATAGTTCATTTCATTAGAGAAAACTGAGTCGAAGAGACATTCAGTTTTACTCTTCCATTTTTGAGTTTTAAAATTGCAATAAGCTGAAATACTTCTATAATATCAAAACTCGAGAATTTTTCTCTTATTAATTCGTCTTAAAAACCCTTTTCAGTTGTTTTTATTATTTCAGTCCTGGTTGACATTTTCATGGAAACACCCATATGTTACCGGCTAAACCCGATATTAGGAAAAACTAGTTTAAGTTCATCCGCTATAAATATCCATCCAACGCGGAATAAAGTTGGAAGCAACAATATTTTGGACTGCGTGGCTGAAGTTGGACTGATGACGGTTATTTTTTGAAGCACGGGTGAAGGCCGCTTCCGCGGAAAGGAGTTCTGCTCAAAAATACTATGGCGTCTGATCTAGTTTAGCCTAGGAAAAACTAGTTTGTCCTAAGATCGGGTTAGGCCGGTAACATATATATAAAAAATTAAAAAAAAAACGTTAACAGATGAAAAGATATGAAAAATAACAGGCTCTGGCCAAATTTTTGCATTTGTTCTAAAGCCCGTTCCGTTACAATGAAATCAAGTTACTAATGAAGAGAATCGATTTATAAATAAAGAAATAATTAGTGGTCAAATGAAAATATGCTAAGATTTTATATATGAAAAATGCGCAGGAAAGAATGTTACTCATACGCCACGTAGACCTGGGTAACACACAAAAGAATTATTTATCTTTGTCATTGTTATGCTGTATTAATTTAAGATTTTGAGGTAAATTCAAGAAGCATAGCTTCCCGTCGAGCGTTGAAATTCTGGAAAAAAACTACCAATAAACCATATCATTGTAACACTCGGCCATTGTGTTGACAATATTCCTGCGTAACCATGCCGACTCGTTTACTCAGCTGCTCAGTGGACATCGCCATTTCACTTGCTACCACCAGCAGTGCCAATGCTGTCCTCTCTCCATACTTTAACAACTTTTGTCACCGCTTTCCTTCCACGAATATCAGAAAAGTTACGTTGTTCTTAATTGAGATGCCGCTTCCGTTGTCCGCGCAAATGTTACTTTTCTTTTGCTCTCGCTAACTGGACGTGGCAACTGTCCGTACAACCAATACAAGCATCAAGTGCATGAGCCGCTGACAATTTTCGTGTTTATTACGTTTGGGACAAAGCGAACCCTCCAAGCGCTGTCGAGTGTACACTTGTCATGGAATAATATTAATAAAAAAAAAAATATTAAGCACACAATTTATGACAAAGAATAAAATAAGTATTCGCTGACAATATTCATAATGACAACAAAAGCAGCAGCGACCGGCGATAGCCGGCAAATAAAAGCCAGCGCCAACAAACAAGGATAATACACATAAACAAATTACAAAAGAAAATACTATCCCTTGGGTTTTACAACAAACGAAAAAAAAACGAAAAATTACAATCGTAACGTCTCAAAATCAGCGTTCGCCTTTCAAACAACAGCGGCAATAATAACCGCAGCAATGCACTATGGGCCAGCAAATGATAAAAAGTGGGTAATATTCGAAATCTTATCGGAATGGCTTTAAATTTGCTACAGGGTGTTTTTAGAGTCGGTGATTACGAAACTGGAGTTAGATACATTCAAAATGGCGGATCCAATATGGCGGACAATACTATGCAAAGTAAACGGATTGGCTTGAAACTTGTTACCCTTTGATTTTTGGGCTCACTGATCACGAATTAAAAGTTAGATTTCAAAAATTCGAAATGGCAAATCCGATACGGCCGGCATTAAAAATACGCTTGTAGTCAGCCTACATAAAATGTAGCTCCCTAAGCCCACTTGGAGGAGGCTACACTACGAATTTAGATTTAACTTTTTTAAATTTTTTGGTATTTGTTATTTTTTTGTTTTTATATTTAAATTTTTTCTATCAGTTACAAATGTAGACTTCACTGTGTTATTTTATTTTTTGTACTTCTCATTTTTTTTTATATTTTATTACAAAAAACAGCTTCTCATAAAAATACAACCGCCGTTCGGAGTCGGCGTAAAACTGTACGTACCTCCTCTTTGTGTGACAACATCAAGGCGCATGCCACAAATCGGAGAAGAAGCTCGGCCAAACACTAACATATGTGTAAGCGCCAATCTATTATTATTATTATATTCTTTTATTATTACAAATTACGAATTTATACTTCGCTTTTTTATTTTTATTTTTTTTTCTTCTGTTTTTGTATTTTTACCAATTAGGAATTCAGGCTTACCTTTTTTATTTTTTTATTTTTTGTATTTTACACTTTTTTGTTGTTTAGATTTTTTATTTTTTATTAATTACGAATTTAGACTTCGGTTTTGTATTTCTTTTATATTATTTACTTTGGTTTTTCTTTATTTATTTTTTAATTCTTTTTTTTAACTTCATTAATTAAGGTGATTGAATGCTTCTCTCAATAAAAAATTTTAACTTTTAGTTTTAAAATAATATATAAAATTAATTTGTGGATGAATCGGCAGCTATGTTTTATTCTTCCTCATCATCTCAGAACTTATCTCAGCAACTCGGAAAAATATAAACTTATAATTAACTATCCATACGTAGTGATAAACACATATAAAGGATGGAACCCCAAAAAAAATTCAAGAAGCTATTTGGAATTATGTTTTTCTATTTTTATATTTTACTGCATCTTATTAATAAGAAACAAAAGACAAAAGGAAAATATTTATTACTTTCTGGAAAGAAAAATTAATTTTTACTACACACCAGACATGTAAACTTCAAATACAACTCTAACAAAATGAAATTGTGACCTAGATATTGATTTTGCATATATTGGCTATGAGCATAAAAATTTTAGTTCTAAAGTTGACGTTTGGCCGTTCTTGATTGCCTTCTGGCCCTCTGTGCAATGATGTAATTACATACAACCAAAATTTACGCACACCTTCAGAGATGACCACCGTACTGTATTTCTCCACAATCGCACTCATAAAACTGTTAAGATTCGAAAAGAGATTCACACTCGTTTGTTTCATTGTTTCGTGCTTTGTCTTTTTCCGCTTATAAAGGCCATTTAGCTTTGCTTTGTCCAAGGTCTTTGTTTATTTATTTTTCACAGTGTTGCTGCTCTTGTTGATGGACTCACGCTTATTGCCGGGCAAGCGCAGATTGCGTCAAAGGAAGTAGTTAATTTTCAAGATAAATTAAAGTCAAATAAGAGCTGCAATAAACTTAATTGCAAAATATGTTGAATTAAGTACCAAAGGAACAATAGGAAAAATCTTCCCGCGAATTAAGTGCGATAAAGTCATTTGAGTTATGTACTTATTCACCTTTGTTTCGCACGGCTTTTAATGGGCTAATAATATTTATGAACTTAACTTGAGGTCATTAAGGTAATACCGTAGCAGGTAGGAGCCGTTTGAAAAGTTAAATTACTTTAAATTGCTTTTAAATTCTCTTAAATTATTTCACTTAATTTATCTTGATTAACAAGTGTATGTGAATATTCGTTATTCTGAGTACGATGCACTTTCTTCTGTTTCTTAAAATTTACAAAAGTATTTTTCTCTACATTGGGCTATGGTCTAAATATTCGATTTTCTGGCCGAAAACGCACTTGCTAGGGGCGCAGTCCACTTGACGTACGGAATCAATATTTTCAATTTTTGCGCCGAGACACGAAAGGCAGGAGTTTGTTAAGTGTCGCGATCTAAAACTGTTCAGCTAAAGAACTAAATTCATCAGCTTATTTGATAGCTTTATGTTAGTAATTCATTTGTTGAGAGAGAAGAGTATCGCTTTCTTAATGCTGGCAAGCGGATCTGTTATATCAGACGTGCTGGAATGAGAGTTAAAATCTTGGCATAAGCAACGGAGTGGGTCTTGCAATTCAAAATTGATTTTGCAAGCTTTCAGAAATAGGGAACCAAAGTGTCTTGATACGCGAGAGGGAATATTAAAGCTTACATAAGCAAAGGATTTGCTTTGTGTGATGCGTACGATTTATAAAGTTTCACATCATCTGCGTACATCAAAATTTTTAAAAAATTTTATATCTGTAGAAATATCGTATATTAAAAAATTCAGTCGCGAAGTGATTTCAAATACCGTAATTCATATTTTACACACCGATTAATTTATTTACTGTATTTTGTTTTATTCTTTTCTCCTTATTTTGGTTTTCAAAATCATTGTCATTTGAAGAATTTACAACGCTCATGCTTGCATTTACGTCATCAGCTGTAGCCATTATCCACCAACTAATTTCCAATAATAAGGATTAGATTTGCTTTTACAATTAACCATTTTTTACTACATATGTACCATACATACCATATGAATATTTAAAAGGACTGATTCGAACTATTTTAATAAAACTACAATTTAACAAGTAACGAAGTATATGTTCGGGCAAGAGCAAAAAGCAAAAACCAAAACATTTTCTCAACTTTTTTTCCAATCTTTGAGAAATTCTTGATTCTCAAGTGTACAAACAACATTCTTCTCCAAAATTTTTTCCAAGGTTTGACTAAAAGTTGGTTAAAGTTTGAATTCAGATTGGGAAAAAATCCAAGTACATATTTATACCTGCCTTTCTGTAGTCCTGCAGTTGAAAAGACATTGGACTGGGTCCTAAGCGCAAATTATGCCTGCTCAGTGGTCTGGAAGCCCAAATTAAAGGCTGATGATAGCGGAGTTGCATGAAGGAACCATCTTTCAACCCTTCCGATAAGCTTCGACCAAAGCCAAAAAAAAACCCAGTGCGTGTAGTCCCTACGCGCGGAAGAAGTGAAACTTAATAGAGGAATTTCAGAAAGAAAGAAATGTGTGATATACCTACACATGTACATATTTTCTAATACACTAAATACATATTTATTTTAATTTTTTTAACGAGCTTTAATTTTTTATTTTTTATAACCAATTGCCAAGTTTATCTATTATTTTTGGCTGAGAAAACATGCATATCTACAATATTAACTAGTAGATTGTGGTAACTAAAGTAAGATATATAAAGTTTTACTTCAATATTATTAATATTTCTAGAAAAACTGCATCAATGGTAGTCGCTAATTTGGTTGTTGGAACATATCTACCAATAACAATTTCCAATGAAAAGTTTTCTTTCACAAATTTTGTCAGTTCATCATA
>NW_023458558.1:19504311-19523375 GCF_013731165.1 Rhagoletis pomonella | reverse complement strand
GTGTGTCTATAGGTACATACATAATTTGAATTTTATATATATAGATATTGTCGGCAGGCGCCAGCGCTAGCATGCTAACGGTCATTCGGCTAAAGAGGATCGTATTTAAGTATGCGATACAGCAATAAAAAAAAACAAGAAAAATAAGATGGTAAGCGCTGAGGCTGTCAAAGTAATAGGCGCTTAAGAAATACTTAATTTGCATTTTTGTCGCATTAATGGCACTGAAATAAATTTACTTCCTAAATTGAGCATTTTCTGCTGTACGGATAGGATTTCTTAAATTGTGGTCACTGTCGTTGCTTTTTTTCCAACAAAAAAAGTATATATGTATTTATAGGTGTAAAGCAAAGTCGAGACTTTATAAACTGTATTCACAGGAGTAAAAGCATTAGTACATATTTAGAGTACGACAACCGTACAAATCCAAAATCACTTTTTCGTTGTTGAGATTAAAAACAAAACAAGTCACGGACATGCACATACAGTATGTATGTATGTATATGCTCCGTCATAAGCGTAGCACAGGAGAAAAGTCTTACATGTCTGTGACTAGGAGGTATCGTTTCTCACGATCTCAACAACGAAATACTGATTTTGGGCTTTTGGTTATCAGGTTTTGGGATTAAGGTTATAACAACCGACTTCACAAAGTGGAGACGGATATCAGTTCGTCGGAAAATGTTTTATTTTATAGTTTTTTTATGTATGTTACCGCAAAACTTTGGACCAAGTTAACCGATTTCTATAATACTTTTTTTAAAGGTGTTACCTCACAGGTGGTCCCATTCTAATTTGGTTTACAAATCTTCAAATATCTCTATATGAAAAACACTGCACCTATGAGGCAAACAATTCAATTGCCTAATCTATATATAGCCCGCCATTCTCTCCTTCTTCTAAGGTTCTAGTGGCTGTTGTAATTCAGATCCTAAATGATGGCACACGTACACCTGAAACCGCTTCGGCTCTATGAAACATATATATCCTCATTAGGCATCGGGAGCATTCCAAAAGGATGAAAAGCCCTACACCTCTCATCATGCAATCAGTACCAGATATTTCTAGCAACTCTACAAACTAAAAAAAGTTAACTGAAAATGGAAGGAGGCAAAATATAACACTGGTTTACTGCAAAAATTGTTAATGGGTGCCGCTATCCAATTTCTATGTAGAATTTCGCGGTGATTCCGCAAATCGAGTTAATATTTTTTTCTATGGATAGGTTTTTGAGATATTTTCAATTTACCGTTATTCAGATTAAAACAAGAAGTGGTTCCACTTAATCACGTATACCTTACGAACCAATTTAAATAGTCTTACAATGAGATAGGCCAAATGAAAGCTAATAAAATTCTCCATAAACCATATACACTTATGTTACCGGCTAAACCCGATATTAGGAAATTATTAGGAGTTTTTCCTAGGCTAAACTAGTTCTAAGTTTATCCGCTATATCCATCCAACGCGGAATAAAGTTGGAAGCAACAATATTTTGGACTGCGTGGCTGAAGTTGGACTGATGACGGTTATTTTTTGAAGCACGGGTGAAGGCCGCTTCCGGGGAAAGGAGTTCTGCTCAAAAATACTATGGCGTCTGATCTAGTTTAGCTTAGGAAAAACTAGTTTGTCCTAAGATTGGGTTACCATATACATAAAAAAAACTGAAAAAAGTCAAACTTTAACAGAAGAAAAATTTAAAAAATAGCAGGTTCTGTGACAAATTTTTGCATTTGTTCTAAAGCCTGTTCCGTTACAATGAAATCAAGTTACTAATGAAGAGAATCGATTCATAAATAAAGAAATAATGAGTGGTCATATGAAAATATGCAAAGATCTTTTAAAAGAAAATGTTACTCATACGTCACGTACACCTGGGTAACACACAAAACAATTATTTATCTTTGTCATTGTTATGCTGTATTAATTTAAGATTTTGAGATAAATTCAACTTTGAAGCGTAGCTTCATGTCGAGCGTTGAAATTCTGGAAAAAAAACTACCAATAAACCATATCATTGTAACACTCGGCCATTGTGTTGACAATATTCCTGCGTAACCATGCCGACTTTTTTACTCAGCTGCTCAGTGGACATCGCCATTTCACTTGCTACCACCAGCAGTGCCGATGTTGTCCTCTCTCCATACTTTAACAACTTTTGTCGCCACTTTTCCTTCCACGAATATCAGAAAAGTTACGTTGTTCTTAATTGAGATGCCGTTTCTGTTGTCCGCGCAAATGTTACTTTTCCTTTGCTCTCGCAAACTGGACGTGGCAACTGTCCGTACAACCAATACAAGCATCAAGTGCATGAGCTGCTGACAATTTTCGTGTTTATTACGTTTGGGACAAAGCGAACCCTCCAAGCGCTGTCGAGTGTACACTTGTCATGGAATAATACTAATAAAAAAAAATATTAAGCACAAAAATTATGATAAAAAAATAAGTATTCGCTGACAATATTCATAATGACAACAAAAGCAGCAGCGACAGGCGATAGCCGGCAAATAAAAGCCAGCGCCAACAAACAAGGATAATACACATAAACAAATTACAAAAGAAAATACTATCACTTGGGTTTTACAACAAAGGAAAAAAAACGAAAAATTACAATCATAACGTCTCAAAATAAGCGTTCGCCTTTCAAACAACAGCGGCAGTGATAACCGCAGCAATGCACTATGGGCCTGCAAATGATAAAAATTGGGCAATATTCAAAATCTTATCGGAATGGCTTTAAATTTGCTACAGGGGGTTTTTTGGGTCGGTGATTACGAAACTGGAGTTAGATTTTAGAAATTCAAAATGGCGGACAATACTATGCAAAGTAATCGGATTGGCTTGAAACTTATTACCCTTTGATTTTTGGGCTCACTGATCACGAATTAAAAGTTAGATTTCAAAAATTCGAAATGGCAAATCCGATACGGCCGGCATTAAAAATACGCCTGTAGTCAGTCTACATAAAATGTAGCTTCCTAAGCCCACTTGGGGCAGGCTACACTACGAATTTATGTATATTTAACTTTTTTAAATTTTTTGATATTTGTTATTTTTTTGTTTTATATTTGCAATTTTTTGTATCAATTGCAAAAGTAGGCTTCACTGTTTTATTTTATTTTTTGTACTTTTAGTTTATTTTTTATATTTTATTAGAAAAAAACAGCTTCTCATAAAAATACAACCGCCGTTCGGAGTCGGCGTAAAACTGTAAAACTGTCCTCTTTGTGTGACAACATCAAGGCGCATGCCACAAATCGGAGAAGAAGCTCGGCCAAACACTAACATATGTGTAAGCGCCAATCTATTATTATTATTATATTCTTTTATTATTACAAATTACGAATTTATACTTCGCTTTTTTATTTTTATTTTTTTTTCTTCTGTTTTTGTATTTTTACCAATTAGGAATTCAGGCTTACCTTTTTTATTTTTTTATTTTTTGTATTTTACACTTTTTTGTTGTTTAGATTTTTTATTTTTTATTAATTACGAATTTAGACTTCGGTTTTGTATTTCTTTTATATTATTTGCTTTGGTTTTTCTTTATTTATTTTTTAATTCTTTTTTTTAACTTCATTAAATTAAGGTGATTGAATGCTTCTCTCAATAAAAAATTTTAACTTTTAGTTTTAAAATAAAATATAAAATTAATTTGTGGATGAATATTCAGCTATGTTTTATTCTTCCTCATTATATCGGAACTTATCTCAGCAACACGGAAAACTAAAAATTAAGAATTAACTATCCATACGTAGTGATAAACACATATAATGGATGGAACCCCAAAAAAAAAAATCAAAAACTATTTGGAATTATGTTTTTCTATTTTTATATTTTACTGTATCTTATTAATAAGAAACAAAAGACAAAAGGAAAATATTTATTACTTTCTGGAAAGAAAAATTAAATTTTACTATACACCAGACATGTAAACTTCAAATACAACTCTAACAAAATGAAATTGTGACCTAGATATTGATTTTGCATATATTGGCTATGAGTATAAAAATTTAAACTCTAAAGTTGACTTTTGGCCGTTCTTGATTGCCTTCTGGCCCTCTGTGCAATGATGTAATTACATACAACCAAAATTTACGCACACCTACAGAGATGACCACCGTACTGTATTTCTCCACAATCGCACTCATAAAACTGTTAAGATTCGAAAAGAGATTCACACTCGTTTGTTTCATTGTTTCGTGCTTTGTCTTTTTGCGCTTATAAAGGTCATTTAGCTTTGCTTTGTCCAAGGTCTTTGTTTATTTATTTTTCACAGTGTTGCTGCTCTTGTTGATGGACTCACGCTTATTGCCGGGCAAGCGCAGATTGCGTCAAAGGAAGTAGTTAATTTTCAAGATAAATTAAAGTCAAATAAGAGCTGCAATAAACTTAATTGCAAAATATGTTGAATTAAGTACCAAAGGAACAATAGAACAAATCTTCCCGCGAATTAAGTGCGATAAAGTCATTTGAGTTATGTACTTATTCACCTTTCTTTCGCACGGCTTTTAATGGGCTAATAATATTTATGAACTTAACTTGAGGTCATTAAGGTAATACCGTAGCAGGTAGGAGCCGTTTGAAAAGTTAAATTCCTTTAAATTGCTTTTAAATTCTCTTAAATTATTTCACTTAATTTATCTTGATTAACAAGTGTATGTGAATAATCGTTATTCTGAGTACGATGCACTTTCTTCTGTTTCTTAATATTTACAAAAGTATTTTTCTCTACATTGGGCTATGGTCTAAATATTCGATTTTCTGGCCGAAAACGCACTTGCTAGGGGCGCAGTCCACTTGACGTACGGAATCAATATTTTCAATTTTTGCGTCGCGACACGAAAGGCAGGAGTTTGTTAAGTGTCGCGATCTAAAACTGTTCAGCTAAAGAACTAAATTCATCAGCTTATTTGATAGCTTTATGTTAGTAATTCATTTGTTGAGAGAGAAGAGTATCGCTTTCTTAATGCTGGCAAGCGGATCTGTTATATCAGACGTGCTGGAATGAGAGTTAAAATCTTGGCATAGGCAACGGAGTGGGTCTTGCAATTCAAAATTGATTTCGCAAGCTTTCAGAAATAGGGAACCAAAGTGTCTTGATACGCGAGAGGGAATATTAAAGCTTACATAAGCAAAGGATTTTCTTTGTGTGATGCGTACGATTTATAAAGTTTCACATCATCTGCGTACATCAAAACTTTTAAAAAATTTTATATCTGTAGAAATATCGTATATTAAAAAATTCAGTCGCGAAGTGATTTCAAATACCGTAATTCATATTTTACATACCGATTAATTTATTTACTGTATTTTGTTTTATTCTTTTCTCCTTTTTTGTATCATATTTTGGTTTTCAAAATCATTGTCATTTGAAAAATTTACAACGCTCATGCTTACATTTACGTCATCAGCTGTAGCCATTATCCACCAACGAATTTCCAATAATAAGGTTTAGATTTGCTTTTACAATTAACCATTTTTTACTACATATGTACCATACATACCATATGAATATTTAAAAGGACTGATTCGAACTATTTTAATAAAACTACAATTTAAGAAGTAACAAAGTATAAGTTCGGGCGAGAGCAAAAAGCAAAAACCAAAACATTTTCTCAACGTTTTTTCCAATCTTTGAGAAATTCTTGATTCTCAAGTGTACAAACAACATTCTTCTCCAAAATTTTTCCCAAGGTATGACTAAAAGTTGGTTAAAGTTTGAATTCAGATTGATATCCAAACTTTTCTCAAGTGGAGAACTCAGAGTATTTTGCATACAAAAAATGCGGTCTTTTGTTAGATAAAAAGTTGGTTCTCCAATAGAGGTACACTTCAACATTGGACCTTGGAAATTGTATTGGATCTCTACTTGATCTCTAACCCAAATGTTTATTGGGTTATATACGCAGCAAACATATTAAATATCGTTTTTTCAACTTTCAGTAGACTACATGATAAGCAAGAGAGTTTTTCCCGATTTCGAATAGTTTCGATAATATGCAATGATAATTTGAATTAATTGAACCGAATTTGCTGGAAATCGATAAAGCCGTAATCAATATATGTGTTTACTAATGTATTTAGTCATAAGCGGGCGGTGCCAGGCCCATTTTCCAAAAATTTCTCTTAGTATCATTTTCTGCTCAGAGGTGATTACGTATATCGATTTTGAGTGAATTAACTGAAGAAGTTACTCATTTTTCGCAGTTTTCGTAGTTCTGTAAGTTGCAGTTATACAGGACTGGTTCTGGTCTGTCCATCGCGTGAATACCAGTAGCATAGTATCCTCTCAATACACACACCAAAGAGAAGGTACTCCTACTTAGCCGGTGAAATCAACTTGAGGTCAAGTTTTCTGGCTTACTCATTCTCAATAAAATTCCCTACAATACCGCTATGGCCTGGCACCCAAATGAGTCTGATTGGTAAAAAATCCTTTCCGTAGTCCTGCAGTTGAAAAGACATTGGACTGGGTCCTAAGCGCAAATTATGCCTGCTCAGTGGTCTGGAAGCCCAAACTAAAGGCTGATGATAGCGGACTTGCACGAAGGAACCATCTTTCAACCCTTCCGATAAGCTTCGACCAAAGCCAAAAAAAAACTAAATAATTTTAAGAAAAATCGAAGATAAAAGCTTAACCGCAATAAAAAAAAGCTTAATGTAGCTGGCAAAGGCTAAAATGACAACACTGCATACACTTAACTCAACTGTCCACCTTAGAAACACTTGCAGCTACATATGCGTCGAACAAAATGTTTCACCTGTCAGTTGATTTTCCATCAAGTTTACGTCCAGTATTAGCCCTTTATGTGTCTACATAAAGATTGTTGATGGTTGGCATAGACCATTGACTATACGTATTTCCAAAGGAAAAAGTCTAGAGGTGTTAAATCGCATGATGAAATATGGTCTGCGTGTGTAAGGAAAGGGAAAAGATCTCTCCCGATCCCACGCAAATCTTTTTGAAACAAGAAACCACCAGTATCCGGAGTGCACGTACCAGGCACCAGGCATCTTCCTGGGCAAGCACTAGTCGGCATATGTTTTTCCACCATGGGACTGGGGTAATGTAGGGGAGAGAGTCCATTCTAGATTTGAAGAAAAAAAAAACAAAAAGATTCGAATACAAGATATGGTGTCAGAACTCACACTTTTTCGGTTGTACAGATCGAAAATTTCACAGTCCAGCGGTTACCACTCATTTGTACTGTGTTTATTCCAAATGTTAAATCTCTTTTCAACTAGGTTCATGAAAATTAAATAGTTATAAGCTTTAGAAGACATTCAGCATTGTAATCAAGCATCCATTAGCAATCGCTTTACTGTGGGTGTTGATTGCATTGAAATTTCATTGCCAATGGGAATTATAAATCAAAGTGAGGAATTACACTTACACTTAGCAAAGCTCAAGCACATTTTTATATACGTATAACAGTCAAGAGACTGCAATAAAATACTAATTTCACCATTTCCCAATTAAGAAATCTCTAGCACTCGCGTGCGAAACAATGGCGGAACAGCCGTTAGATGTGGTAATTTTTTAGTAATCAAGTGCACTACTCAATCGCACGAATCCTTGACAATGTCACAGAGCGGGCAAAGTGGCTGTAAGCAGATGACGCCCACTCGCTAAGTAACGTACTCAATTACAAACAAAGGCAAGACAAATAAGGAGCGAATGCAAAGAAAGGCGAATAATTAAAGTCGTCGACGTCAGGGAAACGAAGAAGAATTCCATTCCAAAAGGCAGACAACTCATTGCCACGAGCACAAGCAATCAACTAACTACAGTCGGATAAAATGAGAAAAGTTGCCAGTAGAATGATGGCCAACGAAAAGTTCATTGGTAAAACAAAAGTTGATAGAATATGTGCGAGTAGTGGTGAGAGCACACAAAGAAGTTTAGAATCGCATGTATGTATGTATGTATATGTATGTGCATACCTCAAGGATTTGCACTGGACACAGCGGCACAATCACCCGTTTAACTAAATAATTGCTGACAATGGCACAAATCGGGACGAGGGCCAGAAGCTGTAGCTGAAGTGCTGAACGATGGAGTAAATTTGCTCGCCAAAGGGAATTGAAATCGGGGCGAGCACTGCAACTCGAAGAATGACACTATGAAATAGCAGCTGTGAACTGGAAGCTATGGAATGCTGCAGTTTGCCTGTAAACACATACCAACTACTACTTTCGCATACTTTCACATTCACATTCAGCCACTGCTTGCTTGCTCAACAACACCACCTCGCACCCAGCCAGCAAACAGACAAAAGTTCATTAGCGCTGATCACAGCTGCGGAAGTATCGGAAACAACGAAGAGCAGCAGAATAAAATTGCTGACTGCAGAGTGACTGTGGTCATAGCGGGTGTTGGCATTCAAGTGCTTCGGGAATAAAGGCGTATCGAAAGTATAAAGAAAGAAAATAAATGAAAACCAAAAATTAAAGAAATAGTAAAAAAAATAGCTGCAACGACTTTGCATGTCGCACGAAATGTCGAGTGGCACAAAGAAGTACATACATACATACATACACATCTAGGAAGAATGGCATTAATAATTACCGAGCGTGTTGAGCAGTCATTAGGAATGGAGCACGTAGCACGGCAGCAGCAGCAGCAGCAGCCGTAGTAGCGCAAATGAGAAAAGCAAGTCAACGAGAAAACACACTGAACCCCATAGACTCTGGAACTATCAATGCTCTAACGACCGACGCTTCCGCTCGTGAAATGTGCCATACTCTTAGCCGGATGCGCAGGTTAGGTGGCGGATTCATGCTGGAAGACGTAGTTAACTGTAGTAGTAAGTACTTAAATGGCAGAAGCAGGGGTAACACGTGAAGCTGGTAGCGCGGAGACGATTTAACAGCTTCTCTTTTTTACGTTTTTAAACACATATTAAATAACTACTGCAATAAAGTTTTTTGTTTAGTTGTTCTAATTTCTATTTTACCTTTTTTTGAATGATACGTGACATCTGTTTTTACTTTTGTTGCGACTTCTTTAGCCAGCTGCACAAGCTTTGTTTAGGTGTGAATAAAGACAAGTGTTAACTTCTGGCATTGTGTGAAAGATAAGTGCAACTTTCCTTCGTTGAATTTAGATCTGAGCTAAATAAAAAAAAAAATGTATGTCCTCAGAAATATATTTATCATTGAAGCAACAGATACTACAGGATGAAGCAAACGGGAATACATATTTTTTCCCAAAAGGCCCAGCACACAGATCTCACGTTGAAATTGTAAATGCTTCAGTTTCGCAAAAGTTGGCTTCTTCTTCTAAGCTTCCTCTAACCGTAATCATAGGTTTTATTTTCCCTTTTTTCCAGGAAAATTTCGTTTTCTTCTTGTTTGCTGCAATCGCCTAAATGATTCACAGTGGGCTGAAACCCTGTAGTCAAAATAAAATATCTACTCTTGGAATTAACTGTATGGGTGATGTTTTTTAGTAAAATTAAATACACACATATATGTATTTGAAGGGAAAATTATGTAATAAGTTGAAAATAAATAATCAAGGGCACTTGCACGTCAACAAGTAGTATCTCACTTTTCGAAAAAGACTCAGTGAAATTCTATAAAAAAAAATTGCTAAATATTAATTTTAAACTCTTATTGTTAACCCTAACATTACCTTTAACCTTAACCTCAAATTTAAACTCAACCTTAATCTAAACTTTAACGTTAATCTTAACTTTAACGTAAGCCCTAACTCTAACTTTACCTTTAACCTTAACCTTACCTTTATCCTTAACCTTAGATTTGACTGTCACCACAGGCACAAAAACTCCCATCTCCTTTTAGTATATAGGCTCAATTGAAGATAATAAGAAAACTTCTAATTTATGTTAGTAGCACTAAATCTTCCTCAAGTATTTTTGGCACTAACGTCGCTAGTTATGCTGATGTAAATGTAATATCATTTTAAAGTAGTCCTCATTGGCCATACAAACATCCTACAACTTTTACAATTGCAACTAAAATATAAGATATATAGTAATCGTCGTTGACTCATTAGCAAATTTTACGTCCTTCTAATCGGCACCACTAATTAAGAAAAAATATAGATATTCTATTCTATACTAAAACTCTGTTACTGTTGTAATTTAAGCGCCACAAAATGGCCGCAGACACAAATGCACACATTCGTTCAAATAAACCGGCAATCAATTTTGTGATGATCAGCTGATTGGCGGCAAACAACCAAAATAATTGTATTCTTAAACTGCAGGCAATAGCGATAATAGAATTGCACACTAAACCCATATCAGCGCAACCCCTTCAGTTTGGACATAAATTCCAATTTTATATCAGCAAAGTCAAATGCCTCAACGAGAATCACAATGAAAAGGGTCATTATTTGTTATATTGTTTAAGTTTGGTCAATGAGAGTTCATATGTGGATACATACATACATATGTATGTATGTATGTATGTGCACTCGCGCAACGCAATATCTGTCCTTTAACGTCTGTAATAGATATCACATGAGGAGCATTTAAGAAGACATTTACTTTTTACACGGTCAATAAGAAGGTATAGCCAAGACTTTATCACTGTGTATGTATGTATGTTTATGTAGTGTGTCTTCATGGTTGCCGGATACTTTCACAACAATATTGCGCATATGGTTATGGTCAAATAAAATGGCCTGTATTTGCGGGTTAACTAAACTATAGCAATAGCCAAGCATTTATATAATCATGTGCATGTGTATGTGTACGTTTACAGTACCCTGGCTTGAGAGCGGCAACCAAAATTGTCTGGGTCTTACGCCTTAAACCATTTGATAAGAAAAAAAGTACACATTTCATTGCGTTGCAGACATACATATTTTGTGTTATATGTACGTCAAAATAAAAGAGTGTGTGTGTTTGTGCATATGATAATCAAACACATATTGCGTATACGCTATGTAGGCAGGTACTTTTCCTGTTCTGTGAAAACGGGAAGTGAAAACATTTTTCATCACTTCACATAAAATTACGATCCGGTTTTCAAATGCAAATCGATTAATTTGTCCTAAACGTTTCACTGTGAAAACTTTTTTTTTTACAAAGTTTTGTGGCTGTGAGAAAGAAAAGTTGAGCATTTTTCTCAAAACAATCATCTTGTAATAAAGAATATCATTAAACTCAAAAAAATTTACTAAATACATAATTGCTAGCTAGATGTTAATATGTATATAGAATAGCCTTTAATGATGGTGAACCGCTTAAAATGATACAACGAATCTATAAATTTGAAAAAATTAAATTTTCACTGACATAGAATTTTTCATTTTCACTTCACAGTTTCATAGAGCCAGAATTGACCCCCTGTTTTCATTCGTTCATTTCTTCTAGTAATTTTTTTTTAACTGGCTCCGTAGAGTTAACAAATTTGATCAACCATCCTTTGTCTCTCCCCTCTATTCAGCTCAGATTTTGAGAGGTTTCGGCATCTTTTAAATCTTAAGTAGACAGCAGCGTTGATCCGGATTACCTCGGATTTAATCCGCATCAACTGCAGTCAATTCCCGAGTTTATCCGAATCAACGCAAAGTTTGAAAGCATAAAAAGACGGCAGCGTTGATCCGGATCAACTCGAAAATTAACTGCAGTTCATCCGAATTAAGTCCGAGTTAATCCTGATCAACGCTGCCGTCTGTTTAAGCTTCAAGACATTCACAGAGTAAGTGCGTTATGATTTCAGGCTCTTTTTTGTTATTGAGGCTGTTGCAGAAGTCTTATGTGATACCTAAGTAGTATCTTCGCACGCGTTGCTAGAATGTACGTGTATCATTAGATCGGTGGATATGAATATATTTCTACTGGTCAGCATAATGAGCTATCGAGACCCTTTCATGTTCCAGTTCAGTCAAATAAGTTTTGTCGTAATCAATTTGTCGGGGCTTTTTTTGCGTTAGCATCTGAGTTAGTTATATCGAGCTCGCAGGTGACGATCACTGGGTTTCAAGTACTACTGGCACCCACGCTAGGAATGGAGAAGAACGCCAAGTGAAGCCAAGTCCTTCTCCACCTGATATTTCCCTCGCAGTGGGGGCCTCCCTCTTCCTCTGTTACTACCAGCGGGTCCCGAGTTGGATACATTCAGATCTGGAGCGTCGGTGTCCATTCGAACGACATTGCCAAGCCAGCGGAGCCGCTGTATTTTAATCCGTTGCATTATGTCCATCTGCATTAATAATATAGCCCTTTTCTAATGCTTCAGTGCAACGTATTTTTAGTAGTTTACAAATGTGTGGGACTGACTTGACGACCAAATTGAGCACTGATATAGTTGCAGCAATTTTATATATAAAGTAAGGCATAAAAAATAACGGTGATACTTTGTTTGAGCCGCACGAAGAAATGTACCAATTGAATTGGAGAATGTAATTAATTTTTATACTAAGTACCTGTTAATAGTATGTAATCTGTAATAAGAAACATTTGAGTAATGTGTTCGGATTTTGAGCATTTTTTATTTGTTTTCGAGGAACTTAGTAACTTTTGTGCTGCCTTCTAAAAATTTGAAAGGGAAGCAACATGCTTAGGTCTGATGGGTGAACAAGGACACAACAAGCACAAGCTCACGAATTGTTACATTTTTTGACAATGGTCGAAAATGGAGAAAACGTTTAGCCTACATCTGGCGTTTCCTTTCCATACTTTAAGAATCTATATATGTAAATAAACTTAACTGTTAAACATTTAAAAAAAGTAAATGTTATCTACATATTTTAAGCCCTTTATGTGACTTTTCATAAAAAGTTTCCATATAGTCCTTTTGAACTATTTTACAATCATCCCATTTAGTCTAAATCCTTAAGCACACTCAAAACTACTCATTGTCAAGTGAAAGCAACCATTTTACAAAATATGGCTGAAAATTTTCATTAAGTTCACTACTTAAAATCTAATATGAAAGCAAGGGTAGCAGTTGACTAAGAGTAGAACTTTGCACATAACATTAATAACGAAACTAAGTATTAAGTAACTGTGCGTCCTTCGGTGATAGATACACGCTCGTATGACCGAATAGGATGCGAAAGTTCAAAAGCTGCCATGTAAAAGCTAATAGAGATTGAAAACTAACACACACACTCACTATCGCTCAGGCACAGCCTCGAAGTACTTTCAAATAATCGCACAAAATAACTATGAACTATTTGAAAATTTCAGCTTCACTTGCAACAAAGCAAATGCAGTCAAGGGCTATGTCTACTCGCACCTTGCCACACTACAGCTTCCACCATCAGTTATATGTAGTACACTATGAGTATAAAAAGGAAGATTTAAATTGTTTAACCTTCACCTACGTTTGTTAGTTGCCGAACTTTGCGGTAGCAAAACTGGCCTCGACATCACGACGGCCGAAGCAGCAGCAGCAGCAGCAGTGGAGGCAAATAAAAGGCCAACTGAAGTGCAGTCGAGCAGTCAAGAACTTTTCTCATTTCGCACTCTACCTTTAATATTGTGCGCTTTCACTGTTTATGCGCCTTCTGACTGCTCGCATGTTTAACTGAGTTGGACAATTTCGGGGCCCACAGCGGGGACGCTTGGCTACCAGCCCGCAAACGAGCCAAACTAATAATCAAAATACTAAATTTTGCAGCAAACTTTGAAGTTTTCTAATAGCAGTCCGCGATTTTTTACTCATTCAATATAGAGAGAAGTGCTACATTAAAGTTAGCGTTACTGCTGGCTTTGGCAGATTGGCAGTAGAAGATTGCCAACGCTAGACGCTAGAGCAAGCATAATGAGTCTCAAGTTAGTTGCGAAGTTGGGCTATTTGCGTTTGTTGCCACGCTCGTTTGGCCGCTGACATTTGCGCAAACGCACTAAGTAAACATTAATTTTAATTTTCAATTGCTGCTAAAATCAATTTGAGGAAAAAATTTACTATATTGCCATTACCACGCTATCGAAGAGCAAACAGCATCGATGTACATACAGTGGCGAAAATATAAATAAAGACGCGACATTTTAAACATTTTCGGATATTTTCATTTTGTTTATTTAATCTTTATTATTTTTTTATTAAAGATAACGAGCTATAGTTATCTAACACAAACCATGTAAGTCTGAATTTTGTAAAAATTGTGCAAAAATTCGACAAAATTTCGAGAATAAAAATTCCATTCTTTTGAAACCATTTTTAATTTGTAGTCTTGTAGCCCATTCGATTTTAATGCAATAAACTGCAAATTATTTTTCGGCACTTTTTTAACACCGCCAACAAAAAAAATGGCAAAAATCTAAGCCTAAATTATACCAAAATTTAATAGGCTACTAAACGTTTTATTAAAACTTTTTCTAAAAATCCTAATTAAAATTTTTAAATTGTATACATATTTTTTTTAATTACTCGCATTTTCCTAATTTTCGTACAAAGTTTGAAATTCGGACTTACATAACCACGTAATCGAGCTGTACTCTCATAAAAACACAATAGTAAACCTTAAATAAACAAAAGAAAAATAGGCAACAAATTTTTTTTTAAATATCGCGTCCTTATTTATGTTTTCGGCACCGTGTACCTTTTTCAGCCGAGGACCCAACTGGAAGTTCTACGCTTCGCTTTTCTAATATCTAGTGCGCTTAAATAGCTTGGAAAGATAACGTTAATGCCAGTGTCGATGAACGTCAATAAATACGACTGTACATACGAGTATAAATATTTTGAGCTCCACACGCATTCGTTTTAATGGCCCACAAACACATTCGTCGAGCACGCGCGCGCCATTCCTGCGACCATCTCCCTCTTTAGCAAATAATCTTAAAAAATAAGTACATAGTAAAATAAGTTCTCATATGACTTGGCTGACATTGGCAATTACTGTCATCTCACTGCGCCGCATACCCCGCCAAAACTTAAAATTAACAAAAAAAACACCAAAAGAAAAGCGCGCAAGTATCTACCAGCGCGTGCAACAGTTCAGCTGGTTAGCTAACCAAAAACCAAAAAAAAAGCAGAATATCTTCCTGTTGTTTTCTTTGCACAAGCTTGCTGTGGAGCTTTCATGCTAGCCCCCTCTATTTTCGTTTTACCCTCTAACCTCATTTTTCAATTATCTTATATTGCCACCTTCTTGCCATCGACCAGCAGCTAGCTAGCTGCTCAGACTACCGTTGAATTTCTCAAGCAAAGCATATAGCCAAGCAAAGCAAAGCAAAGCAAAAAGAATTGCCAAAAAATAACTGAATTTAATAGCTGAAAATTTTCAACACAACACAAATATTAGCTGAAAAGTTGCTAAAGTTTTCGTTGGCAATTTTGCGCTATACTTGGCACATTCTTTCCATCAGCTGGCCGCGCTAATTCTTATCTTTCACTTTTGCGGCTAAGTTTTTTGGCTTTTGCAAGAAGTTTTTTTAGGGTAGCGAGATTATCAGGAAATGAAAATATTTTTATTAGTAGTCTAGAGTGTATTGTTTTTAAAGAGATCAGCGACTGTAAATGAATTTAAATTTTAATGCGTGACTTAAATGAGTGGACGGCTGCTGTGGTGCAATGGTTAGCAGTGCGCGCTACCATTTGGCAGGGCCTGAGTTCAAACCCGGTTCAACCCACATCAAAAAATAAAATAAAAAATGTTCTAATATCGGATCGGTCGCCCCTCGGAAGGTAATGGCAAACCTCCGAGTGATTTCTGCCATGAAAAACAGCTTCTCATGATCTATTGTGCGCGACCGTATAAATATGCGAAGAATTCCAAATAAATTAAATAAATTAAAATTAAAATAATTTCAAAGAAATTAAGTAGAGATGTGAAATGTAGTAGAAATGGCGTGTTCAGATTTTTTTCTTTTATTTGGTTATGTGTTAAAAAAAATTTCGGAATTATGCTTATTTAAACAATCCCACCAAACAATATTTATTGCCGGCAATAAGAAAACGTTTCGCCCTCGGAAACAAATTTACTGCCGGTAATATTGCCATCGTGTCGATTTCCTTTTACCAATCGCTCTAAAACGTCCGCCGAAGGCAACTCGGCTGGGCGAGTCGTTTTCTTATTACCTGAATGAGTCATTTTCTTATCGCCTCAGGCGATATTTGAAATAATTTTATTCTTTTTAATACTTCAATTATTTTTTGTATACAAAATTGAAACTTATATAGAAACGGAAATAATTCTTTCCCTATGGGGCTTCCTATTTTTTCAATCCTGTCCCTGGCAAAAATTAGACGATTTTGGATAATACTATCGACGCGAAATTTATAAGTTTAGGAATTTTTGATAACTTATTTATTCCAAAGTTGACATGAAAGAAATGTTGTTGCCGATTTGTGACCACAGCAATAAACTGGTGAGTCGCCAATATGAAAATTTTTAGGGTGTCAGAAGAGAGTTGCCACCTGTTGAAAAAATTAAATTCAAATTAATTAGTATATTAAATCGATTATTAAAAGATGGATAACAGTCAAAATGGGCTTGAAAATAATTTACTTTTAGGAGAGTTGTCTGCCACGTGCTTAAAATATCAAATTTAACTAAATTCATCAGCTAATTGAAATATGTATCACAATGACAGGCGATAAAAAGATTTTAGTTTGAACACACATTTAAAGCGATTGAAAAGTCGAATTTGTTTTAATTATACACAAGGTAAGTGAAATGTCGAAATATTATTGCCAAACGAGAGAGTTTTAGGAAAACTTTAGGCTGATAATATTTTTAATTAGGGTTGTCATCTATTTTTTTGAAAGTCATCATATCTGCGTCATTGATTTGAAATTCCAAATTAAGAAAAGAACTTGAAACCCTACATAGATGTGCAATAAGGTTTTATTTTTTTAAGGTTGGAATCTTTTTAGCGGTACAGGCTGATTTGAAATTTGATGAAATGAAAACCATGCGAGACCTCTCTTCACTCAGAAATGGTTTAGTTGAATCATTACGAATATTTTTTGAGGCTTTTGAATAGGGTTTCACCTTTTTAAAAAGTCAAGTTCAACTTTGACGTTTTAACGCCATGCGAGTTGACTAGTTTGATCTATTTTTTGGAGGAGGTTTTCCTATCATGTAATTAATACCCTTTACGAATTTCACCCAGATCGGACTATAAATACTGAATAAGCTATAGAAGTTTGGTTTAAATTCGTATTGTATTAGTTTTTGAGGAGATTATAGAAATCGAAACGGCTATCATTTTTCATGCTAAGTACTTACAAATATATAGATTAAGTATATTAGTGAGTATCACTTTAACCCAAGAGCACTTGTTCATCTATTCGTATATTCGCACATTCCATAATGAGTTAAAAAATTTAGATAATTTATTCATATTCGATACCAAAAATTTACCTAAAATGTAAGCAACGCGAATCCCAATTGCACATCTGATGCTCAACACTCCCGAAACACGCTTACCAATATATTTGCACAAATTCATATATATACGGCTTCAATTTAAAATCAAAGCAACTAGTTGTTAGTGTAAGATAGAACTAGTAATACCATCAATCCGTATATTTACTTATGAAAAATCCACAGAACGAAAAGAAAGCCAATCGGCAATAAATTAATATGTACACTTACGGTGACCATTTGTACCGATTTTGGCGGGACAGTATTGATTTTGAGAAAATTGCACCGCTGAATATCTGCACTCAAAAACGTTCATTAAATTCGCTCTAACGGGCGCTTAACTGACGATCGTTAAATCTGTACTTAATGTTTCCTCTCACAGTCAAAAATTATGAAATGAAAAATCTAAGTTTGAAATCGAAAATATAAAAATAATTACTTATATAATTCTGCATCAACAGTCGCAGTGATTGAGTAAGCAGAGCACTAGCGTGCCATTCGAGAGATTCGAGTTCGAGTCCTAGTGCAGGAAAATTTTCTTTTCCTTTTTTATTTATTTTATTTTCTTGTTCAATTTTCTTTTGAATTGTAGAATTTATTATTTTAAAAAGGAAACTGTTTATTTTTATTTCATTTAGTTTTAACAAAACTGTTTGCTAAAAAAAAAACCAAACCACTAACAGGCCAATTCTGTCTTCTGTCCTTAAACTCACCTCAGTCTTTATATTCCGGCAACTATCTTGAAAGCTATTTTCTATATTTCAGATGATAGCGTTATTCTATTCATCGTTTATTAATACGTTTTCTAAAAACTAATCGAAATTTAAAAAAAAAAAATATTTTTTTTAAACAAGAACTACTAAAAAATTGAGATAATGAAAGTAAAAAATGAAAAAAGCTTGAATAAAAAAGTATCTGAATATTAAATAAATTATACAAATATTTATTTTTTAAATAATAAAATTAAAAATTAAAAGAAAAAAATGTTATTAAGAAATCCGTTGCCATGGATTGAGCTCGGATCTCTGGAATGGCACGAAAGTCCTTTGCTCACTGGGCCATTGCCACTGTTACGGCAACGTTATCGGAATTGAAATTTATTGGAAACAAACAAAAAATTTCAAAATCATTCGTTAAAGAGTTAAGTAAAGGTTTTTTCTTTGTTTTTTTTTTTTTGAACATACTGTGTATGGAAAATTGCCAATAATCAACGGTAGGTACAAGTTTCTTCCAACGTGCACTTCTAGAAAATCTGATAAAAATCTTTCAAATTGTCGAATTATTGTAAATATTCTAAAAATTTTTAAATTTTGATTTACATGTTTTTTTTTTTTAGATAGTAAGCTATATTTTCATAAAAAAATAATAAAAATTATTCAATCTTTTTTCCTTGTTTTGTTTCAAATAAAACAATATTCAGGCATTTTATTCTAAAAACAAAAAACTGTATGTTCCGTTTCGATGTTTTAGAAATGGCGCGATTTTTGGCCACAGAAATCTGGTCACCGCATCTGTACTCTTCCACTACACCGCGCTGCACATGGCGTATACGTAACGCAAGAGCGTAGAAGTACTACGTGTGGCAGCCCCATGAGCGCAGCTCTGTAACTCCATTTCAGAGCTCAATCAAGTTAGCGGCGCTAAAATGAAAAAATGAAGAAAAAATTTGTTCGTATTATTGTGCTGATTGTGTGCTATTTTCGGCCACTTTTCGTTTTTTTTTGTGCTCCGACCATTTGGTAAATAATTAAGACTTTGCTAA
>NW_023458558.1:19499063-19504211 GCF_013731165.1 Rhagoletis pomonella | reverse complement strand
TTTTTTTTTTTTTGCAAAAACGGTAAATTGCAAATATCTCAAAAACGGTACCATAAAATTAAAAATAACCTTGATTTTCGGAATCAGGGGGTGATTTTACATACGAATTTCATAACGGCGTCTCTGGTAAATTTTGGCCGTCGACCAGTGTCATTAGTTAAGCGCCCGTTAGAGCTAATTTAATGAACGTTTTTGAGTGCAGATGATATTCAGCGGTGCACTTTTCTCAAAATCAATACTGTCCCGCCAAAATCGGTACGAATGGTCACCGTAAGTATACATATTAATTTATTGCCGATTGGCTTTCTTTTCGTTCTGTGGATTTTTCATAAGTAAATATACGGATTGATGATATTAGTTCTATCTTACACTAACAACTAGTTGCTTTGATTTTAAATTGAAGCCGTATATATGAATTTGTGCAAATATATTAGTAAGCGTGTTTCGGGAGTGTTAATCTAAGCATGAGATGTGCAATTGGGATTCGCGTTGCTTACATTTTAGGTAAATTTTTGGTATCAAATATGGTTAAATTATCTAAATTTTTACATCGTTATGGAATGTGCGAATATATCTACGAATAGATGGACAAGTGCTCTTGGGTTAAAGTGATACTCACTAATGTACTTAATCTATATATGTATTTATAAGTACTTAGCATGGAAAATGATAGCCGTTTCGATCTAATCAGCCTGTACCGCTAAAAGGGTTCCAACTTAAAAAATAAAACCTTATTACACATCTATGTAGGATCTCAGTTCTGTTCTCATTTTGGAATTTCAAATCAATGGTGCAGATATGATGACCTACAAAAAAATAGGTGACAACCCTAATTCCAAATATTATCAGCTTAAAGTTTTCTTAAAGCTCTCTGGTTTGAAAATAATATTTCGATATTTCATTTACCTTGTGTATTAATAAAACAAATTTGACTTTTCAACCGCTTTAAAAGTATATTCAAACTAAAATCTTGTTATCGCCTGGCATTGTGATACATATTTCAATTAACTGATGAATAAAGTTGATTTTGATATTTTAAGCACGTGGCAGACAACTCTCCTAAAAGTAAATTATTTTCAAGCCCATTTTGACTGTTATCCATCTTTTAATAATCGATTTAATATACTAATTAATTTGAATTTAATTTTTTCAACAGGTGGCAACTCTCTTCTGACAACCTAAAAATTTTCAAATTGGCGACTCACCGGTTTATTGCAACAACATTTCTTTCATGTCAACTTTGGAATAAATAAGTTATCAAAAATTCCTAAACTGATAAATTTCGCGTCGATAGTATTATCCAAAATCGTCTAATATTTGCCAGGGACAGGATTGAAAAAATAGGAATAGGGAAAGAAAGAATTATTTCCGTTTCTATGTAAGTTCAAATTTTGTATACAAAAAATAATTGAAGTATTAAAAAGAATAAAATTATTTCAAATATCGCCTGAAGCGATAAGAAAATGACTGATTCAGGTAATAAGAAAACGACTCGCCCAGCCGAGTTGCCTTCGGCGGACGTTTTAGAGCGACTGGTAAAAGGAAATCGACACGATGGCAATATTAACGGCAATAAATTAGTTTCCGAAGGCGAAACGTTTTCTTATTGCCGGCGATAAATATTGTTTGGTGGGATTGTTTAAATAAGCAAGATTCAGAACTTTTTTTTTTAACACATAAACAAATAAAAGAAAAAAATCTGAACACGCCATTCGGAAACTTGAGTAGTCCAATCAGACTAGAGTCTCCAGTTGAGGATTTTTTAAGAGCTCCCACATCTCTACTCAATTTCTTTGAATTAGTGCCGATTGTCTTTAAATTTTACGTTTATGGGAAAGAGTCATACATTTGTCTTTCCGGCGCCGGCCAGGAAATATGCTCTCTGAATGTGACTCGTACTCTCGATAGACGCAAACTAGCTCTCTTAGGTGATGTTACACTTAATTCATGTGGAATTTTTCGCATATTTATACGGTCACACACAATAGACCATTAGAAGCTGTTTTTCATGGCAGAAATACACTCGGAGGTTTGCCATTGCCTGCCGAGGGGCGGCCGATCCGATATTAGAAATTTTTTTATTTTTTATTTTATTTTTTGATGTGGATTGAACTGGGTTTGAACGCAGGCCATGCCAAATGGTAGCGCGCACTGCTAACCATTGCACCGCAGCAGCCGTCCACTCATTTAAGTCACCCATTAAAATTTAAATTCATTTACAGTCGCTGATCTCTTTAAAAACAATACGCTCTAGACTACTAATAAAAATATTTTCATTTCCTGATAATCTCGCTACCCTATAAAAAAAACTTCTTGCAAAAGCCAAAAAACTTAGCCGCAAAAGTGAAAGATAAGAATTAGCGCGGCCAGCTGATGGGAAGAATGTGCCAAGTATAGCGCAAAATTGCCAACGAAAACTTTAGCAACTTTTCAGCTAATATTTGTGTTGTGTTGAAAATTTTCAGCTCTTAAATTCAGTTATTTTTTGGCAATTCTTTTTGCGTTGCTTTGCTTGGCTATATGCTTTGCTTGAGACATTCAACGGTAGTCTGAGCAGCTAGCTAGCTGCTGGTCGATGGCAAGAAGGTGGCAATATAAGATAATTGAAAAATGAGGTCAGAGGGTAAAACGAAAATAGAGGGGGCTAGCATGAAAGCTCAACAGCAAGCTTGTGCAAAGAAAACAACAGGAAGCTATTCTGTTTTTTTTGTTTTGGTCTTTGGTAAGCTAACCAGCTGAACTGTTGCACGCGCTGGTAGATACTTGCACGCTTTTTTTTTTGTGTTTTTTTGTTAATTTTAAGTTTTGGCGGGGTATGCGGCGCAGTGAGATGACAGTAATTGCCAATGTCAGCCAAGTCATATGAGAACTTTTTATACTATGTACTTATTTTTTAAGATTATTTGCTAAAGAGGGAGATGGTCGCAGGAGTCGCGCGCGCGTGCTCGACGAATGTGTTTGTGGGCCATTAAAACGAATGCGTGTGGAGCTCAAAATATTTATACTCGTATGTACAGTCGTATTTGTTGACGTTCATCGACACTGGCATTTACTTTATCTTTCCAAGCTATTTAAGCGCACCAGATATTAGAAAAGCGCAGCGTAGAACTTCCAGTTGGGTCCTCGGCTGAAAAAGGTACACGGTGCCAAAAACATAAATAAGGACGCGATATTTAAAAAAAAAAAACTTTTGGCTATTTTTCTTTTGTTTATTTAAGGTTTACTATAGTTTTTTTTATGAGAGTACAGCTCGATTACATGGTTATGTAAGTCCGAAATTCAAACTTTGCACGAAAATTAGGAAAATGCGAGTAATTAAAAAAAATATGTATACAATTTAAAATATTTTAATTAGGATTTTTAGAAAAAGTTTTAGCAAAACGTTTAATAGCCTATTAAATTTTGGTATAATTTAGGCTTAGATTTTTGCCATTTTTTTTTTGTTGGCGGTGTTAAAAAAGTACCGAAAAATAATTTGCAGTTTATTGCATTAAAATCGAATGGGCTACAAGACTACAAATTAAAAATGGTTTCAAAATAATGGAATTTTTATTCTCGAAATTTTGTCGAATTTTTGCACAATTTTTACAAAATTCAGACTTACATGGTTTGTGTTAGATAACTATAGCTCGTCATCTTTAATGAAAAAAAAATAATAAAGATTAAATAAACAAAATAAAAATATCCGAAAATGTTTAAAATGTCGCGTCTTTATTTATATTTTCGCCACTGTCTGTACATCGATGCCGTTTGCTCTTCGATAGCGAGGTAATGGCAATAAAGTAAATTTTTTCCTCAAATTGATTTTAGCAGCAATTGAAAATTAAAATTAATGTTTATTTAGTGCGTTTGCGCAAATGTCAGCGGCCAAACGAGCGTGGCAACAAACGCAAATAGCCCAACTTCGCAACTAACTTGAGACTCATTATGCTCGCTCTAGCATCTAGCGGCAATCTTCTACTGCCAATCTGCCAAAGCCAGCAGTAACGCTAACTTCAATGTAGCACTTCTCTCTATATTGAATGAGTAAAAAATCGCGGACTGCTATTAGAAAACTTTAAAGTTTGCTGCAAAATTTAGTATTTTGATTATTAGTTTGGCTCGTTTGCGGGCTGGTAGCCATCCGTCCCTGCTGTGGGCCCCGAAATTGTCCAACTCAGTTAAACATCCGAGCAGTCAGAAGGCGAATAAACAGTGAAAGCGCACAATATTAAAGGTAGAGTGCGAAATGAGAAAAGTTCTTGACTGCTCGACTGCACTTCAGTTGGCCTTTTATTTGCCTCCACTGCTGCTGCTGCTGCTGCTGCTGCTTCGGCCGTCGTGATGTCGAGGCCAGTTTTGCTACCGCAAAGTTCGGCAACTAACAAACGTAGGTGAAGGTTAAACAATTTAAATCTTCCTTTTTATACTCACAGTGTACTACATATAGCTGATGGTGGAAGCTGTAGTGTGGCAAGGTGCGAGTAGACATAGCCCTTGACTGCATTTGCTTTGTTGCAAGTGAAGCTGAAATTTTCAAATAGTTCATAGTTATTTTGTGCGATTATTTGAAAGTACTCTGAGGCTGTGCCTGAGCGATAGTGAGTGTGTGTGTTAGTTTTCTATCTCTATTAGCTTTTACATGGCAGCTTTTGAACTTTCGCATCCTATTCGGTCATACGAGCGTGTATCTATCACCGAAGGACGCACAGTTACTTAATACTTAGTTTCGTTATTAATGTTATGTGCAAAGTTCTACTCGTAGTCAACTGCTACCCTTGCTTTCATATTAGATTTTAAGTAGTGATCTTAATGAAAATTTTCAGCCATATTTTGTAAAATGGTTGCTTTCACTTGACAATGAGTTTTGAGTGTGCTTAAGGATTTAGACAAAATGGGATGATTGTGAAATAGTTCAAAAGGATTATATGGAAACTTTTTATGGAAAGTCAAATTTTTATAAAGGGTTTAAAATATATGTGACCTGGTCTACGAAAAGGGAGCTTACGTGCGAAAACTAGTTTTCTGTGAAAAAGCTGTTAAAAGGAAGCAACTCGTTTCGTCAGCTTCTCATTATCTCGTTAATTGTTCTCCGCGCCGGACGTCCAGTAAGTGTTGTTGTTGGTCCAGTAAGTGTTGTTGTTGGTCCAGTAAGTGTTGTTGTTGGTC
>NW_023458558.1:19492412-19499053 GCF_013731165.1 Rhagoletis pomonella | reverse complement strand
TGGTCCAGTAAGTGTTGTTGTTGGTCCAGTAAGTGTTGTTGTTGGTCGGAATATTATTATAGTTTTATTATTATTATTATTAATATTATTATTATTTTTAGTACACTTCTAAGCAAGTTAGGATTTTCTCATCTTTCATCTTCCATCCGAATCAACCAAAAAGTGAAAATTGATTTTTTGACACCTAAGCCCCCTTTCCGTAGACCAGGTCACATATAGCTATCATTTACTTTTTTTTTAAATGCTTAACATTTAAGTTTATTTACCGTGAAGCGATAATGAAAAAATCAATGTCAGTGAAAATTTAATTTTTTCAATTTATAGTTTCGTTGTATCATTTTAAGCGATTATCGATCATTAAAGGCTATTATATGTACATATTAAGATCTAGCAAGTAATTATGTATTTGGTACATCTTTTCGAGTTTAAGACAATGATATTCTTTATTACAAGATGATTGTTTTGAGAAAAATGCCCAATTTTTCTTTCTCACAGCCACAAAACTTTGTAAAAAAAAAGTTTTCACAGTGAAAAGTTGTGAAGAAAAGTTTTCACAGTGAAAAATTGTAAAGAAAAGTTTTCACAATGAAACGTTTTGGACAAATTAATCGATTTTCATTTGAAAACAGGATGGCAATTTTATGTGAAGTGATGAAAAGCAACAATAATTTGAAAAAATGGTAGAAGTGATAGCTATTTCGGAAATCACCACATTTCCTCATCAGACTTCTTTCAGTAGGATTCGAACCGACGATCCCACTGACTCAGCCAGTTGCCTATGCACCGTGCTAAGACGCCTTGTAAATTATCGTTTGCTTATTTCCACTATTTCCATTTTTGTTTATTTTTTCAAATTATTGTTGCTTTTCCACAATAAATTCTCATTTAAAAAAATGGCCTCGAGCTCATTATAAAATTGTTGAATATAATTGTTAAAAAGGCCAAAAATTAACAAAAAACAAAAAAAAAAAAAAAAAAAGTGATGAAAAATGTTTTCACTTCCCGTTTTCACAGAACAGGAATTGGCTCCCATATTTGAAAATAAAGTACCTGCCTACATAGCGTATACGCAATATGTGTTTGAATATCATCCCACTGGGAAAATAGGTAAGCACCTTACGAGGTAAGCCATGTTTTCTTTCAGATTTTAGTACCAAAATTGTCATCATGGCCAATGTCATCTACTAGTAAAGCACAAAATGAACACCTCCAACGACACATTACCTTGTCAGTTGCAAAGTAACGTGCATCCGAAGTTATCTCCAAGCACCGAACTACTCCGAGCGACTTCTCTGCATTACACGTAACTTACTTTGTAAAGCGGCTCAGAAGTATGTCTGATACCAAATGTACATTCTAAATTCCTACTTACATAAGGCGGCCATGCCTTTGTAAAAGTAAGGGACGTTCGGCAGGGAAATGGTAATGACTGCCAGGTGAAGAGTAAGTTGCTAATAAGGTATTATTACGTGCTCCTAATTCCCACTGGGATATGCACAAACACACACACTCTTTTATTTTGACGTACATATTACACAAAATATGTATGTCTGCAACGCAATGAAATGTGTACTTTTCTTATCAAATGGTTTAAGGTGTAAGAACTAGACAATTTTGGTTGCCGCTCTCAAGCCATGTATACTTTAGTTAACCCGCAAATATAGGCTATTATTTGACCATAACCTTATACGCAATATTGTTGTGAAAGTATCCGGCAACCATGCAGACACACTAAATAAACATACATACATACATGCATACATATCACAGTGATAAAGTCTTTGCTATACCATCTTATTGACCATGTAAAAAGTAAATGTCTTCTTAAATGCGCCTCATGTGATATCTATTACAGACGTTAAAGGACAGGTATTGCGTTGCGCGAGTGCACATACATACATACATACATACATACATATGTGTGTATGTATCCACATATGAACTCTCATTGACCAAACTTAAACGATATAACAAATAATGACCCGTTCATTGTGATTCTCGTTGAGTCATTTGACTTTGCTGATATAAAATTGGAATTTATGTCCAAAGTGAAGGGGTAGCGCTGATATGGGTTTAGTATGCAATTCTATTATCGCTATTGCCTGGAGTTTAAGAATACAATTATTTTGGTTGTTTGCCGCCAATCAGCTGATCACCACAAAATTGATTGCCGGTTTATTTGAACAAATGTGTGGCGCTTAAATTACAACAGTAACAAAGTTTTAGCACTAAAGTAATTGCTTTTTGTTTAAATGGAATATTTATATTTTTTCTTAATTAGTGGTGCCTATTAGAATGACGTAAAATTTGCTAATGAGTCAACGACGATTACTATATATCTTACAGTTTAGTTGCAATTGTAAAAGTTGTAGGATATTTGTATGGCCAATGAGGACTACTTTAAAATGATATTACATTTACATCAGCATAACTAGCGACGTTAGTGCCAAAAATACTTGAGCGAGATTTAGTGCTACTAACATAAATTAGAAGTTTTCTTATTATCTTCAATTGGGCCTATATTCATACTAAAAGGAGATAGGAGTTTTTGTGCCTGTGGTGACAGTCAAAGCTAAGGTTAAGGATAAAGGTAAGGTTAAGGTTAAAGGTAAAGTTAGAGTTAGGGCTTACGTTAAAGTTAAGATTAACATTAAAGTTTAGATTAAGGTTGAGTTTAAATGTGAGGTTAAGGTTAAAGGTAATGTTAGGGTTAAGAATAAAAGTTTAAAATTAATATTTAGCAATTTTTTTTTATAGAATTTCACTGAGTCTTTTTCGAAAAGTGAGATACTACTTGTTGACGTGCAAGTGCCCTTGATTATTTCTTTTCAACTTATTACATAATTTTCCTTTCAAATACATATATGTGTGTATTTAATTTTACTAAAAAGTAATTACCCATACAGTTAATTCCAAGAGTAGATATTTTATTTTGACTACAGGGTTTCAGCCCACTGTGAATCATTTAGGCGATTGCAGCAAACAAGAAGAAAACGAAATTTTCTTGAAAAAAAGGGAAAATAAAACCTATGATTACGATCAGAAGAAGCTTAGAAGAAGAAGTCAACTTTAACGTTTTCGCTTGCGAAACTGAAGCATTTACAATTTCGACGTGTGATCTGTGTGCTGGGACTTTTGGAAAAAATATGTATTCCCGTTTGCTTCATCCTGTAGTATCTGTTGCTTCAATGATAAATATATTTCTAAGGACATACATTTTTTTTTTTATTTAGCTCAGATCTAAATTCAACGAAGGAAAGTTGCACTTATCTTTCACACAATGCCAGAAGTTAACACTTGTCTTTATTCACACCTCAACAAAGCTTGTGCAGCTGGCTAAAGAAGTCGCAACAATAGTAAAAACAGATGTCACGTATCATTCAAAAAAAGGTAAAATAGAAATTAGAACAACTAAACAAAAAACTTTATTGCAGTAGTTATTTAATATGTGTTTAAAAACGTAAAAAAGAGAAGCTGTTAAATCGTCTCCGCGCTACCAGCTTCACGTGTTACCCCTGCTTCTGCCATTTAAGTACTTACTACTACAGTTAACTACGTCTTCCAGCATGAATCCGCCACCTAACCTGCGCATCCGGCTAAGAGTATGGCACATTTCACGAGCGGAAGCGCCGGTCGTTAGAGCATTGATAGTTCCAGAGTCTATGGTGTTCAGTGGGTTTTCTCGTTGACTTGCTTTTCTCATTTGCGCTACTACGGCTGCTGCTGCTGCTGCTGCCGTGCTACGTGCTCCATTCCTAATGACTGCTCAACACGCTCGGTAATTATTAATGCCATTCTTCCTAGTAGATGTGTATGTATGTGTACTTCTTTGTGCCACTCGACATTTCGTGCGACATGCAAAGTCGTTGCAGCTATTTTTTTTTACTATTTCTTTAATTTTTGGTTTTCATTTATTTTCTTTCTTTATACTTTCGATACGCCTTTATTCCCGAAGCACTTGAATGCCAACACCCGCTATGACCACAGTCACTCTGCAGTCAGCAATTTTATTCTGCTGCTCTTCGTTGTTTCCGATACTTCCGCAGCTGTGATCAGCGCTAATGAACTTTTGTCTGTTTGCTGTGGCTGGGTGCGAGGTGGTGTTGTTGAGCAAGCAAGCAGTGGCTGAATGTGAATGTGAAAGTATGCGAAAGGATGTGAAGGGGGCTACTACGTAGTTGGTATGTGTTTACAGGCAAACTGCAGCATTCCATAGCTTCCAATTCACAGCTGCTATTTCATAGTGTCATTCTTCGAGTTGCAGTGCTCGCCCCGATTTCAATTCCCTTTGGCGAGCAAATTTACTCCATCGTTCAGCACTTCAGCTACAGCTTCTGGCCCTCGTCCCGATTTGTGCCATTGTCAGCAATTATTTAGTTAAACGGGTGATTGTACCGCTGTGTCCAGTGCAAATCCTTGAGGTATGCACATACATACATACATACATACATATGCGATTCTAAACTTCTTTGTGTGCTCTCACCACTACTCGCACATATTCTATCAACTTTTGTTTTACCAATGAACTTTTCGTTGGCCATCATTCTACTGGCAACTTTTCTCATTTTATCCGACTGTAGTTAGTTGATTGCTTGTGCTCGTGGCAATGAGTTGTCTGCCTTTTGGAATGGAATTCTTCTTCGTTTCCCTGACGTCGACGACTTTAATTATTCGCCTTTCTTTGCATTCGCTCCTTATTTGTCTTGCCTTTGTTTGTAATTGAGTACGTTACTTAGCGAGTGGGCGTCATCTGCTTACAGCCACTTTGCCCGCTCTGTGACATTGTCAAGGATTTGTGCGATTGAGTAGTGCACTTGATTACTAAAAAATTACCACATCTAACGGCTGTTCCGCCATTGTTTCGCACGCGAGTGCCAGAGATTTCTTAATTGGGAAATGGTGAAATTAGTATTTTATTGCAGTCTCTTGACTGTAATACATACGTACATATAAATGTGCTTGAGCTTTGCTAAGTGTAAGTGTAATTCCTCACTTTGATTTATAATTCCCATTGGCAATGAAATTTCAATGCAATCAACACCCACAGTAAAGCGATTGCTAATGGATGCTTGATTACAATGCTGAATGTCCTCTAAAGCTTATAACTTTTTAATTTTCATGAACCTAGTTGAAAAGAGATTTAAAATTTGGGGTAAATATAGTACAAATGAGTGGTAACCGCAGGGCTGTGAAATTTTGGATCTTTACAACCGAAACAGCGCGAGTTCGAATCTTTTTGTATTTTTTTTTCTCCAAATCTAGAATGCCATTTTTCGGACTCTCTTCTCAGCTGCAACGCGCTCCCATACATTGCTCCAATTGCATGGTGGAAAAACATAAGCCGACTAGTGCTTGACCAGGAAGATGGCTGGTGCCTGGTACGTGGACTCCGGATACTGGTCGTTTCTTGTTTCACAAAGGTTTGCGTGGGATCGGGAATATCGCAGAGAACTTTTCCCTTTCCTTACACACGCGGGCCGTATTTCATGCGATCTAACACTTCTAGACTTTTTCCTTGGGAAATACGTATAGTCAATGGTCTATGCCAACCACCAACAATCTTTATGTAGACACACAAAGGGCTAATACTGGACGTAAACTTGATGAAAAATCAACTAAAAGGGGAACAATTACGTTCGACGCATATGTAGCTGCAAGTGTTTCTAAGGTGGACAGTTGAGATAAGTATATGCAGTGTTGTCATTTTAGCCTTTGCCAGCTACATTAAGCTTTTTTTATTGCGGTTAAGCTTTTATCTTCGATTTTTCTTAAAATTATTTAGTTTTTTGAAGTGAAACTTCTTAATCGAGTTCGGAGATGGTTGCGTTAAATATTTAACACTAAGCCATAAAATCTGTATCGTTCGTTCGATTTGTAAAAATGAGGTGTCACATGAAAGGCCTTGTCCTTCTGGTTTACAACATAGCTTTAGTTCCATGAAAGGAGTTGCCACATGTTGGATAAACGAATTAAAAATTTCTCTGCCGCAGAGGGTTGCGTTAAATATTTAACACCAAGTCATAAAATCTGTATCGTTCGTTCGATTTTCAAAAATGAGGTGCTAAATGAAAGAGCTTGATCTGTAGATGTGCAATATAGTTTTAGGTGTTTAAAGGGTCGCCATATATACGAAAACCAAATTCAAATTATTTATTAAGTTAAATGAATTATCCCAATATGGGTATTAAAAGAAATGGTTTCGAATAAACTGTATTTTTTAGCTACATGTAGGAGGGTTGCCACCTGTTTCGAAAGTCAAATTTAGTTAAATTATAAAATAGTCTGATGCATAATAGTATATAGTAAGCGTGAAATGAAAGGGCTTAAAGAAACACAATTAAAATATTTTTGAGGTGCTTGAAGACGGTGACCACCTGTTTAAGAAGTTAAACTCAAATAATTGAAGTGAATCTTATTATTACAGCTCCGATATGTTTGCGATATATATTTAACGCCACGGTAAAGGTAGTATATGGCGGGTATAGAAAACGAATAGCTGCGTTAAACGCCAATTGGGCGGGAAAAGACTAATGCAAAGACAAGAATATAATCAAAAACAAATATAAAGATAAGATGAAGATGGAGATAAAGATAAAGATGAAGATGAAGATGAAGATGAAGATGAAGATGAAGATGAAGAT
>NW_023458558.1:19492225-19492402 GCF_013731165.1 Rhagoletis pomonella | reverse complement strand
ATGAAGATGAAGATGAAGATGAAGATGAAGATGAAGATGAAGATGAATATAAAAATAAGTAGACTGTTATGATCGACCTGTAATTCTCGCAGGAGATTTCAACGTAAACTTTTCGCTGGCCGAATACATGTATGATGAACTGACAAAATTTGTGAAAGAAAACTTTTCATTGGAAAT
>NW_023458558.1:19489129-19492125 GCF_013731165.1 Rhagoletis pomonella | reverse complement strand
GGGGGCGCATATGTGTGTGTCCCTGTTTCACGTTTAGCTGTAACCTGCATTACAAACACACACTTACGTACATATGCTTGTACTATGTATATATAAAAGTAGTGTAGAGTTGAGTTGAGTTGCATAGCGCTGAGAGCGCTGCTGGCAGGACATTTGCTGTTAAAAGTTTTCGCTTAGCAAAATTGCTTCGAACACTTGTGCCCACAACTATTAACTTTGGGCTTCTTGTGTACCAGTTGTCCACGAGCTGACTTACTCTATTATTGTTGCACTATCACTTGTAGTGACAGGTGAACGTATACAGACACACACACACACACACACACACATACACACTTACCCACTTGCACATATACACATGAACTAACACAATTGTCGCACTTGTAAAGCTGTGTGCATACAAGTTGTGCCAAGTCAGAGACACCATTGAACGAATGTGTGGCTTAAGGATCGTGAAGATTCCAACCATTTTTTCACAGCTCCTTTAAGAGTGAGAGTCAAGCAAACATAAATACATACACACCTTTGATTGTATGTATGCATGTAATTGTTATTGTGGTCTTGTTTGCTGTTAGCACATTGTTTGGCACATGGCGCAGAGGAAGCCGCTCACTACGAAATTAATATACTTATCTACGCAACCAAGAAAGTTGTGAAAACTATCGCAAAGTTGTTTGGTGTGGCACAGCAGCGGAAGATCAGAAGAGGCAGCCGCTAATGTAGAAGTAGGCTAGTGGTAGACCAGGTTTTCTGGGAAATGCGACCTTTTAATAGGTAAAATGAAAGCGAAAATGTTACGCGGGTAAGTGATTCCCGTGAGATGCACTTGGTTGAGGTAATGACGAGGTAATGACGAGGTCATGCAAATGGGAAGTGTAAATTATTAGCCAAAAACAATAACAAGAGCATGGCGCATTGTCTTTTGGTTTAAAAGCGTGGTGATAGTCAGATGCGCAGATTTATATTAGGAATTTCAAGGTCTTGAACATTTGCGGAAAGTAAGCCTATTTGCGTTCAATAAATTCTAATTTAATAAAGTAACTGCGGTACTTCTTGTGAATTTTTGAAATTAGTATAAAATATCAATGTCTACAGCATTTTTAGTACTTAGTAGTTATGTAGAACACTTCATTCCTATAGCTGCGAAATTAATTTTATCATTGCCTATGTACTTACATATCTACATATATGTATACGTAACTATTCGGCTATTATTGAAATGGAGCCTGAGAGACTTTTCTGACATCTGTAGGACTGGTAGGATCGGCGGTGGACTGTTGGGTTGCTCAAAATTAAAAATAATAAATGTTACTTTCATTATTTCAATTGTTGGACGCGCTATATATATGTAGCATGTGGTGTCGTCCTATTGGAAAAGCGTGTAGCCAACCAAAATTTCATTTAATCAGGGCACGAAACAATCGAAAATTATGGCTGTTGACGGTAATATTTTTGAGGTCTCATATTTTACGAAGTATAGACCAAGCGAAGAATAACGTTTGCCAAATTTTGGTAGGTAATTAAAAGCAGATTCCTTTGCTCGTAAAAACAAAGTTGTGTAAAGATAAAAGACAAAATGAAGATCAAGGAAAATTTAAACACTTTACTTATATGTATAAGGGCAAAGGTAAAGGCGAATATGTAGATGAAGAAAATAATAGACATAAATGTAAAAACAAGGATATATGTAAAGAACAAAAAAAAGATACAACTCTTTTATATAATACGCTTTTATAAATGGACTAAAAAGTAGAAAATAATATTTATCAGTCCCATAGAATTTTTTATCATAACTTTTGGGTTTGAATTTTTAGCAAGTCATTATAAATTAATTATAAGATTGAAAACGAAAATTAGATCTAATTGACAATACATAACATAGACCTAAAATTTCTACAGCGCAAGGACGAAAATTGAGATCGATTTTAAGCGATCGTTATTCATATACCCACATATGCACATATATTAATTTCCATATCATATCAAGTCTATTAGATGCGCCCCACGCTTCTCATTTGCCATCTCATAAATTGTTTATAATGACTTTGCTAAAATTTCAAAATCAAAAGTTATCACAACAAATTCTATGGGACTGAGAAATATTTTTTTCTTCTTTTTAGTCCATTTATAAAGGCGTCTTATAATAAAAAGTTTTTATTTTTATTTTATTTATTTTCTACTTTTTAGTCTTGTCTGTATGAAATTTTCCAATAGATATTAAAATAATTCAATGATATTAATAGATTGGTACACACACTTGCATATATGCATGTACATTGTATGTACATAGGAGCACCAATTAATTTCATTTAAAGAAAAAGGCGTGTCGTCCATTTCCGCTATAGCATATGTAGTGCATATTTTTAGGCGCACTATATTATAACTACTTCTGGTGAGGCGTCATCTACCTCTAGAGTTTTGATGTGATACCAAGCGATGAGATTGACTAGACTTTCTTTCTTTCTAGACTTTTATAGGCAAAAAGCAAAGGTTTTATTGCAATGAATGGTGTCTGGACACACTACATTGCCAGCTGATAAAAACGTTGAGGATGAGGATACCTATAAAAGTAAATAGAGGAAGAAAGATCAAAATAAAGGTAATTATAGAGAAAAAGATAGAGATAGAGACACAGAGACTCAATCTGGGTACTAATTCGGGAGTTTAGAGATTTTCAGGATTGTCGAGACTTATCGATATGATAATCGATATATTTATCGGTGTTGTTATAGATATATGTTCGATCTTGTTATCGAAATTTTTATCATTTTTGTTATCGGCTTTGGTATAGATATTTTTAGACTTATCGATACAGTAATCGATATTTTTATCGATTTCGTTATCGATATTTTCATCTATTTTGATATCGATATTTTTATATACTTTGTTATCCAAATTTTTTATCTATTTTGTTACCGATATTTTTATCGATTTTGTTCTCGATATAAAGGGTGATTTTTTTGAGGTTAGGATTTTCATGCATTAGTATTTGACAG
>NW_023458558.1:19486829-19489029 GCF_013731165.1 Rhagoletis pomonella | reverse complement strand
CAGCAAAGTCTTAATTATCTCGGAAACTGGATGAGCTCCTATAATTATTTAGGTGACTCTAAAAAGCCCAAAAATAGCACGTAATTCCTCAATACTATTTATCCGTGTTCGACCAAAGTTTAAGAAGTGGTTTAGATAGCGTGGCGTCAAACGATTTTTCAATGTTAACCGGGCAATATTTTTAAAGCCCATAAAAAGCACAAAAAAATAAGCCCAGAAAAGTAGTAAAAATACTTCATTGAATGAATGTTTTGCTAAGTTACGGTTAACTTGGCAAAGTCTTATTTATTTACCAAATGGTCGCAGCACAAAAAAAACGAAAAGTGGCCGAAAATAGCACACAATGAGCACAATAATACGAACAAATTTTTTCTTCATTTTTTCATTTTAGCGCCGCTAACTTGATTGAGCTCCATTTCAGTGATTTTTAGTTAACTTTCGCCAAAGTTACAACAACTTGGCTGCAATTTGACATTATTGCAATGCAGTGCAATATTCTTGCGGTGATGGCTGATAGCTACAATGTCGCTGTCGTCGACTGGCTTGCAAAATGCCAATAATGTTGGCTTAGTTAATATGAAAGTCTGATAAGCTACGTGGTCGCGAGCTGTTGCATTAAAGGTAGTTTGGGGGGGAAGTACAGCGCGTTGGGTAACGAGAATGAGGAGATAGTAATAAAAAAATTCGTTTCTCTGAAATGGCTGCATACAACACAAATTTAAATTTGTATACAAAATCTTACCAGGTTGACATGGTTTGGTAGAAGAAGGCATTAACTCGATCGTTACCGGTGCACATTCATATGTAGGTTTTCTAGTTTTTAAAATTCATGTATGTTTTATTTGTCAGCGGTAATTTTAAGCCACTTTAAGTTTGCTCTTTATTATAACAAATTTTATGGCTTACAAAATTGCTAAATTTTCGAAATGCAAAATTTTTTTATTTCCGCTCCACCCAAATGTACCTACATGTTTCTAGATTCCACTTTTCATTCACATTTACATGTAACTATACATACATATGTGCACATAAGATACGTTTAAACATTTTTGTTATTTTTTTTTGAGTGCACGTTTGGGTCTCCACGTCAAAAAGTTACCCAAAACTTTTTAGAAATTGATTGATAGCACAGTATGCTTGCAGGGGGTTATACTATACACTGTGACAGCTTAGGTTTTTACTTGTGTCTTGCTTACATAACTTTAGCAGACTTTGGTTTTTATAACACATCGATATACACACATATACATATATGTATACATATACACGTACGTTATGTGCAAAGTGAAAAAAGATGCAGCTGCGGAGTGACTGATGAGAATGGTTGGCGAAATAATCTCGTGAGAGTAAGTTAGAAGAACCTTAAAGTTGATTCTAACTTAAATTCATGTAAATGCACATAAAAGTAATAACTACATTTTTCTTTAATAATTTTTAGATTGCTTGGCTACAAGTCCAGATATCCAAAGTGGTCCAAAAATGCATGTAAAATAGTAAAGTCAGATTTTTTATGCTCTCATCCCCTAGGATTGTTCTATATCGAAGAAAAGTATACCCCTATCTTTTATTTTGAAATCAAAAAATATTTAGAAGTCGCTCAAAGCGTTCAAAGTTTTCCATGTATTTTGTATAAGAAAAAAAGAACTTTTCGTGGAAATGGTATGGAATTCTTGAAAATCAATATTTTTCGATTGGAAGACTCTGTTTCTCTTCAGCAGATTCCCAATAATAAAACCCAATTATTTTTTTAACAATTTTTTCTTAGTAACTCGATATTATAGGACTGCCAAAACCACTAGAAAACGCGAGAAAATGCAATGGGGGGATAAATAAAAAATCTTCATTATTAAAAAATGGTTAAATGAATAATTGAATATTGTTATTGGAAGTCTCCTGAAGAGAACCAGAGTTTTCCGATCGAAAAATATTGATTTTCAAGAATTCTATACCGTTTCCACGAGAAGTTGTTCCATCATTCATTCTTTTTTCATTTATCTATCGATAACAAGCCCGATAGTAATATCCATCGATATCAATATCGATAACGAAATCGATGAAAATATCAATAACCATTTCGATAAAAATCCCCATAGCAAAATCAACAATAATATCGATAAATAACGGGTGATTTTTTAAGAGCTTGATAACTTGATAAAAAACGCATAAAATTTGCAAAATCTCATCGGTTCTTTATTTGAAA
>NW_023458558.1:19467909-19486729 GCF_013731165.1 Rhagoletis pomonella | reverse complement strand
GCTTAATTCGTTCTTGAGATATATATGATTAAGTGGACCCAATTTTTTTTTTTTTGCAAAAACGGTAAATTGCAAATATCTCAAAAACGGTACCATAGAATTAAAAATAACCTTGATTTCCGGAATCAGGGGGTGATTTTACATAAGAATTTCATAACGGCGTTTCTGGTAAAGAGAAAAAGTTGAAATTTGTGGTCCAGTGTGATCGTTAAATCTGTACTTAATGTTTCCTCTCACAGTCAAAAATTATGAAATGAAAAATCTAAGTTTGAAATCAAAAATATAAAAATAATTACTTATATAATAAGTACTTATATAAGTCTGCATCAACAGTCGCAGTGATGGAGTAAGCAGAGCACTAGCGTGCCATTCGAGAGATTCGAGTTCGAGTCCTAGGGCAGGAAAATTTTCTTTCCCTTTTTTATTTATTTTATTTTCTTGTTAAATTTTCTTTTGAATTGTAGAATTTATTGTTTTCAAAAGGAAACTGTTTCTTTTTATTTCATTTAGTTTTAACAACTCTGTTTGCTAAAAAAAAAAACCTAACCACTAACAGGCCAATTCTGTCATCTATCTTTCAACTCACCTTAGTCTTTCGAAAGTCTTTATATTCCGGCAACTATCTTGAAAGCTATTTTCTATATTTCAGATGATAGCGTCATTCTATTCAACGTTTAGTAATACGTTTTCTATAAACTAAACGAAATTTAAAAAAAAATATATTTTTTTTTAAACAAGAATAACTATTTGAGAAAATGAAAGTAAAAAATGAAAAAAGCTTGAATAAAAAAATAACTGAATAATAAATAAATTATAACAATATTTATTTTTTAAACAATAAAATTAAAAACTAAAAGAAAAAAATGTTATTAAAAAATCCGTTGCCGTGGATTGAACTCGATTCTCTGGAATGGCACGCATGTGCTCTGCTCACTGGGCCATTGCCACTGTTGCGGCAACGTTATCGAAATCGAAATTTATTGGAAACAAACAAAAAATTTCAAAATCATTCGTTAAAGAGTTAAGTAAAGGTTTTTCTTTTTTTGAACATACTGTGTATGGAAAATTGCCAATAATCAACGGTAAGTCCAGGCTTCTTCCAAGTGCACTTCTAGAAAATCTGATTAAAATGTTTCAAATTATCGAATTATTATAAATATTCTAAAAATTTTTAAATTTTGATTTACATGTTTTTTTTTAGATAGTAAGCTATATTTTCACAAAAAAATAATAAAAATTATTCAATCTTTTTTCTTTGTTTTGTTTCAAATAAAACAATATTCACGCATTTTATTCTAAAAACAAAAAACTGTATGTTCCGTTTCGATGTTTTAGAAATGGCGCGATTTTTGGCCACAGAAATCTGGTCACCGCATCTGTACTCTTCCACTACACGTCGCAACACATGGCGTATACGTAACGCAAGAGCGTAGAAGTACTACGTGTGGCAGCCCCATGAACGCAGCGCTGTAACTCCATTTCAGTGATTTTTAGTTAACTTTCGCCAAAGTTACAACAACTTGGCTGCAATTTGACATTATTGCAATGCAGTGCAATATTCTTGCGGTGATGGCTGATAGCTACAATGTCGCTGTCGTCGACTGGCTTGCAAAATGCCAATAATGTTGGCTTAGTTAATATGAAAGTCTGATAAGCTACGTGATCGCGAGCTGTTGCATTAAAGGTAGTTTGGGGGGGGAAGTACAGCGCATTGGGTAACGAGAATCAGGAGATAGTGATAAAAAAATTCGCTTCTCTGAAATGGCTGCATATAACACAAATTTAAATTTGTATACAAAATGGTAACATCGTTTGACAAGGTTTGGGAGAAGAAGGCATTAACTCGATCGTTACCGGTGCACATTCATATGTAGGTTTTCTAGTTTTTAAAATTCATATATGTTTTATTTGTCAGCGGTAATTTTAAGCCACTTTAAGTTTGCTCTTTATTATAACAAATTTTATGGCTTACAAAATTGCTAAATTTTCGAAACGCAAAATTTTTTTTTTTCCGCTCCACCCAAATGTACCTACATGTTTCTAGATTCCACTTTTCATTCACATTTACATGTAACTATACATATGTGCACATAAGATACGTTTAAACTTTTTTTTTTTTGAGTGCACGTTCGGGTCTCCACGTCAAAAAGTTACCCAAAACTTTTTAGAAATTGATTGATAGCACAGTATGCTTGCAGGGGTTTACACTATACACTGTGACAGCTTAGGTTTTTACTTGTGTCTTGCTTAAATAACTTTAGCAGACTATGGTTTTTATAACATATAGATATACACACATATACATATATGTATACATATACACGTACGTTATGTGCAAAGTGAAAAAAGATGCAGCTCTGGAGTGACTGATGAGAATGGTTGGCGAAATAATCTCGTGAGAGTAAGTTAGAAAAACCTTAACGTTGATTCTAACTTAAATTCATGTAAATGCACATAAAAGTGATAACTACATTTTTCTTTAATAATTTTTAGATTGCTTGGCTACAAGTCCAGATATCCAAAGTGGTCCAAAAATGCATGTAAAATAGTAAAGTCAGATTTTTTATGCTCTCACCCCCTAGGATTGTTCTATATCGAAGAAAAGTATACCCCTATTTTTTATTTTGAAATCAAAAAATATTTAGAAGTCGCTCAAAGTTTTCCATGTATTTTGTATAAGAAAAAAAGAACTTTTCGTGGAAATGGTATGGAATTCTTGAAAATCAATATTTTTCGATTGGAAGACTCTGTTTCTCTTCAGCAGATTCCCAACAATAAAACCCAATTATTTTTTTACCATTTTTTCTTTATTTTTATAGGACTGCCAAAAACCACTAGAAAACGCGAGAAAATGCAATGGGGGGATAAATAAAAAATCTTCATTATTACGAAATGGTTAAATGAATAATTGAATATTGTTATTGGAAGTCTCCTGAAGAGAACCAGAATTTTCCGTTCGAAAAATATTGATTTTCAAGTATTCCATAACGTTTCCACGAAAAGTTGTTCCATCATTCATTCTTTTTGCCTTTATCTATCGATAACAAGCCCGATAGTAATATCCATCGATATCAATACCGATAGCAAAATCGATGAAAATATCAATAACCATTTCGATAAAAATCCCCATAGCAAAATCAACAATAATATCGATAAATATATCGAGAAAAAAATCGATAAAAATATCAGTAACAAAATAGATAAAAAATTTGGATAACAAAGTATATAAAAATATCGATAGCAAAATCGATTAAAATATCGATATTAAAATAGATGAAAATATCGATAAGGAAATCGATAAAAATATCGATTACTGTATCGATAAGTCTAAAACTATCTATACCAAAGCTGACAACAAAAAAGATAAAAATTTCGATAACAAGATCGAACAAATATCTATAACAACACCGATAAATATATCGATTACCATATCGATATGTCTCGACAATCCTGAAAATCTCTAAAATCCCGAATTAGTATCCAGATTGAATCTCTGTGTCTCTATCTCTAACTTTTTCTCTATAATTACCTTTATTTTGATCTTTCTTCCTCTATTTACTTTTATAGGTATCCTCATCCTCAACGTTTTTATCAGCTGGCAATGTAGTGTGTCCAGACACCATTCATTGCAATAAAACCTTTGCCTTTTGTCTATAAAAGTCTAGAAAGAAAGAAAGTCTAGTCAACCTCATCGTTTGGTATCATTTCAAAACTCTAGATGTAGATGACGCCTCGCCAGAAGTAGTTATTATATATTGCGCCTAAAAATATGCACTACATATGCTACTGCGGAAATGGACGACACGCCTTTTTGTTTAAACGAAATTAATTGGTGCTCCTATGTATGTACCAGAGCTGTAAAACTGTGAAATCATTTGAAATTAAAAATCATCAATTTTATGCTATTATGTTTTCATTGAATTTTTCCTTGTTGGGGAATGTGGCTTATAATTTTCCAATTCTACATTCACTCAAAGTAGATACGATTGCACACATTAACATATTCAAAGAAAGATTGAAAAAATTGAATGACGAAACATCAACTTTTAACACTGAATACGCATTCAGATGAATGCAGCTTTTGCTATGTGTGCACACATTCATTCAGTACCAATCAATCGGTATAAATATTCTAAACACACAAAACCCACTGAAAAGTACGCAAGGTTGAATTTTATTAAACAGATTTCAAAATTTCAACACAAAAAATTGTTTATAGAACGTTATCATTAGTTTTTTTCACTTAAATTTGTATAAGTATTTATAAGAATAAAAAATATTAATTGGAGAAATATTTTTTAGTGAACGTGCCGTTAGAATGTCGTTATGAAAAATATAAATTATTTATGATTTTAACATCTCTGTTTAGAAAATTGTCAGCTTTCCAAATAAGTGTTACCAATGTACCATTAATAATGTATTCTGCATAAATTAGTACATACATATATGTATAACTTAATATAAACTAACAAATTTAAGAGCTTCTGGTTCTAACATTAGACATACATATACGTTTCATTACTTAATTATAAACATTTTTGATACAAATTTCTTCGTATTTTTTTTCTTCGTTATTGGGTCAAGCAGTTAATGGAAAATCGAATTTGTGGGTTAATGGAGGTTTTTTTATTTACAATAAGTCACAGATTATCAACAATTTCCAAATAAAAATATTTAACGAAATTCGTTGGTCTATATTTTCATTAACACTCTTTTCTGTAAGTGCAATATTTAAGAATGCATACCCATTTCATTGCAGAAGGTTTGGCTTGGACGCTTTTTAACCCAAGTTTCGGTTTTTTGTTAACATAAAAACTACATATCGACACCTAAGTGAAAGATCGACCTATATCGGCAGCCAGTTCAAAAACTCCCTATCTCAAAAAACTGTTCAAGAACACCATATTTCAGAAGTTTGCTGAAGAACGCCAGGACCAGGGTATTTATTGTTTAATTTTTGTATTTTCAATACACTGCTGCCCTGCATAAAGGGAAACCCGCGTGCCGAATTTTCTTCAGATATCTAAACTTTTGCTAGAGTTATCGTGTACACAAAAAAACGGACAGACAGACAGACGGACATGGACTAATCAACTTTTCTTTTCATTCTGGGCATTTTCGGTATATACATACATATGTACATAAATGTAGTATATATCTATCTCAATTTTGGTTGTTCCAAATATCCGTTACGTGAAAAAAGTTATGGTACCCTCCTGCAGAAGTGCGTAGTAAATATGTTTAAAAAGCAAACTTTTTAATTAATAATTAGTTAAAAAAAAATTTCAATGTAATGGAACTCCTCAACCCCTTTTTAATGAAAACAAGAACCCTTATGAAGTTTCGCTTTGAAAGTTGTCAAATTTAAAAAATCAAGAAAAAAATTAATAGAAAAAAAAATTGTGATAAATTACTTTTTATATTCTGCGAGAAAATGTCTAAAATCAATGAAGACCTATGCTGCGAAGGCAGCGAAGTATCAAAAGAAGATTTTGACGACCTTTTTGAAGTGATCAGTGAGTATGTTTTCGAAGACGAAGACCCAACACCTCAGTCATCCAGTGAATATGTACTCGAAGACGAAGGCCCAACACCACAGCCAACGAGAGAATATCTAGATGTGGAAGATTCACATTCATATAACACATCTGTTTTTTACGACAGACGCGGGGAAAACGATTTAGCTGAGGAACCATGTGCGCAGGAAACATTATTTGGAAAATATTTCGAAATTTTGGAGAAGGTAGATATCAAATGCAATGACCGCTTTTTTTATTAAAATAGAGCACTAATGCAGTGAGCACTTTTAACAATACTTGCTCATGTGTGCTGGCCAAGTTTGTGGTTGCCTTCACATACAACATTTTTTCAGGCAAGGAGAGCCGACCTTTCGCCAATAGAGAAATAGTGAATCAGAAACGACAATAGAAACCCCATCTCATTTTTTAATTAGTAATTCGGGTGTGTCCCGCAAATATTCGATCTCCGAATTTTAGAGGTTTTGAAACTAAGACGGACGCTATATCCGGCTAAGCGACTTTGATGAAGCTCAATATTGCCTTCCTCTCCATATGCAGGCTAAAAAAGGGGCAACGCACAAACTATATTGCATTTCCTTTATTATTTCCATCTACATACATATGTATGTAGATTAGACTGTTTAAAAAAAAGTTTTCGGATATCCGATGAGCCGTGAGATTAGTTGATACAAAAGAAGGCGCCTGCTCCAAGAAGAACTTGAAAAATTTAGAGGTCGCTACCTGCGCTTGAAACTTTAATTTTTAACGAATTTCGAAATTTATTGATAACTATGGTCATTATTTTTGCAGAAAAATTATATATACATATATAATTAAATATGTAGTTGGTTTTTCTTAAAAAATTACTGGGGCGTAAATATGAAATACGACTAGGAACGAATGCTACTCATACGCCATATATGAACTATTACACAATGCAACACTAATTTTGGTGCGGCAAATGTTAAAGCTGTCCGTAAGTATAAAGTTTCCATCAGCTCCAGATTTTGAGACAAAGGAGGTCAAGGTGTCAAAAAATTGAGTTTTTTGCAATATTTGATAAGTTCTAGCTTAAAGTAAAGCTAGAACTCTCGACTACTTTCCCTGAAAATACCATCCCTGCACCTTGACCTTATGGCCACTTTTAGTCATTTATTGAATAATAAAAAAGGACTGGAAAATTGTGCTGTTGAATTTTAGCTACAGTCGAATTATTTAGTACAAAAGTTTCACCACGGTAGGCTGGAGTGCTACTTGACTAATTTAAGCCGGCCAAAATAAGCAAAAAATAACTATTTAATTTAGTTAACAAGAAACTTATCGACTTTCCGTTTTTAATATATAGCTTGATAGCACTGATTACCATAAGCAACGTGGGGGTATTCTCGTGCACTGCCGCATTTGTAAAGCCAAATTGCAGGGATCTGTACAAGTTACTTCTAACTTTATACGCCATTTGCGCATGAAACATCCACGACAGTTCATAGAGTATGATGAATATAAAGCTTCGAGACCGAGAAAAACACAACATCGCGAAAGCCATTTTGAAAAATTAACCGTAAAACTGATAGCAGATAACATGCTTCCAATTTCGATTGTGGAGAATAAAACCTTCAGACAATTTGTTTCCTTTTTGAACCCTAAAGCAAAATTAATAAGTAGACCAACGGCTGTAAGAAGAATTGACGAGTATTTCGACGCAATGATGGAAAAAATAAAAAGTGAACTGCAAAACCACTCGTATTTTTGTACCACTGCCGATGTGTGGTCCACCAAACATCGTAGCTTTTTTGGATACACATGCCATTGGATAACCAATTCCTTCGAAAGAAAGTCAGTAGCACTGGCATGCCACCGCTTTAAAGGTGCGCACTCGTATGACAAAATTAATGATATTATAATAAATATTCATGCTAAATTTGGATTGAACTCAAGTAACGTCAGAGCCACGGTGACTGATAACGGGTCCAATTTTGTGAAAGCCTTTAAGGAATTCGGCGTCCAAAACTCTTCGGATGAAGAAATGCTTGAACCTAGCGATTTTTTGAGTTATGTCAACGAAAACTGTCTTCCAAGACATATTAAGTGCGCTACACATACCATTAATTTAATAGCATCAAACGATTTTATTAATATTTTGAAGAAACATCCTTTGGCTTATGAGAAGCATAGTGTTGTAAGTATTAAATCTACTATGCGTCAATACTTTCCACATATATGTACATACCCTTGTGGTAAGCTGATTAAGTTAAGTGACATTTTGTATACATATGTAATGTACTGTTCAGACAAAAGTTGGATCCGCGCTATAAGGCCACAGGAAATAACACTATATACAGTGAAAGCTCCCATAAGCGGACACCGATGGTCAGCTACTTTTTGTGCGCCTATGAGAGATGTTCGCTTATAGGAATTTCGTAAAAAATAAAATTTTAATTTAAATTTAAATTGCGGGTTTCCAAATTAAAATAATTGAGGGATTCACAACGGTGTCGTAAGTGTCGTATTGTTGTATGTCGTAAACTTTAAAAGCTTAAATAAATGTTTAGAGAACTTGAAACCACAACCAACTATTTTTTAACACCGCGAAAATTCATAATATGACCTTGATGGTACTTTGCGAACCCCCTTAATATGTTTTTAAGGCGTTTAAAGTTTACGACATACAACAATACGATACTTACGATACCGTTGTGAATACCGTAAATATTTATTCTTCAGAAAGAGGAAATAAATTCAAATTTATTTCGTTTTCTTTCCTACCGACAAATCTCATTGCCCGCTTCACTAAGCAGCAAGAAGGGGGCAACGAAAAGGCAACACTTTTTCTTAAAAAAATCTTTGAATATGGACTATGTTCTTTTGTACATATATGTACATACATGTGTGCATACGCATGAGTCAACATCTGATATTTACAATAATTTTTAGACGAAAAATAAGGATATTATAAATTTTTGCATAAACACTGATTAACTTTTTCATGCGAGAATGTTAAATATAATAAATATCCTTTTTATATGTAGGTAATTTCGAAGTGCTCTAGTTTATGGAGCAAAGTCAATAGACCAAAAAGCTCCGAACAAATTATATCAATTCTTGGAGCTCAACTTAAATACCCAGTCGTGACTAGATGGAATTCGTTATACGACTCAATAAGATCTCTATGCTCGCATAAGCAAAAAATTAATGAATTATGTGAAATATTCCAAATTAATAAATTTTATGAAAATGATTTCGATTATATGGAAGAGTACATGCAAATATTAAAACCACAAGCCGAAGCTGTTGATTTTTTGCAAGGGGATAAAGAAATGGTATATGGTTACCTTTTACCGACACTAGCAACTATATCTACAAAATACAACAACCTAATAAGGGCCGGAAAATTGGTATATTTTTGGCAAATAATATCCCCTTTGCTTGAAGCGGTAAAAGAACGATTTAAAAATTTTTATGAGCTTAAGGAAGAAGTAACCGATGCCATAACTGCATCTGCTTTATGCCCAGATGTGAAGCTGCAATGGGTTTATGCTCTGGATCCTATATACGGCGACGCAAAAGTTGCAGAATTAAGTGAAAAAGTTAGAAAAATTATTTCGGCGGAGTGCGCAAACGATACCATTGATCCAACTATATTTGCAAGCGACCGGCACCAATTTTTCGACTTTGGACGCAGAAGTAATCACGCTTTCAGTTTTAATTGAATAATATGTAGTACACCTATTAATTTAAAATAATACAAATATTTCTCCCTTGGTCAAAAACCTTAGGTGAAGTCGCCACATATGAAAACTTTACAATCAACAAAGCGGGAAAGGAGTACTGTAACTACATTGCAGACCCCAGCACTAACAAGGAAATGCTTTACAAGTACCCAGAATTACAAAAGTGCTACTTAAAATTTAATACCCCTTTGCCTTCATCAGCCGCGGTTGAAAGACTGTTTTCTGCGGCAACAATTTTGAACTCACCACGACGTGGATCGCTTTCGGATGACAACTTCGAAAAGCTATTGTTAATGAAAGTCAATTCTTTTTAAAATTGTTTTTCTTTAGTACTAAGTATTCACTAATTGCTTGTTGTAATCTATGTATTGCTCTGTGTACGTAAACCTTATTTGCTCAGTATACAGTTGTTCACAAAATAATATCAGCATTGCTTTTTCGCGATATAATTCCGTTGTGCTAAGAAAATAAGTTTTTGCATAACTTTATAAAAATATATTTTATCAAGCAACGCACAAAAATTAAATTTCCGTATTGTATGCAAAACTGAGGAAAGTTCAAAAAATTTTCATAACAATTTTTAGCTTTTTAACCTGGTTTTTTAGAAAAATTTTGAGTATACGGTTTTGTGGCCCCTTAAATTTTAGTATAATAAAGTGCGCGTTTAAAGAAGCTAAGAAATACCGTCGATTTTTCGCCATTTTTGTTTTGCTGGCCTCTCATGCACATTTCTTTCTACATAAAATCTAATTCGAACGTACGTTGTATGGCAGACAAAAAACTCCAAAAATCAACGGTAATTCTTCAAAACTGCATTTTATTATACTAGAATTTAATGGGGTACAAAACTGTATACTCACAAGTTTTTCAAAAAAACCGGGCTAAAAAGTTGAACGTTTTCGATAAACATTTTGTGGATTTTCCTGAGTTTTGTCATAAAGTGCGGAACCCTAATTTTTGTGAAAAAGCTCTGCGTGCATAAATCTTATTTGCCTACCGTATGATAGAATTCGTTTGTTTATGAAAAAATATGTGCAGAAAATTTTTTGATTGACTTTATACACAAATTTTAAATTTGAGGAAGTATTTTTCGTGTTATGGATATTTTTGCGAATAATTTTGTTAAACCAGTTCATAATACAACAAAACTCATACATTTACAAAGTTATTAAAATATTAATAGCTGGCGAAACATTTTCCAAAATGTAATACATACATAGATCTACATGTTTTACTAATGAATTGAATTTAACGAATTCTTTATATTACTAATTTCACTTCAAACTAATGTATGTACGTTGTGTTTAAATGAAAAACAGAAACTAAATACGGCTTTTATTTCTATCTATGCAGTTACATATGTATATGTATGCAAGTATGTATAAGTATATACAATTTGCTATGATGGAGCCCCAGAGGCTGATGATATAAAAATGTGTAGGTATTTAAGACTAACATTAAAAACTACTTGTATACCCGAGGCATCAAAAAGCAGAGTGACTTCTTTACCGATTTGGAAAATAAACAAGATGGCTTCAGAAAATCTATAAATATAAAGGAATTGCATACATCCAGAGAAACAACCATTTACAAGTCTATTCTTCGCTGGTAATACAAATTTTGTAACCGGTAAATAAAGTTTCTCTCAATTTTTAAACCCATTTTGCATTCTGTGTACTCTTGTAACCGGTAAATTTCGTTAACATCTCATAAGGTGGTAACAAAATACTTCCACGTGAAATTTGTAATGCCAGAACTTCCACAATTCTTCATATCTGAATATATTACCAGCATTACCAACGTTCCTAGAATCGCGGTGACATGAACTGGTAACATTTTTTGGTAATAAAATTTTCCGGTTACAAAATCTTCGGTAACGTGCAGAATAGAGAGAATGGGAAACGAAAGATGCCGGTAATGAAATTCGTAAGATTTATCAAGCAAGAGTTTTAAAAACTGTCAATTCTATTGACTCTGTGTTATATTTCTATATATAGTTCACTAGTTTCGAATCTAATATATGTGTATGTATGTATAAAGATGTGTCCTTTGTGCTCGACGGTTGCGATGTTTATTTGGAATAATTTCTCACCATTCATTGGCCATGGTTTAATGACAGAAAACGACCATACTTACATACACATTGAAATAAAATATTTGTTTTTTTTCAATTCCAGATATGTTTAAACTTTAAAGTATAAAATGTATCAACCCTGGGGAAAAAAGCATTAGTACTGAATGGTAAAAAACGTGTGCATTCATTTTAAATATACAATCATGTCTGTGTGCGAATGCTTCTGTTACATTCACATTCTATACTGAATGTCAATCTACCATTCAATAACACAACACAGTTTCTTTGTTTTCAAGTATTTTAAGCCACTCAGTAATGAGGTTTTTTTTTATACAAACAAACAATCAAAATTTTGAAAAGAATGCCGAGTGAATGCAGATCCTATTGATTCAATCATTTTACAGCTCTGGTATGTACATGCATATATGCAAGTTGAATTATTTTAATATCTATTGGAAAATTTCATACAGACAAGACTAAAAAGTAGAAAATAAATAAAATAAAAATAAAAACCTTAAATAAAAACTTTATAAATGGACTAAAAAGAAGAAAATAATGGAGCGTATTCATGTTTTGGTACGAATCGAAAATTTGAAATTTTTGTATAAAAATTTATAGGAAAATTTCATGATTTTCGATTCGTACGAAAACAAGCATACGCCCGATAGAATTTGTTGTGATAACTTTTGATTTTGAAATTTTAGCAAAGTCATTATAAATAATTTATGAGATTGCAAATGCAAAGCGTGGGGCGCATGTAAGGGAACATCATTTTCTCGGGGTTTAAGTGAGGTCATTGGTTAGCGCAGTGTAACCGAAATCTTTGAACAGCTCAACATGGTGCGAAGGGCTTCTCTGACCTATTTCATTACAAAGGAGATTTCAGACAGGGTGACTCCCCGTCTGCTGTTGGAGAAAATAATAAGAGCCTCCATAAATTAACTGCACAGGTAAAATTTAATAAAAAAGCGTACAATTGCTCGGCATCTTCGGTTAAAATAATCGCTACGTCTTTTCTGCCTTCTCGAAATTAAATATTTAAAGGTCTGGTGGTGAGCGAGGAAAAAACAGATTGTCTTTAGCCATCAGATAAAAAGTCAGCGCAGTTAAAAGTTAGCGAAAACACCAATACTAAGCGCAGCCGATGAGCTTTATATTATGCGATGAATTAAAATACCGCTGTTGAATATAATTTTTTTTTATTAGTTAATTTTGAGCGACCCAACAGTCCACCGCCAACCCTACCAGCCTAGAGATGTCAGAAAAGTCTCTCAGGCTTCATTTCAATAATAGCCGAATAGTTACGTATATATGTATGTAGATATGTAAGTACATAGGCAATGATAAAACTAATTTCGCAGCTATAGGAATGAAGTGTTCTACATAACTACTAAGTACTAAAAATGCTGTAGACATTAATATTTTATACTAATTTCAAAAATTCACAAGAAGTTCCGCAGTTACTTTATTAAATTAGAATTTATTGAGCGCAAAGAAGCTTACTTTCTGCAAATGTTCAAGACCTTGAAATTCCTTATATAAATCTTCGCATCTGACTATCGCCACGCTTTTAAACTAAAAGACAATGCGCCATGCTATTATTATTGTTTTTGGCTAATAATTTACACTTGCCATTTGCATGACCTCGTCATTACCTCGTCGTTACCTCAACCAAGTGCATCTCACGGGAATCACTTACCCGCGTAGCATTTTCGCTTTCATTTTACCTATTAAAAGGTCACATTTCCCAGAAAACCTGGTCTACCTCTAGCCTACTTCTACTTACATTAGCGGCTGCCGCTTCTGATCTTCCGATGCTGTGCCACACTAAGCAACTTTGCGATAGTTTTCACAACTTTCTTGGTTGCGTAGATAAGTACATTAATTTCGTAGTGAGCGGCTTCCTCTGCGCCATGTGCCAAACAATGTGCTAACAGCAAACAAGACAACAATAACAATTACATGCATACATACAATCAAAGGTGTGTATGTATGTATGTTTGCTTGACTCTCACTCTTAAAGGAGCTGTGAAAAAATGGTTGGAATCTTCACGATCCTTAAGCAACACATTCGTTCAATGGTGTCTCTGACTTGGCACAACTACATGCACACAGCTTTACAAGTGCGACAATTGTGTTTGTTCACGTGGATATGTGCAAATGGGTAAGCGTGTCTGTGTGTGTCTGTATACGTTCACCTGTCACTACAAGTGATAGTGCAACAATAATAGAGTAAGTCAGCTCGTGGACAACTGGTACACAAGAAGCCCAAAGTTAATAGTTGTGGGCACAAGTGTTCGAAGCAATTTTGCTAAGCGAAAACTTTTAACAGCAAATGTCCTGCCAGCAGCGCTCTCAGCGCTATGCAACTCAACTCAACTCTATACTACTTTTATATATGTATAGTACAAGCATATGTACATAAGTGTGTGTTTGTAATGCAGGTTGCAGCTAAACTTGAAACAGGGACACACACATAAGCGCCCCCACACACACAGTTCTGCAACAACTTTCGTCTATTCGCCCAATAGACTGTTTCTCAACGTTGGTCCATTCTTCTATACATATTTATATACATATGTATGAACATCCACCTACACCACTCGCCTCTCCTGCGCCGTGCTTCGCTTATCATCATCAACGCTTTGTCCAGTAGCCAGGTGCAACTTTATGTTCACCGTTTAATTTGTGCACTTTACTGATAGTGTTATTGCCGTGGCTGCAGACTCAGTTGCCGTAGCCACTGCTGATAGTGATGCGCTTTGTTGTTGTGTTCTACTTTTACAATTATTAGTGTGCTTTGTACTTAAGTTCCTGCCACTGCTGCAATAGTACTTAGTCCATACATACATACAGTAGGGTGGTCCAAATTTAGTAAAGTCGGAATTTTAACGCTCTGAAAAAATATACCGCTATTTTTTATCGAAATTTTTTTTCTTCTCCTCTATAGAATACATTGAAAACTGTGAGCGCTTTGAGCGACCTTTAAATGTTTTTTGATTTCAAAAGAAAACAAGTAATTTTTAAGTAAAAAACAAAACCGACTTCAATTCTCATATAAAAATTTAAGATTATCGTTATTTTCTTCATGATATGATAATTGGATTTAAACCAAATTAATGTGGGACCACCTGTGAGGTAAGACCTTTCCTTTAAAAAATCAATTATAGAAATCGGTTAACGTGGTCCAAAGTTATGCGGTAACATACATAAAAAAAATAAAAATTAAAATTAAAATAAAAAATTTTCCGACGAATTGATAACCTTTCTCCTTTTTGTGAAGTCGGTTAAAAATAGGGGTATATTTTTTTCGATATAGAACAATCCTAAGGGGTGAGAGCATTAAAATTCCGGCTTTACTTTTTTACATGCATTTTCGGACCACCCACATAGTTACATATTTAGATAAGGAGGTGAAGAGTAGCTAACTATAATATTTAGTTGAGTATACATGGTTTTTTTTCACAGCTTGTTAAACAATTTCCGAAACAGTCTGCACCAGTGTTGCCGTTTTAGCTCTGTGGTGGCTAGATTTAGCTACCAAATACTTTTTTTTGCCGCATAAATTTAAAATTTAGCCCTTTGAAGAATGTACTCATACTTGGCATGAAAAACTTGTATATGCTTAATTTGATCTATTTTTTTTTTTTTATTTGCATAAGAGATGAATTTTTAAACTAAGAAAGTCTAATATATAAACATATATGTATTTTATTGTATTAAAATAGATAATTTTACGGCCCTTAATATGCTTAATTTGTTAAATGGCCCATCAAGTCGATTGACCGTATATGTTCTTGTGGTGTGACTGTACCACCTGCTGGTGGGACTTCAAAAACTATTTGAAAATTTTATGATTGCACCAGCATGCTGGTGTCTAAGTAAAACGTATTTTGGCGGAAATCTCTTACACTATATGAGTCAAAGCAGTGTTTGTGGAAGATTAAGTTCACGATATTGCAGTTGTGAATTAAAAAAAAAAAAACAATGTTTAAAAAACTGGCAGAAAAATTATGAAATTACGGCTCTAATCATTTCGATGTTTCCTGGACCTCATTTGTAAAGAAATAAATATTGTACCAGCATGCTGGTAAGTTACATATATGCTTCGAGCCTGGTAGAATCACTTATAAAGATATGTACATATATGTAAGTAAACAAAATTTAGCTACCATTTTTAGCCACACCGACTTTTTTAGCCCTTTTTTAAAGCAATTCGGCTACCACTAAAAATGATTCGCGGCAACACTGGTCGGCACCACGCTGCGAGTGGCAGTAAGCTGAGGTACTCACGCAAACTTTCTCAATTATTTCACCTAGTACTTCTTCTTAACCATTTACTCATATTTAGAACAAAAATCATATTTTTAATGAATCACTTTTGGGGATTCGCAGCAGAGAAATAGTTAAATAAAATGATGCAAAAAGTGAAGTGTATTAAAAATAGTGCAATTTTAACTAAATTGCAAAATAATAAAGCGTACCTTGCTGCTCGCAAAGCTGAATGAGCGGTAAGACCTGCAAGCAGTAAAAAAACACATTGTGTGAGGAAAGAGAAAAAAAAATATTTCTGTTGGCTAGTAAAATAAGCAAATACGTATGTAAATATTCACTTCTGTAAATAGCTGTAAATGTTGCTCTTTTCCTGCAAAGTAAAATATTAAATTAGCTGCAGCCGAAGGTAATGATAAGTTTTTAGAAGTAAATAGAGAAATAATACCAAATAGCTAAAAACTTTCTGAAAAGTAAAACTCAAAACGAAATAAAAAGCTTCATTCGTGCCACTTAAGACAAGTCGGTCAATAACTTTGATTAAGTGGTGTGGTGCAGCTTTCAATACTTTACTTAGTTTTAGTTTTGGGTAAGCAACTGTAGTAAAATATAATTCACTTTTTACATTCTTGAGAAAACTGGAAATATTACGGGTAAAAGTTATTCCATATTCGAGTAAATTTTAAGGGAACCATACTTTATCTGATTATATCGACAAGTTTTTCTTCTTCTTTTTGGCGCTAATAGCTTTGACATTTTTCTTAACTTTAAGCAACATTGAGAAAGTTTTTCCTGACCGCTCAAATGTTAAATTTGTCTACGTTAAATTTTTTCTACAATTTCATAATTCCATTCATGAATTATGTGGTCGTTTAAATCTACACTATGCTCTTGGAACCTTGATTTATTAAGGATAGGTAATTTTGTTTTAATTGTGAAAAGCACAAGGTCAGTTTTCTCAGATTTTACACTAAGAGAACAGCTTATGGCCCTGGAATCTACTATCTTTAAAGTCCTTTCCATAATTTCACTTATGACCGAAGGAAACGGATCCGATACCAGTATCGCTACATCGTTGGCGTAAGCCACTGCTTTGAATCTCTGAGAGGACAGCTTTACCAGTGGTTTGTTTAATACCATGAGCTATAGTAACGGTGATAGCACTCCCCCTATGGGATGCCTCTCACTGCATAAACGGCCTGCTTTGGTACCCCAATTCGGCATGTACTATCCAAGCCCGGACACAGGATCAATCCCTGTTTCCATAAGTGCCCCATAGCTGGAATCTACACTGATATTATCAAAGGCCCCCTCGATGTCTATAAAGGAGGCCATTCATGTAGGGCAGTCTCCGTTGACTTCTGTTTCAAGTACGCATGTTGAGAGTATGATAAATTGGACATCTTGTCCCTAACATACAGATCCAACAACCTCTCAAGCGTCTTGAGCACAAAGGGCATTAACTTATTGGCCGGAAAGCTTTAGCATTGTCATGGCCCCGTTTCTCCGCTTTACGAATAAAAATTACTTTAATCTTCCTGCAGCTTAACGGAAGGTGGTTCAGTATTAGGCATCCTCTACTGGATGGACTGGAATGACATCTCAGAAGCTTTCTGAAGCATGACTAGTAGTATTCTGTTCAAACCCAGTGATTTATAGGGTGGGAAGCTGAAGATAGCAAATTTTATCTTTTCCTTTTCCAGTAGCTCCTCCAAGAGGTCCTCGGAGAGGGTTGGTATATGGGCTGGTGCATCGGTTTATTCGGAAGGATATCCAGCGACTCCCCAGCCGACTCAGTCCATGAACCATCTAAAATTTTTATATATGTTGGCTGTGAATGCCCTTTGGCAAGGATTTTGCTTAATCTCGCATATTCCTTGGTATCCTCGAAGGATTCGCAAAATTCCCTCCAGGACACCTCCTTGGCGTCCCGTATCATTTTTTTTTATTTCTTTAGGTTCTCTCTGTAAAGGTCCCATACCTTATTCCTGTAGCATTCGTTGAAGGATTTTCTTACTTGCTTCCGTAGCGCTGTAAGGTTCTCATTCCACCAGGGTGTGCGCGCTTTCTTGCCATACCTCAGCGGACAAGCCTTCGTAAGGGCCTTTCCGAAGGCCTTATTCAGGCTGTCCGCTTTGGCGTCCAACTCGCTCCTTGTAGGAATGTCTTCAACTGGTGATTTCATCAATTCTTTTTCAATAACCTTTTGAAATAAGTCCCAATCTGTTTTACGAGGGTTTCTAAAGGGAGTAGGCGTATCCGCCGCAATATTTTTTACTCAAAGAGTATTCGACGGTCATCCGTGAGGGTCTCTTCGTCGGATACTCCCCACTTATTGACCTTTACGCTCACCTCGGTCAGCAGAGTTAGGTCTAAGACCTCTTTCCAGCAGCAAAAATCAGGGGAACTGTTATATATTATTTGTTCGTCGGGGGGACACAGGAAAAATAAATTTTACCACACTTCTCGCCAGTATCCGTTTGTTGTGATATATTTTCTGTGAGCAAATCTGCGATTGGTTGTTGTAAATGAGGCAACTTAGTTACTGGATCCGCACTCTTGTTGCAAATTGTCATTAGCCAAGAAATTATTGACCATCTGGTGCCTGATATTTGTTTGCTTAGCAGCATTTGATCGCCCATGCTACTTCACCTTTAGTATCAATTTCAACAACTGCTCTGCCTAGCCCGTAACGTATACGGTCACTATAATGGCTATCTATTCTATATTTCCTCGTAAAGAAAAGTGGACATCCATTAGATCTGCTAAAGTTTCAATACTACTTTCAAAGTGCCCTCCTCTTGACTTTTCCAGGCAGCTGAGAATACGTAGCAGTCTTAGAAAAGTATCTGCCCTAAAGTTACCCTGATTATCCTTAGCTCCATCGTACGCCACTTTGTGCTTTTCCATTCCCTGCTCAACAAACTATTACGAGCAGTGGGATTCCTGAAATCGCTCGCAAAAATTCTCTAAATAAATAACATGTGTGCCTAAAAGTATGCAACGCCTCCGAGGAACTAAAACGAGTCCGCGTTGCATATCTTTACGCCCATATATTATTAATTTTGAGATCTTTAGCAGTAGACATTTATGGTGGCGATTCCTATAATCCCACTGCTGGTTGCTTGATTTTCCAGTGTTGTGTGCGTAAGTACTATAAGTACAACAAAGCCTACTAACGGGTGATTTTTTTGAGGTTAGGATTTTCATGCATTAGTATTTGACAG
>NW_023458558.1:19459170-19467809 GCF_013731165.1 Rhagoletis pomonella | reverse complement strand
TAGACTGTTTCTCAACGTTGGTCCATTCTTCTATACATATTTATATATGTATGTATGAACATCCACCTACACCACTCGCTTCTCCTGCGCCGTGCTTCGCTTATCATCATCAACGCTTTGTCCAGTAGCCAGGTGCAACTTTATGTTCACCGTTTAATTTGTGCACTTTACAGATAGTGTTATTGCCGTGGCTGCAGACTCGGTTGCCGTAGCCACTGCTGATAGTGATGCGCTTTGTTATTGTGTTCTACTTTTACAATTATTAGTGTGCTTTGTACTTAAGTTGCTGCCACTGCTGTAATAGTACTTAGTCCATACATACATACATTAGGGAGGTCCAAATTTAGTACAGTCGGAATTTTAATGCTCTCACCCCCTAGGATTGTTCCGTATTGAAAAATAATACCGCTATTTTTTATCGAAAATTTTTTTTTCTCCTCTATAGAATACATGGAAAACTTTAAGCGCTTTGAGCGATCTTTAAATATTTTTTGATTTCAAAATAAAACAAGTAATTTTTAAGCAAAAAACAAAATCCACTTCAATTCTCATACAAAAATTTAAGATTATCGTTATTTTCTTCATGATATGATGATTGGATTTAAACCAAATTAATGTGGGACCACCTGTGAGGTAACACCTTTCCTTTAAACCGGTTAACGTTGTCCAAAGTTATGCTGTAACATACATAAAAAAAATTAAAATAAAAAATTTTCCGACGAATTGATAAACTTTCTCCTTTTTGTGAAGTCGGTTAAAAATAGGGAAATATTTTTTTCGATATAGAACAATCCTAAGGCGTGAGAGCATTAAAATTCGGACTTTACCTTTTCACAAGCATTTTTGGACCACCCACATAGTTACATATTTAGATAAGGTGGTGAAGAGTAGCTAACTATAATATTTAGTTGAGTATACATGATTTTTTTCACAGCTTGTTAAACAATTTCCGAAACAGTCTGCATCAGTGTTGCCGTTTTAGCTCTGTGGTGGCTAGATTTAGCTACCAAATACTTTTTTTGCCGCATCTATTTAAAATTGCTCCTAGCCCTTTTTTTAGCCCTTTAGAGAATGTATTCATACTTGGCATGAAAAACTTGTACATACTGCTTAATTTGATCTAATTTTTTTTATGTAAAAGATGAATTTTTAAACTAAGAAAGTCTAATATATAAACATATATGTATTTTATTGTATTAAAATAGATAATTTTACGGCCCTTAATATGCTTAATTTGTTAAATGGCCCATCAAGTCGATTGACCGTGTATGTTCTTCTGGTGTGATTGTACCACCTGCTGGTGGGACTTCAAAAACTATTTGAAAATTTTATGATTGCACCATGCATCACCATGCTGGTGTCGCGTTAGTTCATTTTTCTAAGTAAAACGTATTTTGGCGGAAATCTCTTACACTATATGAGTCAAAGCCGTGTTTGTGGAAGATTAGGTTCACGATATTGCAGTTGTGAATTAAAAAAAAAAAACAATGTTTAAAAAACTGGCAGAAAAATTATGAAATTTTGGCTCTAATCATTTCGATGTTTCCTGGACCTCATTTGTAAAGAAATAAATATTGTACCAGCATGCTGGTAAGTTACATATATGCTTCGAGCCTGGTAGAATCACTTATAAAGATATGTACATATATGTAAGTAAAAAAAATTTAGCTACCATTTTTAGCCACAACGACTTTTTTAGCCCTTTTTTAAAGCAATTCGGCTACTACTAAAAATGATTCGCGGCAACACTGGTCGGCACCACGCGGCGAGTGGCAGTAAGCTGAGGTACTCACGCAAACTTTCTCAATTATTTCACCTAGTACTTCTTCTCAGCCATTTACTCATATTTAGAACAAAAATCATATTTTTAATGAATCACTTTTGGGGATTCGCAGCAGAGAAATAGTTAAATAAAATTATATAAAATTATGCAAAAAGTGAAGTGTATTAAAAATAGTGCAATTTTAACTAAATTGCAAAATAATAATGCGTACCTTGCTGCTCACAAAGCTGAATGAGCGGTAAGACCTGCAAGCAGTAAAAAAAAAAACACATTGTGCGAGGAAAGAGAGAAAAAAAATATTTCTGTTGGCTAGTAAAATAAGCAAATATGTATGTAAATATTCACTTCTGTAAATAGCTGTAAATGTTGCTCTTTTCCTGAAAAGTAAAATATTAAATTAGCTGCAGCCGAAGGTAATGATGAGTTTATGGAAGTAAATAGAGAAATAATACCAAATAGCTAAAAACTTTCCGAAAAGTAAAACTCAAAACGAAATAAAAATCTTCATTTGTGCCACTTAAGACAAGTCGGTCAATAACTTTGATTAAGTGGTGTGGTGCAGTTTTCGATACTTTACTTAGTTTTAGTTTTGGGTAAGCATCTGGAGTAAAATATCATACACTTTTTACATTTTTGAAAAAATTGGAAATATTACGGGTAAAAGTTATTCCATATTCGAATAAATTTTAAGGGAACTGTACGTTATCTGATTATATCGACAAGTTTTTCTTCTTCTTTTTTGGCGCTAATAGCGTTGACATTTTGCTTAACTTTAAGCAACATTCAGAAATTTTTTCCTGACCGCTCAAATGTTAAATTTGTCTTCGTTAAATTTGTTCTACAATTTCATAATTCCATTCATGAATTATGTGGTCGTTTAAATCTACACTATGCTCATTTAAGATATCGCGCACTCAAAGAACATAAAACAGTTTTCAGCAAGTGTTTGACTGTCTTTCTGAGCCCGGGTCATGGCAGCTGCGACAGAACCTATTGAAAGGCAGTCCTATCCTTTCGGCAAATACCCCATGTGCGTTCGCGCAGGTACATTCTTTTCGATGTACCTTACTGCCTCCCTAATAGCACAGTCTGGTAGGCGGATGGCTAATTTTAGGTTATATTGCTCAATGAAAACCCTAGCACCAACCCTGCATTCCATTTTTGACCAATCCGTAAAGACAGTTAGGTCCTGCAAGTACCCGAAATCTTCCTGATTTCAGTCGCTGCGGCTTGGGAATTTCGTGCGGGGTTTATGGTGAACCCAGGTCTTCGACAAGATATAGTCAGTGACGGTATTGCATATAGGATGGAACTATGCCCGAACTGTTTTCCTTTCAGAGCTCCAGGTCACGTAGTCTGATGGCGCTGTTAGCAGCTGAATTTTCGATAAAGATATCTATAGGTAATAAGTCAAGAAGGAAGTTCGAAACGTCTTTCGGACAGAATCTCATTTGCTCCCGTTACGCTAGCGGCTGCTGACCTTTGAATTTCACCTAGCTTTTTAACTACGTAATCCTTAGTAAGGGCTGGCCACTAGACCAGCGCCCCATAGGAGATTATGGGTCGGATTATAGCTGTCGACATCCAGTGCACAAGTGGCCTTCCTAGCACGCTCCTCACTGTTTGGTTTCGAGTTAAGTTTGGGGTCCAGAATAACTCCACGGTATTTCACCTTCTTTGACAGATCCAGCCCCGTTCCTCGGAACCTTGATTTATTAAGGATAGGTAATTTTGTTTTATTTGTGAAAATCATAAGGTCAGTTTTCTCAGAGTTTACACTAAGAGAACAGCTTATGGCCCAGGAGTCCACTATCTTTAAAGACCTTTCCATAATTTCACTTATGACCGAAGGAAACGGATCCGATACCAGTAGCGCTACATCGTTGGCGTAAGCCAATGCTTTGATTCTCTGAGAGAACAGCTTTACCAGAGGTTTGTTTAAGACCATGAGCTATAGTAACGGTGATAGCACTCCTCCCTATGACAGGCCTCTCACTGCATATACGGCCCTGCTTTGGTACCCCAATTTGGCATGTACTATCCAAGCCCGGACACATGATCAATTCCTGTTTCCATAAGTGCCCCATAATGACATTATCAAATGCCCCCTCGATGTCTATAATGGAAGCCATTGTAAATTGTTTATAGTAGAGCGAACACTCAATTGTACGTACCGCTTTATGTAGGGCAGTCTCCGTTGACTTCTGTTTCAAGTACGCATGTTGAGAGCATGATAAATTGGACATCTTGTCCCTAACATACAGATCCAACAACAACATCTCAAGCGTCTTGAGCACAAAGGGCATTAGCTTATTGGCCGGAAAGCTTTAGCATTGTCATGGCCCCATTTCTCCGCTTGACGAATAAAAATTACTTTAATCTTCCTGCAGCTTAACGGAACGTGGTTCAGTATTAGGTACCCTCTACTAGATGGACAGGAATGACATCTCAGAAGCTTTCTGAAGCATGACTAGTAGTATTCTGTTCAATCCCATTGATTTGTAAGGTGGGAAGCTGAAGATAGCAAATTTTAACTTTTCCTTTTCCAGTAGCTCCTCCAAGAGGTCCTCGGAGAGGGTTGGTATATGGGCTGGTGCATCGGTTTATTCAGAAGGATATCCAGCGACTCCCCAGGACTGACCATGAACCATCTGACATTTTTATATATGTTGGCTGTGAGTGCCCTTTGGCAAGGATTTTGCTTAATCTCGCATATTCCTTGGTATCCTCGAAGGATTCGCAAAATTCCCTCCAGGACATCTCCTTGGCGTCCCGTATCACTTTTTTGTATTTCTTTAGGTTCTCTCTGTATAGGTCCCATACCTTATTCCTGTAGCGTTCGTTGAAGGATTTTCTTACTTGCTTCCGTAGCGCTTAAGGTTCCTATTTCACTAAGGTGTGTGCGCATTCTTGCCATACCTCAGAGAACAAGCCTTCGGAAGGGCCCTTATTCAGGCTGTTCGCTTTGACGTCCAGCTCGCCCCTTGTAGGAATGTCTTCATCTGGTGATTTCTTCAATTCTAATTCAATAACCTTTTGAAATAAGTCCCAATCTGTTTTACGAGGGTTTCTAAACGGAGTATGCGCATCCGCCGCAATATTTTACTCAAAGAGTATTCGACGGTCATCCGAGAGGATCTCTTCGTCGGATACTCCCCACTTATTGACCTTTAGGCTCACCTCGGTCAGCAGAGTTAGGTCTAAGACCTCTTCCCACCCACAAAAATCAGGGGAACTGTTATATATTATTTGTTCGTCGGGGGGACACAGGAAAAATAAATTTTACCACATTTCTCGCTAGTATCCGTTTGTTGTGATATATTTTCTGTGAGCAAATCTGCGATTGGTTGTTGTAAATGAGCCAACTTAGCTACTGAATCCGCACTGTTGTTGCAAATTGTCATTAGCCAAGAAATTATTGACCATCTGGTGCCTGATATTTGTTTGCTTAGCAGCATTTGATCGCCCATGCTACCTCACCTTTAGTATCAATTTCAACAACTGCTCTGCCTAGCCCGTAAGGTCTACGGTCACTATAATGGCTATCTATTCTATATTTCCTCGTAAAGAAAAGTGGACATCCATTAGATCTGCTAAAGTTTCAATACTACTTTCAAAGCGCCCTTCTCTTGACTTTTCCAGGAAGCTGAGAATAGGTAGGACTGTTTGAAAAGTATCTGCCCTAAAGTTACCCTGATTACTTTTAGCTCCATCGTACACCACTTTGTGCTTTTTCATTCCCTGCTCAACAAACTATTACGAGCAGTGGGATTCCTGAAATCGCTCACAAAAATTCTCTAAATAAATAACATGTGGGCCTAAAAGTATGCAACGCCTCCGAGGAAATAAAACGAGTCCGCGTTGCATATCTTTACGCCCATATTTTATTAATTTTGAGATCTTTAGCAGTAGACATATATGGTGGCGATTCCTATAATCCCACTGCTGGTTGCTTGATTTTCCAGTGTTGTGTGCGTAAGTACTATAAGTACAACAAAGCCTACTACATACATTTCCACTTATTTACCAAGTCAACATTTTGTAGGGCGCCTACAAATATGCTGGAAATAATACCAAAATAACAAATAGAACGAGTAGGTGTGGCAAGATACAGACAGCCCTAGATGGTGAAATGATGGATGGATGTAAGTGAGTGGCATCTACGAGCACAAAGTAAACTTACGCTGGCATACAACAAAACTAATGTGGTGCAACAACAAAATTACAAGCATGTTAAATCGCACTTTTTTCTACAAAATGAAGAAACTTGCAATGATTAAAGATACCATTGGAATCACAAGAAGATAAAGACGCGTTAAGATGAGAGCAACTGAGGCAACATAGTAATTGTGTAGCGTAGAGCAAATTTCACGCTAAAGCATTCTGCTTGCATTTATTTCAATCAATGGAGTGCCAGAAACAAGTAACTACAATAAAAAAAAAAAAACAAATCAAGTATTTGACCAATTTTAGCCATAAAATGTTTATTAAGGCGAAAAGCTACCGAAATTATTTAGTTTTTCATTGTAACTCGAAAAAATTATAATTATTTTTTTTTTTTTATAACTTTGGGCAGTTTTCAAATTGAAATTAAAGGCAATGGACGTTGGCATCATGTACAATATATCTGTGAAGTTTTAAGAGTGTACCAAAAAAATAAAAAAATAAATTGCAGCATGCAGAATATCTGTCGCAGCTATTTTGTAATTTTAGAATTTTGACAATTTTTTTTAATTCTAATAATTTAAGTTACTTCAAAATTTTGAGATTAAACGTTGAAACGCATATCAATTTTTGTACAGTTAGCGTCAAATATATAAATACACTGACGTTTTGACGATCAATAAATTTTTTTAATTTCACATAGAACTCGAAAATTTTAAATATTTTTTGATTCAAGTACAAATTTAAAGTCGCTCAAAGTTAGCGTGGATTTTTTCGAATTTTTTGTGGCGGGTGTTGTGCATTATCTTCCATATAAAAATAGATTCATGCGTTATCAACAGTATTTAAATTTGAACTTGCGACTTGAAAATTTATATATTCAAATGTTTCTAAGGAAACGGGTTGAAACATTTACAATTTTTATGAAATATTTAACGAAATTAAAAGGAGAATCGATTCTGTTTCATATAAAAATATAAGAAAAATTTGGAATGCGGAATATAAATCATATTTTTTGCGCTGACTGTAATTTTCTTATAGTTATGATGACACATATTTTTAGGCTTAATTTTTTGCACAGAAATCCGAACTCTACTCGTATGTATGATATTTTTGAATGTTTCTAAAAAACCCGGCTAGAACAGGTTGTGTGAGTAAGTTCCAAAAAACCCAAAAATTTCTTTTCATACATTTCAAAAAAATGCCTTTCGAAAACAAAGCAAAAGCTGCTGCATACCTTAAGGCGGGAATTCAACAACTTGCATGCGCATAGATAAACAAAAGTCTTCACATAATGGCATGCAGTGGAAATTGTGCGTAGACAATTGACTGACGGAAGCAGCAAACTCAAATGACTGTGATGTGTGTGCGAAATTCACTGCTCACACGCACATCGATGCTTGCATACTAAAATATCGTAACACCAAAAGATATGTTTATCATTTTCAGCTTCAGCAATTTTTTTACTCTCGTGCTAATAGTATATCGTTGGTGTGGCGCATTAATGTGACCAGACAAAAATGAAGAAAAACTACAATTTCCAACTACTACGCTTAAAATAATATGTATTCAGTTCTACCCACAACTTGCTCTACGACACTTCATGACAGCGAGTTCAGTGAGCAGTAATGACGGTCAACGGAAAAAAAAAATAGCATGTGGTCATGTATACAGACATACAGACCTATGTATATGTATGCTAAGTTGACCAAATTACTGGCTGTCTTTTGTTTTTTGTATTTGTATTGTTTTTTTTTGTTCAGTTCTTCTTTGATTGAGCAGCATAAAAGCTTTTTCGTATTCAGCCAAATTACGATTTTCTTTCCCCAAAAGTGAAGCAACCATATTTTCTCTATCGCTTCCCCTACCACACATCAGCGTCTGCTACATGTTGTCATGTCATCATATGTCCATACGCTTGAATGATATTAACTACTCTGCACAATAAGTCAGCAAATTTACGCATTCATTTTTGGAGCATAAATATGTACACAAAAACAACCAACAAATAGCAACGTCTTGGAAAATACGCCACTACATTTGACTTTGATGAGAATTCGTGTTAACTTATGTATGTACATTACGCTTAGCTCTTAACATCACAGAGCGCACCTATGTACGCGACTAAATGGACATACATACATAGATTGGTAAGAACAAATGTGGTGCGCAGCTGGAGCCCTCGCACGTGGCACAAGCGATCTACAGACATTTGTGAAAACAATTTAACTTCTGCCATGCAATATGAATATGGGGACCAGTGAGCAATTATAACTACAGATATTTTATAAGGGTGTTCGTTAAAATGCTTCTCGCGTCGTCCAAGTTCCGACGAAACCAAACACGAGTTGTTAGATTTTTCGACAAAAACATGTTTTTGGTAGAAAATGGTGGCACGCTTATCTTAGACAATGTATTATCTTCCGTTTTGCTTAAAGAACACAATTCCGCCGCGAAATTGTATTTAAATATAAACTTAAAAGAGATTTACTAAAAAAAAGTAAAACTAACAACTCGTGCTCATACATATACTTGCTATTAGCTCGCTCGCCTTAACTTGAAAGCCATATTATTTGAAAGTAATTAGATACACTGGATCACAAATTTTGGTTTTGTTTTTGTCCACCAGACGCCACTATTCAATACCTATGTAGAATTGCTCGGTGATTCCGAAAATCGAGTCAATATTTTT
>NW_023458558.1:19455659-19459070 GCF_013731165.1 Rhagoletis pomonella | reverse complement strand
TTTCAAATAAAGAACCGATGAGATTTTGCAAATTTTATGCGTTTTTTTTTAAAAAAAAAGTTATCAAGCTCTTAAAAAATCACCCGTTACATACATTTTCACTTATTTACCAAGTCAACATTTTGTAGGGCGCCTACAAATATGCTTCAAATAATACCAAAATAACAAATAGAACGAGTAGGTGTGGCAAGATACAGACAGCCCTAGATGGTTGAAATGATGGATGGATGTAAGTGAGTGGCATTTACGAGCACAAAGTAAACTTACGCTGGCATACAATAAAACTAATGTGGTGCAACAACAAAATTGCAAGCATATTAAATCGCACTTTTTTCTACAAAATGAAGAAACTTGCAATTATTAAAGATACTATTGGAATCACAAGAAGATAAAGACGCGTTAAGATGAGAGCAACTGAGGCAACATAGTAATTGTGTAGCGTAGAGCAAATTTCACGAGTTTTTTTTAGTGTCATCTTTTCCCTACAATAAAAAAATAAATCAAGTATTTGACCAATTTTAGCCATATAATGTTTATTAAGGCGAAAAGCTACCGAAATTAGCTATTTTTTCATTGTCACTCGAAAAAATGATAATTACTTTTTAATAATTTTGGGCAGTTTTCAAATTGAATGCTCATATTAGAGGAAATGGACGTTGGCATCATGTACAACATATCGGCGAAGTTTCAAAAGTATACCAAAAAACAAAAAAAAAAAATATTACATCATGCAGAATATCTGAGAAGTTGGGATTAAACGGTGAAAACTTTCTTCTTACCAAAACGAACAAATCTGGAGTAATAAAACTAATGTGTCACCAAATGGGAAAAAAATTATATTGAGTAAAAGGTGACTATGATTTGAGAAATAAACTAAAATCTCCAATTTTACACTTTTTACTGGTACACTCGAAATTCATTCCAAAATTTTTATATACACGAAGAAAGTAATAATACATGTGCACAAGAAATACTGTGTTAAAATCTTCCACGCCAATTGTGATTACTTTTAAATAGAATGACTTATAAGTTAAGGTTTTCGAATAAACGTATTAGCTGACAGTATATGACACTACGGGGCGTATACGTTACATACGCAACTACGTGTACATGAGCATGAGTGGTTATTTTTACTTTTTTTAGTATATCTTTTTTAAGTTTTGATTTAAATACCAATTCGCGATGGAAACTTGTTCTTTATACAAACCTGAAGAAAATACGTTTTCTATGAAAGGTTTTACACCGTTTTTGACCAAAAATACGTTTCTGTTGAAAAATGTAACAACTAGAGATTTGCTAATATGTAGAGCTCGGATTCTTATGTTAGAAAATAAGCCTAAAAAGATGTAGCATCATAACTATAGGCAATGTGTATATCAATTTTTATACAGTTAGCGTCAAATATATAAATACACTGACGTTTCGACGATCAATCATTTTTTTAATTTCACACAGAACTCGAAAATTTTAAATATTTTTTGATTCAAGTGCAAATTTAAAGTCGCTCAAAATTAGCGTGGATTTTTTAGAATAGAAGAATGGACTCATGCGTTATCAACAGTACTTAAATTTGAACTTGCGACTTGAAACTTGCTCTTTGTTATACTAAAATTTATATATTCAAATGTTTCTAAGGAAACGGGTTGAAACATTTACAATTTTTATGAAATATTTAACGAAATTAAAAGGAGAATCGATTCTGTTTCATATAAAAATATAAGAAAAATTTGGAATGCGGAATATAAATCATATTTTTGGCGCTGACTGTAATTTTCTTATAGTTATGATGACACATATTTTTAGGCTTAATTTTTTGCATAGAAATCCGAGCTCTACTCGTATGTATGTTTTTTTTTGGAATGTTTCTAAAAAACCGGCTAGAACAGCTTGTGTGAGAAAGTTCCAAAAAACACAAAATTTTCTTTTCATACATTTAAAAAAAAATGCCTTTCGAAAACGAAGCAAAAGCTGCTGCATACCTTAAGGCGGGAATTCAACAACTTGCATGCGCATAGATAAACAAAAGTCTTAACATAATGGCATACAGTGGAAATTGTGCGTAGCCAATTGGACTGACGGAAGCAGCAAACTCAAATAACTGTGATGTGTGTGCGAAATTCACTGCTCACACGCACATCGATGCTTGCATACAAAAAGATCGCAACGCCAAAAGATATGTTTATCATTTTCAGCTTGAGCAATGTTTTCACTCTCGTGCTAATAGTTCTTCGTTGGTGTGGCGCATTAATGTGACCAGACAAAAATGAAGAAAAACTACAATTTCCAACTACTACGCTTAAAATAATATGTATTCAGTTCTACCCACAACTTGCTCTACGACACTTCATGACAGCGAGTTCAGTGAGGAAAAAAAAAATAGCATGTGGTAGTGTATACAGACATATGTATGTATGTATGCTAAGTTGACCAAATTACTGGCTGTCTTTTGTTTTTTTCTATTTATATTGCTTTTTGTTCAGTTCTTCTTTGATTGAGCAGCATAAAAGCTTTTTCGTATTCAACCAAATTACGATTTTCTTTCCCCAAAAGTGAAGCAACCATATTTTCTCTATCGCTTCCCCTACCACACATCAGCGTCTGCTACATGTTGTCATGTCATCATATGTCCATACGCTTGAATGATATTAACTACTCTGCACAATAAGTCAGCAAATTTACGCATTCATTTTTGGAGCATAAATATGTAGACAAAAACAACCAACAAATAGCAGCGTCTTGGAAAATACGCCACTATATTTGACTTTGATGAGAATTCGTATTAACTTATTTATGTATACATTACGCTTAGCTCTTAACATCACAGAGCGCACCTATGTACGCGACTAAATGGACATACATACATAGATTGGTAAGAACAAATGTGGCGCGCAGCTGGAGCCCTCGCACGTGGCACAAGCGATCTACATACATTTGTGAAAACAATTTAAGTTCTGCCATGCAATATGAATATGGGGACCAGTGAGCGATTATAACTACAGATATTTTAGAAGGGTGTTCGGTAAAATGCTTCTCGCGTCGTCTAAGTTCCGACGAAACCAAACACGAGTTGTTACATTTTTCGACAAAAACATGTTTTTGATAGAAAATGGTGGCACACTTATCTTAGATAATGCATTATCTTCCGTTTTGCGTAAAGAACACGATTCCGCCGCGAAATTTTATTTAAATATAAACTTAGAAAAGGTAAAACTAACAACTCGTGCTCATACATATACTTGCAGATGTGTATCTCACAGTCAGCTCGCTAGCCTTAACTTAAAAGCCATATTATTTGAAAGTAATTAGGTACACTGGATCACAAATTTTGGTTTTGTTTTTGTCCACCAGACGCCACTATTCAATTCCTATGTAGAATTGCTCGGTGATTCCGAAAATCGAGTCAATATTTTT
>NW_023458558.1:19420599-19455559 GCF_013731165.1 Rhagoletis pomonella | reverse complement strand
CCTATGTAGAATTGCTCGGTGATTCCGAAAATCGAGTCAATATTTTTTTTCTATGGAAACGTTTTCGAGATATTTGCAATTTACCGTCATTCAGCTTAAAAAAAGAGTGGCTCCATTTAATCATGGTTTAAATTAAACAATCGTAACACGAAATACGGCAAATAAAAGCCAGTAAAATTCCCCATAAACCGTGTATTCGTCACTTTTCGATGGGTATGATGGTAATGGCTTCGCAAAATCAAGATCACTAATTCTAGAAAGCCGATTAAATTCGTCAAGCTCTCTTATAAGAGGGGCAAATCAATAGTAGTTCCATCTTAATACTTTAGTATGAAATAGGTTTTGAGAGCGAAGTACTCTAATAGGAATATTGAAACTTAACTGCCCAAGTAGAGCTGAACAGTCTATTTTATCGGAGATTATATCGTATATAAACATTGAGTTTTGAACGAATTCTCTAATTGCGAGTGACAGAACATTGACGAGCTTGCACCCAGCAATGAATGGCGGCAAGGAATTATTCAAATGAAGTGGTTGATGAGCAAAACGTAGAAACTTGCTTTGTGTGCATCATCACCAAAAGAATTAACAAAATTTTCTGCGTCAACAACAAAATTTGGTTTGAAAAAATCAGTAAAAAGGTTGACCAATCAACCAAACCGTCAGAACAAGTGCCATTAAGCTTCCCACAGGAGGGTATGTTAGAGCAATCTCTTTTGGAATGAAAATAATTCCATAAAAATTTTGGATATGATTTTAACTCTTCCTCGCATCGAGAAGTATATTTATTATACAGGAATTTAGCAAGAACATTGAACTTAGTCATATAATACATACAATATTTATCTTTAAAGGAGATATTGTTGGTAGATTTATATAATTTTAAATATTTGTTCCATTTAGTTTTAAATATTTTTGACTTCGTAGTGCACCTGGGCAATTTGTGAATTTTAACCGGGAAAAAAGAGACATACCTACTAAATATTTCAAACAACTTAAATGGAAATGAATCGAAACATGCCGAGACATTCTTAGCATAGAAAATTTACCTCCAATCAACTTCAGATAAATATTTCTGAGTTAGAGAGTCGAAATTAGCATCCTTGAAATTATAAGACCGAACAATTTAATTAATATTATCCTTAGACACGAGGTCAAAAAATTCTAATCTCAAGCTATAAAAGGAGCAGTAGAGTAGCTGTGTGCAAGTGTAGTACCAACCAAAAGGTTAAATAACTTCATAACTTCTCTGGCAGCCAAGCGGCATTTGGGGTTTCGAGGTCGCCTATAATGCGATCGCATCTGGTCGGGAAATGTCTGACCTCTCTCCTCATTTTCTATGATTACTACGAAATCGGGATCTTTTTGGTTCTAGTACACAGTTACATTGCAGCAAACTGTAAGTCTAATGAATTAGCTTAGCAAAGCACCCTGAAGTTCATACCTCCCCAAGAGAGGGTATAGGGGCAAAACTGGCAAACTGAGCACTCTGCCTGAACAGATGAGCTTTCACTTGGCTCAGCGAGCACTCTCCGAAAGCACCAACTTGTAAAACTGCAAAATCCCAATGATAGCCGGTTGAAGGAGCTTCTTCAACTAACCAAGCGCCAACCCTCTGCCCTGACAGGAGTCCTAGCCAGGCACTCTCTGAAAGGAGCTAGTACAATAGGACTCTCGGTTTGGTCCTTAATTACCGTAACTGCTTAGAAGATGACAGCACATGTGAGGCTCTGTGAAACTTTACTGAAACTGCTGGTCAATGAGTATGAATCACAGGACAATCTGGATCTATGCGCACAATAAGTAGGCACCTTTGCGAAGTCAAATGGACATGCTTTCTTTTCGAACACCCTAATCTAAGTATGTATACGCATATATGTAGCAACGTATGCGTTGGCATACTGCCTTCTATTTTGTCCATTTACCCATCCGCCTTGTCTATGTTTTGCGGCTAATTTTCCCCAACCCGGTGAGCAGCTGCTGACATTTATATGCGCGTCTAATGGATTTACGTGCGCTGTCGGGGGGACTGTGAACCGAAACACATACATACATACATACATGCTTTGTGTAAACAAACACACATAGCACTGCCTGTTAGCTTAGCAAACGCAACCCTGATGGAAACAAGTGATTTTTTTCTTTTTTAATCAACTAATTGAAATACTCCTTTAAAACAAATGCAATGAGTAAATGTTTCGAGTTTTTATACTCTTTTTGCACAAAAACAAAAAACAATTTGTGTCTTGTAAGTATGAAAGAGCATCTGTGAAGTGCAGAGCGAAAGCGCGTTTAAACGAAACATACTGACTTTGAAGTGGTTTAAGCCAAATTCATTTTAAATTAGTGGAAAATACATGCAGGAAAATAAATGAGTTCGTTGCAGGTAAAATAGTGCGATTTTCAATTAGTTATCATTGAAAATAAATTAGTTTATAAATTACTTTCAAACTAAGTCAATTTCCTGCAGGGAAACTATAATATTATTTAAGTATATATGTATGTATGTATATGCATAAGTCAACATGGCATCTCTGATAATGCGTAGATCCTTTAATTTCTTTATGCGCTTTTACGTGTGCCATGTTTATGGTTGGCACTTTCACCGCACGTACTAGATACGCTCTGCACATGAACACTTGCTTGTCTTACAAACCTTCATACATTATGAGCGAATAAATATATATGTACTCGTATGTGTGTACACTGTACATAGAAAGACCTGCACTATGCATAGATTGCGCATACGAGTACACCCACATTCACCTAAAGCAATAAGTAGTTATCTCATAAACATGTAAGTATGTATGCACACACATAGGTATAGTAAATATGTTTGTGGTTTGCCCTTTGTTCCTTACTATCGGTCTACCTTTTTCGCCATATTCAACCGGCACTTGGCCGGTTGGTTGCACGGTATGTCGATAGGCTTTATCGGATTATACTGAAAGCGTTAATTGCTATGCATAATCCCTGTTTCACTTTACTCAACTCAATACGCATTTAGGTCGATGTGATTTCAACAAATTCACGTGTTATTAAAGCAATTTTTCACAAATTCCCACATTAAATACATACATATGTATGTATATAAAAACACGATTATATTAAAATGCATGCATGTATATACATAGGTACGTAGTTTAAGCTTTTTTTGCCATGTTTCAAAGCGTACTTGAAGATGGATTAAGGCAATGCGTTGGAGTCCAGTGGAATATGCTTCATGTGCTTCCTATCTACTTTGCATATGTAAGTAGGTAGTTTTTGTCGCTATATACATTTGCGCATATGTTTGAGCGTGCGAACAATGTTAATTTTTTTATAAATGAAAAAAACATAGATAAATAGTAAAAGTCTAACGCAATAAAAACATTTACCCATACAATTACTTACATACCCTGTAGTCAAACGTACTAGTTGTAAACTACCTCACATACCACATGCCCAACTAGTCAGCCAACTATCTTTTTTCCATGCAATCAACTGGTATTTCTAACATGGGGATGTCCTACGAGATGGCAATTGTCAGATTTCGGTCAGAAATATACCAGTCTCATACTAGTTCAAAATAGACAGAAAAATAATTGTCCAATTAGGACCAAAACGACTACTTTGGGAGTAAAAAAATAAAAGTAATTCACGAATATGCAATAAAACACTTTTAATTAAGTACACTTTAATATATTATAAATTTTTCATTAAGGGTTTAATAAAAGTAAAAGGTTTCAGGTACAATAAATACTATATTTTTATCTTTTTTAATAATATTGAATATGCAAAAGAAAACATTTTAGTTAAAAAAAAAATGAAGACTTTACTTCATTTTTGAGTGAACTAAAATAAAAATAAAAGTTTTCATTAAAATAAATTAAACTCATTAACTTTGCACATTCCAGTCTTTTCTTTTTCAAATTTTACAAAAGTAACAATTAATGTTTAAAATTTGAGATTTGTATAAGAATGAAATAAATAAATAATTCAAGCAGTTATTAAATATTCTTAGCTTTTTTCAATAGTTTTTCTTGATGATAAATAATAGAAATTCATCGAATAATTATAATCGTGTAATTAAAACAAGTCAAAAATAATTGAAAATGATCAAAAATAACAAAATAATGATGTAATTAAAATTAATGAATTAATTAACGTTTTTTACGTAATTAATTAATACTCATTAAACGGTTATCCAAAGAAACATGCTTTAATTAATAATCATTATGAATATTAATCATTATTTAACAGGTATTGTATAATTGAATACGTACTCCCTTTAATGGTTTACAATATACCCAAATAAAAGTTATAATATTTTGTATACTTTATGGTATTAAACTGTCGAAGTCAAAACAGGGCATGAATAAATAGTTTGTACTTGGTACAAGTCTGGTAGTTTTCGAACTAGTTCGGTTTCAGTCAGGAAATTCTAGTTGTAAACTAGTATTTTTCTTGACTAGTTTGGGGTTTCACTGCAGGGTACTTGTATACACTCTTTCACTATCACGTAAACACAGATAAACCTACATTATAATTAGGCATTACTTAAAAAATAATAATAAATTTATATTTAAGATCAACTTAAGGAAGGTGACTTGGTACGTTGCATATTCAGGCAGCAACGGTGAGACAGTCTTCGTCATACCAGCAGGGGTAGTAAGCAATGACTTCCCCTGCAAAGATTCGAAGTTATCGGCAGATGAAATACCCAGAGACCGTAACGGTAATAACTCTTATGATAAAAATCCCTTTTTAATAGTTATTAAGTGAGTTTTATTTTTTTGGTACAGAACATAATCGTTATACCCGAGCGCACTTGTCCACAAGGGCATTATAACTTTAACAGCCAAAACGAATTGAAATAGATAAAGACAAATGCATATATAAATGCCCAGCATTAAAAGAAAGAGAAATCGATTAAGCCATGTCTGTCCGTCCCTCCATCTGCTCCATCTGTCCGTCAGACCATCTGTCTACCCGCGAACATGATAATTCGAGAAAAAAATTAATATATGTCCACGAAATTTGGTAGGTAAGTTTTTCTTTATCCATTATTATTATTATTATTATTATTTATTACCGCCACCTACCACATTTATAACGATAAATTTCAGAAATACGAAAATTCCGATATTTCAATAACTTAACACGCTGAGTTATAACAATCTCTTAACAAGACGCAATGTTATTGATTTTTGTAAAATGGGCGTGGCACCACCCACTTATGACTACATGCATACATAAGTTTATATTGATAGCCCCCTTATCGATTTCCACCAAACTTTCAGTATCAACGTTTTAATATTTGTATTTTTTTTATTTGATCGCCATATTGGATCCGCCATTTTGAATTTAAAAAAAAATTGTGTATCCGCCATTTTGCATTTTGAAAAACTGACCTCTGATTCCTAATAAGCAACCCCAGAAACCCCCTGGTAACAAGTTCCAGCGCATGACAACGCGTAAATCGTTGAGTATCAACGTTTTAATTTTACTAGTCTCTTTTCTAGAATATATTTTCGCATTTTTCACATTTTTAGCTACATTTTAACATGTCAAGAAAATACAAAAATTTAGAATAACAGCGTTTTTATAAAAAACCGACCAGCGTGACCTCTAAGAAAACATTTTTTCCAAATCAAAAAAAAAACACGTTTCTCTTTTTTATCACAAATAACAACAATTTGAGGTAGCGTTTATGAATTTCCAAAAAAAAAAAAAATTATTGAACCACTCTAACGTACACACTTAAAATCACCACAGTTGATTTTCACGCAAGTTTAACCATTCGAGGTTGGATTCTGGGGAAGTTCTATGTGCTGCACTATATCTCCGTCTTCCAATAGAGCGTCCTCCAATAGTAAAATGGCAATTTGCGCCGTGTGTGATTCACAATTTATTTGAGAAGAACCAGCACAGATGTTTACCTGACTCAGTTGGTTGATCCCAATGACAATGAAAAATTAATGTAGCTATTTGAAAATTTTGTATATGAACTTTCTCTACTTTAGCTCTGCAACACATTCGGCTGCTGTCAAAATGGCCTTTGGTGTGAGAATAATTCCTCCTTATGGATGCATTTAACTATAGATGAAGACCACGTGCTTCAAAACGCGATGCCCGACCGCACTTTTTTAGGTGTTCTCACCACTCAAAATGTTCCCCGTTATTCGCTGCTAAAATAATTCATTATCGCTGGTGTAATATTTAGACGCATTTAAAGTTTCATAATAATTAAATTTAAAAACTTTAAGCATGTTCACTTTTGATTCGCTTATAAGGATTTTAATGAAATATTTAAATAGTCAGGCGGAAGCAGGGCGAAATGCTACCGCGGGTGCAACAAACTTGGCTCAGAATCTGTTAATTTTGAAATATTTAATATTTCATACTTTCACATTTCGTACCGCGTTAAATTACTTACATTACAAAAATTTAAAAAATCAATAGAAAACAATAAGAAACAATAAATATTGTACTTTTAAAGCAATCGCGGATGCAATGTTAAATATGAAATATGAAAAAAAAACAATATTTATTCCTTATCAGTGCTCTTCTTTGTCACTTATTTAGGTGAATTGAGTATTTCTTTTCAAATACGTCGATGATATTCGCCGAACATTATATTGCCATCAATCTTTTTCTCTGCCGCGTCTCACTTTGCAATAACGTCTGCAAGTTGCAAGTCTGTTATATCATTCAAAATTTCAGCGAAACGTTTGCAATCAATCACTTTCAAAAATTTTACAAAAAAAAAAAGAAAAAACCTCTATTGTAAATTTGCATTTTTTTATTTTCGCTTTGAAAATTGTGCGCGAAAAGATAGTTAGAAAATTTTCCCAGGGTATCTCCTTAAACTAAGAAAAGCTTCGAGATACCGCTCCACAGTTCGGCCGAAATCCAAAAGTGCGGTCAGAAGCTTAAAATAAATGATTTGCAATTTTATACTAGCGGGTTTTCGGGGTCGCTAATTGCGAGTCCGCTGCAAAATTCAAAACGGCGGATCCAATATGGCGTTTGGTCATGCGAAAATTGTACAGCGTTTCCGCAATCCAAAACCTATCAGAAAATTTTGCAATTCGAAATAAATTCGTAATAACATCAAAAATTTTTAAAATCATTAAAACTAAAAATACGCCCCGTGTCATAATTAAAAGCGCACCACATATTGCCAAGTTTTAACAATTTATATTTTTGTTATGTAATTTTATTTATTTTTTATAAAACAAACTTTATTTTATAATAAAGGCCAAATAAATAAAAGTTTCAAACTTTGTGCAATATTACAAAAAAAATGCAATAAGCTTTGGTAATAATTTCCAGCTCTTTAATTAGATTTCTTAGAAAAAATTTTGTATGCAGTTAGGTAGACCCCTCAATTTTAGTATAATAAAGTGCAGGTTTGAAAATTAACCGTCAGTCATTTTCTTCCACACGAAATATGTTGGAAGCTAATAAAAGCGTGTTGAAAAATACATTTAATTTCCAGTGACGGCAGCTGCATTTTGTCTTAATTTTTTAAAAAACAAAACCAAAAAAAAAATATTTTTACATTTCTATTTCTTAAATATTTCAGTTACAGTAATGATATTCTCAAAAATGTATACGTATTTTACCAACCTTCATAATTAATTTGCATACGCAAAAAACTTGCAAAGCTGGGGAAACTGAGAGAGCCAAGTGACATTTCAATTTGAGGGGAAGCTGCTAACTAGTTCCTGCTGAAAAAATTTTTGCCGGCAGCAATTTGCCAACAGGAAAACAGCTGATCAAAAACAGCTGGTTGGTAATTATTCGTTTAATCAATGAACTGCGTGAGCATACCACTTTGGGATGAGTTTTCGTACATTTTCAATTTTACACTTTTGAATGTAAACAAAATTCCTATCAGCAGTTCGCATAACTTGCAAATTTTCTGTTTGCATAGTAATCTGCATATTTTTCTCTTATGAGAGAATAGGTGACATTTCGCTGGAATTTTTCTGTTGTATATTTTTAATGGAGATTTTAAACGAACGTACCTATTTTCATGCGAAGGCCACATTTCAACTGAAAATAAAGAGGGGACTGAGTACAGGCCATTACTGCGAGCGGTATTCGCTTCTTTGAGAATCCCTTTAGCCAACTTCATTTCCCTTATGAATAGAAACTAAGCAATTGTTTTTCTCTTAAAATTTCACACCTTTCGCTTTCTGCATTCAATTTAAGTAAAGGTCTGAAATTTCCAGAAAAAGCAATTGCTTAGTTTTTATACATAAGGCCGAATGATGAAAAAGACTTGCTTGTAAATTTTTTTTTGTGTTTTGACCGCACTATTGGCTTGCGACCGCACTGTGTGCCCTGAAATCTTGAACTGAGTTCTATTAATTTTAAGTATTCACTTAGATATTTTATATCTAGATTCTTAATTATTTTCATGACCGAAAACTTTTCACAGCAGCACTGCAATTCCAAAAAAACCATTGGATTAAAATACACTCCGCACAATTTCTACAATTTTCGAAGAATAAATTTACACTTGACTTTTTTACCTAAAATCGGCAGTTAACTGCCAAAAGCGGAACCGAAACGTGAATGAAAAAAACGGAGCAAATTCAAAACAAGCGGATAAGAATTTAACATTTTTCAAAAAGCGGAGTAAATCTACCCGGGTCGGTGTAAAGTCCGAACGCTGAACAGCACTGACAGCACCCGTACTTTCGCCTACATTTCTGCAAATCAGTCCGTTTTCATTGCTCTCCTGCCATTTTTCTAAAAAAACGCGGAGTAAATATATGTTTTTTAATAATTTGTTTTTGTTATTTATGGCCTTATAACAGTTTTATTTAACGTAAGGCCATTTTTAATGAAAACTATTGTGGAAAAACAACAACAATTTATAAACGGTAGAAGTAATAGCTGCTATTTTGGAGATCACCACATCTCTTCATCAGACTTATTCACTGGGACTCGATCCAACGACCCCAGTTTACGGGATTCCGATAAATAACTAACTTTAAATTAGCTATGACAAAACTAGACAGATGTTATCGAAAGTTGGTTTTCTTTACAATTTCCCCTCTTTTTCTGCACTTCGCGGATTCTTTTTCGAATTCAGGTCAAATAAAATAAAGATCGACATTTTACATTAGATATTATTTTGATGTTATGTCTGATGGAATTCAAGTGTGAAACCACCTGCAAAAGGACATGTAAACATTTATTGCAAGTAAGCAAATAGGTAGTGTTTCATAAAATAAATAAATATAAAATTAATAGATATAAAATAATAAAAAAAAATAGAAAATATTTTTTTATCAAATAGTTTTGTCCAAAAGTAGATAAAACTCAGTTGACATCAAATATAGAGGAAACCAGTGATCACTATTTTGCGGCCATCGCCCGTCAAAAGTAGTTAGTTACGGCCAAAGGAAATAGTTAGTTAATACTTAGCTACAAACTAGTCCCATTTCCTGCAGGGTGCATACACAAAGTCATACATACATACATATGCATGTGCTTGTGTAAATATGTGCGCAAAAAATGTTACTAATGCGTAGCGTACACAAAGAATTAAACACAACCAACAAGTTCATAAATCTCTGCAGCTGACTACCATTGTAACGGGTAGTTAATAGTAACAGCAAATGTACAAGCCAATTATTTGCAACTATAACATTCTATTGCGCCTGCCATCAAACACACGACCACCTATTAACTTCCCAGCGGGAAAATGTAATGTTTGGATAAGTATAATGAGCTCATACATACATACATACAAATGTATTATTGTATTTACCATTCAAACCCACTGAATACTTGCTTTGTGTATTCAATTAAACGAATTTCATGGTCTAATAACATTTATTCTTACATATTTTTTGCTGGCAGGCTGGTGGTTTTTTTTCCATACTTATTTTTTTAAAACACATTACCCTTTTGCTTACCTGGAAATATATTAATTCGGTAGTCGCAAAATTATTTGGCATCAAACTTTTTACTGCACACTATCCCTTTCCTTACGTTGGGAATGACAATCTAATAGCAGAGAATTTCTCTCCAGTATCATAAAGCTCACAATCAAGTAATCAATGTTCCTACTGGGTAAAAAAATTTATACTCGTACAATGAACTGTATTGGCAGACCAGAAAATTTCACTACCAGCACGAAACAAGTGATTTTTTCGGTTACACGAAATATGTGGTGTACAAAATTTGGGCTCAATCCGGTAAGGCAACGCATGCCATACTCCGCTTTAATTTAATAACCAATTGCAAAATCTACCTGAGTAGATTATTGACTTAAATCAGTATCGTTTTGTTACAAATGTTCTATGAAATTCACAGACTACTTTTCGAAGAAATACTAAGAATCGAAGCAGAGCACAAAGTTTTTCAGAACTCAATTTAACTTATGAACCGTTTAACTGAATAAGGCGCACTAAAATCCGGAAAAACGCTGAACACCTAAAACACTTGGCAATGAGTTCTACTCTAAGGAAAGGATAGTAAATAGGCATTACTCTAGGTGTCTAGTGTTGCTTAATATGCATAATGCAAGTAACGCACCAGCAATTTCGAAGAACATACTTCTCAACAAAGTTAAATTGAGACTGATGCAATAAGGACTAAAAATTTAACATAAGTAAATACACTCGGTTTGACCACAAAGCAATGCTGCAGGTGGATAATCTCATATTTGATTTTTAATCGCACAGCCGACCAAGTGGAAATCATTGCAATAAAATCTTCGCTTGTTTTGCGTTTAAATTAATTTTTATTAGCTTACCATACTGAGCCGAGCTGAAACCACCACAGCATAGCAAATAAAATTTCTTACTTACTCGCACTTGTATATGTACATTAGGGTGGTCCAAAACAAGTTAAGTCGAAATTTTAATGCTCTCACCCCCTGGGATTGTTCTATATCGAAAAAGGTATACCCTATGTTTTTTCCATGTATTTTGTATAGGAACAAGAAAACTTTTCGTGGAATTGGTATGGAATTCTACTCTGGTTCTCTTCAGGAGACTTCCTATAACAATACCCAATGGTTTCTTTAACAATTTCTTAATACTAAAGATTTTTTATTTATCCCTCCATTGCATTTCCTGGCATTTCCTAGGCGGGAAAAAATTGTTAAAAAATAATTGGGTATTATTACCGGAAATCTCCTGAAGAGGAACGGAGTCTTCACGTCGAAAAATATAGATTTTCAAGAATTCTATACAATTTCTTTGAAAAGTTGTTTTCCCCATATAAAAAATATGGGTATATTTTTTCGATATAGAATATTCTTAGGGGGCGAGAGCATAAAAATTGCGACTTTACTTTTTTTACATGCACTTTTGGTCCACCCTAATGTACATAGATATGTATGTACAATGCACATCTTTGTGTGTTTGGTCAAGTGAATTTATGAACTCGTTTTGTGCTGGTAAATTATAAGGCTGTTAGTGAAACCAAGTACTTGCTTTTGTTATTTAATTACACTCATATACATATGTACATATTAGGGCGTGTCAATTTGTATGGGAGATTTTCTCGACTATAGGCGTATAGCATAGGAGGATGCTACGTGTATTTCTAAGCAAATTTGCAAAAGAAACTATGGGTCTAAAATCAATTTGGAGTTTGCCAAATTGCGAAAATAGTTTTCTTTTTTTGCTGCAGTATCGTAAACACATGAATCCAACTCGGAATAACTTTGGCCCAATTATTCAAGTTTTTCTTAAACGAATCTTTGAAAAAAGTAAAAAAAAAACAGCATCCAATATCTCACTGTTACGATTCCGTTTATAAGACTTTTAAATATTTTTATGAAAATTTTTTAAGCTTAAACTGGTTTGTCATCTGAGGTGATTTTTTTTTTTCAAAAATTCCTTGAAGAAGCACAAAAAACTAAATTTTTGGAGGCATTTTCAAATTGTTCCAGCTCAAGTAAATCATAATATTTTTCCGAAATATTTTGGTGGACGTCTTCAAACACAATCGCAGCTTTTTTTGTGATACAGTCTAACGTACATACATACCTACATATGAATTTTAGTTGTATGTAAAAAAATATTCTAGGATAAGTAAAATAAAGGTTTTCTTTTTTATTTTAGCACGTAAGAAAATGTGAAAATTTTCACTGTTGCGCCCACTGGCTGATGTTTTAGCAAAAAGAAAAGTTCAGAAATAGATTCCTCATACCAAAAAAAAATATTTAAGCACTTCTTTACGGCACTACAGCAAAATGCTAATTAAAAGAAACCTACTTTCGCAATTTGGCAATCTCCAAATTGATTTAGGACTAATAGTTTCTTCAGCAAATTTGCTTAGAATTATACGTAGAATCAACCTATGCTATACGCGCATGGTCAAAAAAAAATGTACATGCCCTAATACATATGATATTCATTTTAAAACACTAAAGTGAGAAGAGGAGGGTGTGTAATTAATTTCTTTGTGAATTAAACATAGATTTTCAACAATGAATTTAACAGCCACTTTTACAAACACAATTTATATGAAAAATAATCCTTTAAAATTTTAAGTTTTAATTTTTTGTTCGTTGAATGCGTTTGAAACTTAATCAAAATTGCATAAATATATACCTAGTTAGTTTAAGTGGGAAGTTGATCTCAATTTCTTAAAAAAACTTTTCATCACTAATACCACCTACATATACATACATACATATATATGCAAAAATATGCAAACGCTAAAAAGTTATAATAAGTTCTCTCCAAATACCTGTTCTCATTTCACCTTATCCAACTTTTTTTCAGACATACACATGAATCAGGCGCTCTACCTCTCAAACCTCTCCGTCCCGCGAATAATCGATGCCGCACAAAGAGCCAAATTATTTTGCAGTTATGAAATGGGTAATCGCACACTCAATTCAGTTAAATGGTACAAAGACGGACAAGAGTTTTTCAGGTAAGTACAAGCTGTAAAAAAAAGTAGGAAGGAACAATTAAACACACCATTTTTTCTATTAAAGACTATTCAAAGTATTATAATTGCCGTTATAAAAATTTGAATATTGTCGCAATTAAATCACCACTGCCAATTATTGTAAAGCACTTAAACACAAAAAAAAAAAACAATAAATATTTTAGCTCGACTTTATCAACCTCCATTTAGAGATTTTTGCCGCCATTGCATTTTTCACCAGTGCAACACATAGTTAGTATTTTATGCGCTTTATGAACGATGAAATTGAAAATGACATAAAATGTAACATTCTGCTGTCGCCAGTTGCCAGTAGCCAGTAATGCACATATATACAAACATTCAATTACCCTGTCGGTAAACCGATTGCCCTAAAGTAAGCTTCTTTAAATGGATTTCAAATGGTGGTGTCTATAATTTTTTATATTCTACATTTATACATAGTTATAATGGAATTTTTCAACTTTTCTTCTGAGATTTCGATATTTAATACGATACCAAAATATTTTCGTTTTAGCACTATAATTTTTGCAATTTTAAAGAAAGTAGTAAAACAAAGGAATCAGCAGAAAAAATTGTTAAGGTCCTTGATAGCGCTTCTGGCAAACTATTTCCAATTGTAAGTATATATACGTGGAAGTCAAACCCTATGATGATCTTCATGGAATATTTTGAAAATACAAGTACAATACAAGTTCGTATTTATGGCTTCACTAAAAACCGTATACAAAAATAGTGCTGAGAATTTCCACAAATCTCGAAATAGTCCCAAAAAACTCAGAAAATATCAAAATAATCCAAATAGTTCCCGAATAATCTCAAGAAAGCTCTCTAACAAGTCCCGAAGGACAACGAAAAATATAACACAAAGAATCACGAAAACGAAAAAAGCAAAAAGCTTCCAAAAAATTACAAAATTTCTTAAAAAAATCCCGAAATCGCCAAAAAAAAACGTAAAAGTTTTTTAAAAAAAATCTCCAAAAACGAAATATAAAATAGCGTTTGTTCATACATTGCCATTGCCTTAAAAATTAAAAGCCAAACTTTTTAGAAATCTAAAAAATATCTTAGCATTTCATTATTTGTTTGTATACCCTTTCATTTGGTATCTGATTTTGTTAGCCAACGAATGGCGAAAATCTTATCATTTTTAAACAGGTGGCAGCCCTACTAAAGAAATAATACATTATTGCACTGTTAGAGGCTTAGGGCCAGTTTTTCGGTGCCACTTTAAACTCAGATTAAGTAAACTGAGTTTAAATTGAATAGCTGGCTGACATCTAAATGGCTGATCTTAGTTTAAACCAGCCAGATCGGGCGTTTAAACTGAGTTTAAACTACGGCCGCACATTAATATTTTGTGCCACGGTTGCATCTAATGCACCTACTATTTAATAATTTTTTTTTTTCCTACAGACCCTGAACACAATTACACTCACAAGTCCACAAATGCCAAACTTCCAACTACTCACGCTCCTAGTGGTTACTACCACCTCTGCTCACCCTGTTTTCGCCGCACCAATGCACTTTGGTTAAAGTCAGTGCGGCGGCATCGCACAACTCATTTGAATGTGTAATTGAAATTGGCGCAGATTGGCTGCGAGCGGCGAGTTGTACAAGTTGCACAAGTGTAGATAGTAAGTGGGGATTCGGGAGCCGCCGCTTGAAACACACTGTAATTTTACGTGCCATCGAATATGCATTCGCAACACACACATTTGTCGACCAACCAACTGTGCTGGCCAGCCTTTTTCTGCCAATTTTAACCGCGTCTGTGTCGCTGACTATTTTGCATTTGGCGATGTTTATTGGCCTTGGCAGCTGCAACGTTTAATTGATGGAAAATTTGCTGCCGCTTTTAATTGGCTGAAAACATACAAAAGTTTTTTCGCTTCACTTTTTCACTTTTTTTTTTTTTTTTTGATTATTTTCTGTGTGCTGGTACTTACAACACAAAATCGCGGCACGGTTTTATTTGACATAATTTTTAACAATTTGGCGTGTAAATATTTATTTTTTCGACAATTTTCTGTTATTATAATGTGGAGCGACCAAGCGATTAAGCACAGAAGTATGTTAGTTGCTAACATGCAGCAAAAATATTTGCTTTTGCCAGTGGTTTGTATGTATGTATGTGTGTTTTCGATTACATACTAAGGTATGTATGTACGATTTTTTTTTTTCAAACATGTTTTTCAATACAAAAATCGGCGTACTTTAATTAAGCTAATTAAAAGCTTTCCATGACATTCAGTTCAAAGTAATTTGCTTAACCCAATTAATGATCAATAGGTTTTTCATATCTCAGATGTAAGCCAAAAAGGGTTCGTTTATAAACACTAATACCAACTACAAACAAATTTATTTGAACACTATTTAAGGCTTAATCAATTACACGTACTACAAATTACTCAGATATATTATATTTTCAATGAGTCGTCAGTTGAGCCATTGAATTTGTTTACGTGGAAACGAACTTAATGCCTATTTTTTAAGTAAGTAAGGCTTTTTTTCAAGGACTAAATTTGTCATCGACAATTTTTGTCATTTAGGAAAGTCAATTCCTGTAACTGAGAGTGCTTACTGCACATTTCTTCTAATTGCTCATCAACTTGAAGTTAAGTTTTCATTCTGGTCGAAGGTCTGGTTCTGAGCATTTGAAAAGAAATCAGCCTCCGAACCGAACCAAGTTTGCATTATAAACCCTCTCTGAATTCAGTATTGCACGCCAAACTATTTGTGTACACAAATAAATACAAACATTCGACCTCAAATCTCCGTTAATCTTCCGGCTGTGTATTGAGTTTACTGGAATAATCTGTGCTTGAGGTAGAAATTTACGCTACTTATTTTCCAATGGAAACTAAGAAATATTTACAACTTTTGTGCTGTGTTTCGTACGGAATTAAAGAAGACTTTTGGGAGGGCGTGTCAACTAAAATTTCGGAAACGTAGAGGGAAACCACCCCGATGGTTTAGATTAGAAGAGCGAAGAGGAAGTCATGAAAAACCTTCAGCGAAAGCGAGGAAGGTTGCCATGAATCAGTCAGATTTATACGAATACTCGCGAGGAATCTCGTGAGTAGCCGCTAAGCTTCTCCTGAGTGCTTATTTTCCTTGCAACCCTTCCTCAAGAGATATTTCCGTTATGGCATCGCTGGGGGCAGGAGGTCTTTAGAACTGTACTCCTATTTATTCGAAATGTGTGAGGCCCGGGAACATCCCCAAAGCTTGAAGGGTAGTCAGGGTTTCGTTCATTTCGAAGTCTGGTAAGGGCTCTCATGTTTCCCCTAAGTATTTTAGGCCTATCAGTTTGTCTTCGGTTTTGCTAAAAACGCTGGATAAACCTGCACATAAGAAACTGGATTCCTCGTGCCTGTCTTTTTAAAGCTCAACTTGCATATTGCAAGGGAAGGTTGGTGGACACCACCCTTCACACATTAGTGAAGTGGATCGAGGAAGCCTTCCTCTACATAGGTGGGCGAGTACCTGCTCTCAGCGTAGATTCAATGGGGACACTCCGCTAAAACCTTTTCTCTCTTCCCTGCTCTAGGTTTTGGTTTGGAATGACCTTCCAGAGGAGCTGGAAAAATTGGGCTGTCGGATGATCGCCTATGCAAATGATGTGGCACATTTGGTTAAGGCACGATTTTTCGAAACCCTTTTTGATCTAACTCAAGGTTACCTAAACCAGGTACCAGGAGACCTCGCAGTAAGCCCCAGCAAGATGGAACTTGTCTTGTACAAGGTACCCGTTTTGGCCCTCTCCTCAATCGGGGGAAATAGCCACCATGCAAAACTGGGAATATAGGTTTTTGAGCTACTTTAAACTTGTCTAATATCATACTAAAATTTAATGAACTTTAGGTCTGCATATCCAATCTTTTTTTCCATATAGAGAAGTAGCGTCCCTAATGGTGTAGTCACTACTGTATATATGTAAAGCATAGCATAGCATCGGTAAATAATTTCAAATTAAACCTTTTGCACATGTCGTGTGACTACTAACGAAAATTTGCTTCGCGATAAATAAAATAGTGTTATTCAAAGTCTCACAGAAAGAAATACGAAGGCGATAAATCGCAAGTTCTTGATCACACCAATGAATCACCAGGCTAGACGTCCGGTAATTTTCCGCGTAAAAGAGTCGCAGCTCTCTGGTGTGTGTGGTACCCCGTCATGTTGAAACATTTCGTGCAGATGTAAATTTCAAATTTTATGCAGAAAAAATCGGCAGATTTGGCTCATCGCTGACACTTTCCTTCACAGCAGCTATTGGTCGTATTGGTTATTATTTTGTTGGGTGCAATATTACTTTGACCACAAATCAAATCACGAAATGGCTAACCATTAACTAGACAATTAACTACATACATATGTAGATATGTATAGTGAAGCAAATGAATGAAATTTTATCATTTTGCGCATATTTCTTTGTAAAAAGCGGCCATAAAAATGGCTTTAAAAACAATTTAACGTTTTTTCTTCTCTTTTTACTGAGAATCTCAAATAAATCCTCTTGAAAAAAAATATTTAATCTCCAATTGTATTTAATATTTCAGCAGCACCGTAGCTAATCTCAAATAGTCGAAATCTAAGCGCACATTTTTTCATCACAATCAGGTCATCAGCAAGCAGCCACAGTCAAAAGAGCTCGCAATAAAATCAACCATAGAAACAACATTGCACATGTATTGTAAAATTTCCATTCTCTAACAGTTGCCGACTTTGAATAGGCCAATTAAATAGCTTTATCGAATGACACATTCAAGCACCATACAATATATCTATCTATATGTGTGTATGTGAAAATTTACGCTAGATATCACACACCGTAGGGAAATTCACTGGTTCTCAATCATTCTCAATCCCATCACTTTTGGTAAGAGGTTCATGATTTTTAAAGTTCATAAAATATTTTCCACTCACAGCAAATATAAATTTGCCTTTGGGCTTTAAATTGCAATAAAGAAATAAAAACCATGAACCTATTTCAAGAACTCTAAAATTCATAGAAATATGAATAACTAGTAAGCCCGCACGGCGTTAAAACGCCCAAGTTGGAATTTCAAAAACCTTTAAAATCTTCCAAATATAAACAAGGTATAAGCGATTCGAGTATAATATTTCTTCTAAATTTCCAAGGTCATTATTTTTCAGATTATACAATTTATTTTCGAGCAAACTTCTACAAAGTTTAATTTGAATTCGAAGCGAATTCGGTTTAAATTCACTCGAAAGTGAATTGCGAAAACTACCTGAAAGCCTTTTTTAAACCCATTTCGACTGATATCGAGCCTTTAAAAATTAAATTAACTTATTAATAAATTTGAATGCAACTTATAGAATACGTGGCAAGCCTCCTGAATATATTTCAGAAATAAAGCCTTTTCAACCCCAATACGACAGACACGCATACTTTAAAATAATTAGTTTGACTTTTTAAATGATTTGAATATTTGAACACTCCTAAAACACCCAAACGATATATATAGTGTTCAAGCTAAAGATTTCTTAATAAATTATAAAACACATATTTGAACTAGGTAATTGCCCTAATTTAAGTTGAGTCGGATTTTTTTAAAACAGGTGGCAACCCTCCTAAATATATTTCAGAAATAAAGCTTTTTCAAAATCATTTCGATGATGCCCAGTTTTTAATAATTCATCCAACCTCTTAAAAAATTTGAATGTCACTTTATTTGCACGTGGCAACCCTTTTCAAACATTCTAAATGTCCAAACTCAAGTTTTTTTAACACCCTTTCGCTTCATATTTCAAATAACTTGCGTAAAAGTTAATTAAATTTGACTTTTTAAGCAGGTGGCATCCCTCTTCAAAAGTAGTTTCGCACTAAGATATTTTATTTTTTATACATGTGGCAACCCCGCTAAATATAGTTCAGAAGTAAAGATTTTTAAAAATTTTTGAAAATGTTTAATAGTTTTTCCATCAAGGTAGCTACATACATACGTATTTACTTTGCACATACACATGCATATGTGCACAAAAATGAGCTCGTTTGGTACATACATATATGTATATGTGACACTTTGTTAGGTTTTATGTAAATTTATCTGCGGCAAACTAAGCCAAAAATCAATTTCAATTAAAGTACGCCATTTTTGCATTTCACTATTTTTGCAATTGTCAACACCAAATCGCTAAAGAGGCTAAATAAAAGTGAGCCACAATCGCAAAGTCGCTAAAACCATGACCACAGCTATAAATAGCCTACAGTTAGCAAGTAGAAAAAAATAAAATAAGATTAAGCCAAAATTTCAAAACAGCGAGTGTAATGCTAATAAAAAAAAAATTTTATGAGATCAACTCGAGCTCTTTTTCATTAAAAAAGAAAAACAAGTTCAAAATTATGATTGATTCAAAAAATTATTTTAAAAAATTCAGTGCAATATAGATTAACAATATGGATACCAGATGAAAGAAAAAAACCCTAGAATTTAAAAAATTCAGTTTTTTAGTACACAAAGACGGATTGGTATAGGAAATTCTCTTTAATTTAATTAAATATATTTTTTTAAGCTAATAAACTTAAAAGGATGAAATTCTAGGGCGTGGTCGCGTGCTTATGAGCTCTTAATATATAATTTTATCAAAAATAGATTTTCATTGATATTCAAGAAAAAGTTCTAAAATGACGTTTCCAATATCTATTCGTCCTGATTACTCAAACATACCAAACCAATAGAAATTAAGAGCGACAGCAACGATATAAAAAAAAACTAAAAATATATCGAACATGATAACATTTGTAGCAAATAATGGTAACGATAACAAACGGGATACCAGTGCTAAAGGATCCACCGATAATGCACGAATATGCCAAAATCTATATCTATGTATTTCGATAAGAATTTCGAATCCTAACCGAAACTTTGATATCTAGTAGTAGTACTGAGCATAACTCATACATCCACTTCGTTATTCAAAAGTATTTAGTGATTGGCAAAACCCTTTTACATATCTTACTATTCTGTGGCAACTATGCAAATTCGGTAACGCCAAAAATTGCCACAGTGCCCTCCAGCCAAAGTGCCGACTAACCGCTGTTTATTCGCCTATTTCAAATTGTAATCGATTACATTTCCAATTCAAAATGCAGTATTCCATTTTATGCACATAAAATATTTGCATATTTTCACAACCGATCGAACATGAATTTGTGAGGCCATCATGCACCCTTTCGAGTAGGCAACAAATTTTCCGTGATACCTTCAATACAAATGCATTTTTTCAAAAGCTTAGCTTTTTGCAACGGCTGTTGCATTTTCAAACTCATTCTTTTATGCATAAATGCGAACGATTTTTTACTTCTATATACAATTTCCCCCTTTCGAATGCAAATTTTCGTGTGCATTTATTCATCATCATCATCATCATCAGCAACAGCAAGAGCAATGTGAGAGCGATGCGATGCTAAGGGAGGCCGGCAAAATGTACTCGTATTTATGTGAAAGGGTGGTGATGTTGAAGTGGCATCAATTTTGGTGCTGCTGAATGTCCAATTTTCACAGTTTTTCACCTTTGGTTTTGGTCAAGCGACCGGTGTAATTATATACATACATATCCACATGCATATATACAAATGTACATTAATCATGCAGGCAATCAGTCATTCACTTGCTCTCCGACTGGTTCAGTCGCTTTTTCGCATACCTCTGGTTATACTAAAATTTGTCAAACGCGTACATACATACATATATACATATATATATCTGGTCAGTTAGTCTCTCATTTCTTCTCCCTTCAAATTGTCTACGAATTTCCTGACATTCTTTTTTCTTCACTTACTACAGATACTCACCGTTGACTCCGCCGACTACAAATTGGTTTCCCGTCAAAGGTGTCACCATAGCTGATGGCTCATCGCACTGCAATCAATTCATCTGCAATGTCGAACTGGAGAAACTCAATGTCCATTCGTCCGGTTCATATCGTTGCGAGGTATCCGGTGATGCGCCCGAATTTAAATTGATCGATAAAACAGCCAATATGACAGTGGGTGGTGAGTAGACTTACAATACTTACATACTATATTAAAACCAAAATAGAAAAAAAAAACATAAGTTTCCTAGGATATTATTTACTACATGCGCGTATAATTTCAAGAAAGTGCCATTTTTGTTGTTTAAATAAAATGAAACGTAAATTATGTAACAACTTTTTGACTAATGAAATTTATATGACATAAAACTCATTTAAAAGAACACACACACACTGGAAATAAAATCTGCGTAAATATAACGAAAACTTGCGTAAATCTTACGAAATTTTTCGTCATTTTGAGCCACGAAAGTTTTCGTTGATTGTACAAAAATGTTTTCGTATATACTACGAAAATTTGAGGCATCACAATTTTTAGTACATTTTACGAATATATTCGTACTATTTACTAACGAGTTTCGTACTATTCACTAAAAAAAATCGTACTATTTCTTTATTTTTTTACGAAATTTTTGAAAAATGCATAGAAATAATTCGTATATTTAACGAAATTACATTCGTAAAATCTGCGCTTCTTTCGTATAATGTGCGATTTTGCTTTCACTCTTCGCACTGTAAAAAAACATATTACGAATTATAACAGAACACTTTTATTTTGTTTTTATCGTTAATTTTAGGCGTTTTTGTTCAACAAAACGTTTTGCAAAAACCCTTTTAAATCCCCCTTGTCTGACGTCCATATTGTGATACATATTCCAATTATCAAATTCCTTTAATTCAAGAAGAATTTGAGTTTTCAAACAAGTGGCAACGCTCCTACATGTAGTTTAGAACTAAAATTCTTATCAAGAACCTTTCCGCTAATACCCATATGAGATTAAATGAATTTAAATTTAGCTTGCTTATAATTAGTTTAAATTTGACTTTTCCAACAGGTGGCAACTGTTTCCAAAATACTTTCCAACTACAACTTTTTTAAGCCTCTTGTCACCGAATTTGATTTTTTCTAAAAGGTGGCAGCCTTCCTACATGAGTATGGAATTGATTTTGTATACATACATATACATATATACTATCTATACCAAGTTTCTGTACTCTATCAAAAATATTTCCGTTCCGTAAGTTCCGTTTTATGGGAGGTGCCACGCTCTCTCGTATGGTTTTAGGAAATTTTTTTCGTAAAAGAGGTGAATATACATACATACATAGTACACAAACAAATTAAGAGATAAATTACAATGTTCCAGACGCCAATAAAATTTACTCAACAACACTTTAAGCGACCACTTATACTCTCAACAAATTTGCCTAAGTACCATTCGTGTAAATCTCTTCTTTTTTTTCAAATTACCTATTAGCTTTAAGTATCCTGCTACTTGAGCGCTTTAATATGTTCATTTATAACAAATCGGGCATCGATTTCTGTAGGAACACAGAAAATCAACTCAAAGCAATCAATAAATATTTATGCGCGCGCGGCTGTCAGTGCTATGTACAAGTTTGTATGTACGTTTGTGTAGGTGCCCATTTAAGGGCAATTCTAAATTTATTACCAAATCAAAATACTTACGTACATATATACATACCATGAGAAACAGTGGAAAAAAAAGAAAAGAAATCATTCACAAGACACTAGAAGATGGCGCCAAATCAAATCAACCAACAGGAAAAACGCGTATTGACTTTAATTTATGATATTGGTTCGATTGTTGTTGTAATTGTTGCTATTATGTAAAAAAAGCGGCCACACAAATAAATCATTGATGTCACTAAGGGCATAAGGACACCAACATCAGCAGCAGCAGCAGCCATCAACGTACACCTACATACATACGTACGTACAGTTGAAGCCTCATAGAAAAGTGAATGGCGAATGGCAAAAAATATTTCTTTGAATTTTTCGGCATGAAAATAATGCGTTTAATCATTATTTCAAGACAAGCTACCCAAAGAATACTTAGAGCTGTTGGCAACTTAAATAGCACTTTTGAAATTTTTCTCGGAATCTTACAATAAATTCTAGATTGGGTGCATGTGGTGTGAATACAATCTAAGGAGGGTGACATGTCACCACAATGTTGAGCATTCAAATATGGTAGAAATTGTGATAATAAAACTAGCACAAGAGAAGTCTATGTAAATCGGTCGATTTTGAGAAAATCGTGTTGTCAAAGCAACCACAAATTTTTTTTTAAATATGTACATTAGACTGCATCACCAAAAAATGTTGCAGTTTTTCCGCCGGGATTACAAAATATGTTATATTTGAAGACATCCACTAAAATATTTCGAAAAAATATTAAGATTTACGTGAAGTGGACCGATCTAAAAATACCTCCAACATGGGAGTTTTTATTTAAAAATCTTTCAACAAGAGTGGGATAAGGCCTTTCTACTGATACCACACAAGTCTAAATTGGCATAGGTTAGGTTAAGTTATTCAAGTTTTGCTTATGCCAATCTCTGAAAAAAGTTGAAAAACAGCATCAAAAATCCCATTATTACGATTCCGTAGAAAATTTTTTACATTTTTTTTTTTAATATTTTTATGCAAATTTTTTAAGCCTGAACCATTTTCTCATTTGAGGGAATTTTTCCAAAAAAAAACTAAAAGAAAATATTTTTATTCATGAAAAACCCAATTTTTGGAAGTATTTTCAAATTGGTCCAGCTCACGTAAATCTTAATATTTTTTCCGAAATATTTTGTTGGAAGTCTTAAAATAAAATAGATTTTATAATTGCAATGGAAACACAGTATCTACCGATTTTTTTTTTATGGGCAGTGATGCAGTCTAATGTACGTAAATAAATGTAAAAGGTCGTAAATAACAAAGAATTTAAACACCACTTTTTGATTGGCTATGCTACCTTTTATTGATTTACAAGACCTCACATCGGTTTTAGAACATACATATATTAAAACATAGCGGTTTTATTTACGACAAAAGTTTTCCTTCTAAAATACACTAAATTTTTATAATGTTTCTAGCTCCTTCTGTAAAAAAAACTAAAAAAAAATGTTTTTTACGGCATTTAGCATTTAGGGTGACGATGCACAATTACTAGGCGACAGCGCACAATGGGACTAAAGCGGCCAAAAGTAGTACAAACGGATTAGCGAATTCTGAAAAAGCAATTACACAGATTTATAGCAAAATGTCCAACTAATCCAAAACGAAAAGAATTTTTGATAAAAATGTATATTTGCAGTAATGGGACGAGCTTGAAGTAGATACAATGCAAAATAATTAATTTGTATAAAAAAATAATGTTTTTTAATTTTACTACTTGTACGCATATATCTAAGGACTTTGATAATTCATGCTACTTATTAAATAATTTGAATATAATTTTTTAAATAGATGGCAACCCTCTTCCAACAATCGAAATGATCAAACTAAAATTTCTTTACATTTTTTCGTTCTTTTGCATACTCCCGTATTTTTATACTTCATATAATTTTTGTATTAGTTATTTAAATTAGACCTTTCAAACAGGTGGCAGCCCTCTTCAAAAGAATTTTCGAGCTGAACCCTTATAAACTCTTCTTCGTCTGGCATTGCGATAGATACTTTAATTAACTGATGAATTAAAGTGAATTCGATTTTTAAACATGTGGCAACCCCGCTAAATATAGTTGAGAAAAATTGTCTTTGTGTTCAAACTAAAGATTTCTTAATACTCTTTCGTTTGAGATCCATATTTTGATATTTCATATAACTTTTGCATAACTAAATGCGACATTTCCAGCAGGTGGCAACCCTTTTCAAAATATTTTCAAACTATTTCTTTCTGAAACCTCTATTCTTTGGCACCCATATGGTGATACATATTACTTACCTTACCTTATATGCTTTTTTAAACAGGTGGTAACTCTCCTCTAGTTCAACTGCTTTTGGTTGCAGCTTATATGGAGACATCGCACTGTGCAGCGCTTAGGTATGCGATTTCCTTAGCAATTCTCGGCAACTGCTTTTTGTTCACTTTCCATCACTTTCTCAGCGGCGCGTACGTGACATCGTAAGCACAGCATGTGATTCAGGAAATCCCAATTCAGATTATAAATTGATTCATACAAAAAGGCAATTGAGCCAAATTTTTTCTGGTTCACCTTCTCTTTCTTCTCACAGAATAGATATAACACGCAAATACTCAAAAGACCCTGCGCGCATTACTAACCCGCGACCAGGTAAATAAAAACTACAGGGAAACACAAAAAACTCAAACAAATTGCAAGGCTAAAAATTAGATTTCTCCGTACTTGTGCGGACTACTTTTAAACCATTTAAAAAAGGAGTCTAAGGGTACTTGAAAGCAATAAAGGTTTTACGAATTTTATACACATAATATACAATGTACTGCTTTCTTTTGAAACTTTTGTTAATTTGACATTCAGTTACTATTTAAACAGACAACAAAGTTCTGCTAAGAAAAGATAATAAATTTGTTTTTTTTTTTTTTGTAAGATCCAGAGCCAGTTTATTTCCATACGTGGTAACTATCTAAATTTATTACGCAACACTCAAAACGCCGCATGGCAACTAGCGAATTTATTGGGTGTCATTACTCATACAAATGGATGCTGCGTGCCGGCGTTTATTTTACAAAAATCTTTCTTTCTTTCTTTTTGGTCGAGCAGAGGTTGAACTCGATAGGGGAGCGCTTCCAAAAATGGCTCCAACTTCTTATTTAGTACGATTTTTTATACGTTCATACAAATGTGCACAAAAGCCGTTGGAGTTGTGCTTACCCAACTGTCAATGATAAATGATTACGCCTGCGGGATGCCACTTGTTCCGGCGCTGTCTTTTCAACTAACTTACCATTTATTAGATAGCAAATGGGATCATATGTACATACGTAGCTGACTTTCTGTTAAGTTTACTACACGAATGTCACTTGCCACCATTCAGTTATATACTACTTAATAAATACCTAGGTTTGTATGTGTGTATGTGTATGCATATTAAACTTTTTGGAAAAATCATTAGAAAATTAAGTGCGAAAAAATTACAAAATACTGCATTATGAAATAAATATTTTTTACAACAGATATACATATAAACGCTTACATCGTGATTGCCCACCTCTTTGGCCAATATTTGTTGTGGACTTATCCGTAAAATATGTTTATGCAGCGCAGGGCCGGCGCAGTATTTCTCTTTATGGGGGGTTTTATGTAAAGTCATTCGTAACAACCAAGAACATCATTGTTTAAGTTAGAGTGTTCAGCATATTTATTGTGTTTAATTGTGAATATAATTTAGCAAAAGTTACATGCAATTCACCGAGGTATAGATAAAAATTATTTCAGTACTGAGTCAAGGTTTGTTTCACACGAGCCCGCGGAATTCAGCCCAGAAATCGTTCCTCACGCTTCCACTTTTGGATCGTGAACGTCTTCTTCTTCGTGCCCGAAACAGTCCGGACTTTTTTTCGGACAGAATTAGTCAATTTAAATAACAGCTGTTGTTTGCTTACATCCGAAAACAAAATAGCACTAAGTTTCAGAAATGTAGGTATTTGATAATTTTATTAGCCTAATGAGATAAATACGCATAAAATCCTTGCTAAGAACTCATTTGCTGATTCAGGGCACGAAATATGTTTTTTTTTTCTTCCTCACGCTCTGAGTACTTTCGGCACGCATTGACACTTTTTTGACACTTGGGAGTGAGTAACTTATTTTTACGCTCTAAATAATTACCGGAGCAGATTGCGATGAATATTGAGAAAAGCTAGCCCATTGTGTGCTCGTAATCTGCCAATACCTGCACAAGCATGATGATATTCGTTGAATTATTTTGCAAAAATATAACTAAATAGGGGAGCGAAGGGTATTATAGACCACCTAAGGTAAAATTTTTGTAGAAAAAGCGTAAATATGAATTTTAGTTCGTTTTTAATGGATAACAGAGCCCAACAAAAATAGAAAAAAATTTATACGGAAAACATTAAAGCTGTTTTTTATCGACTTTTTTGTTCCGAATCCGTAAGCATAAAGTTTCCATCGGCTCCAACCGAGGTCAAATTGTCAAAAAATCGCAAAAAAGCAAAGAAACAAAACGAGCGCTTCATGCGATACTACTAATAAAACTACTTTGTGACGTTAGAACCGATCTGAGACAAGACCTATACGACGTTTTCACGATTCATAATTCGCTCTCTAAGTAATTCGCCAAGTAATTCGTGAATTACACTGTTTTTCAATGGCATAACTACTACTCTACTAATTCTTCTTCGCTATTTATTATTATTTTTTGTTTACTACAAATATCGGAGATGGAGAAAAAATGTTAGTTATCATCAAACATTTTAATATACAGACAATATTTTATTAATTACTATTTTATTAATTACGGCAGTAATTCGTGTTTGTTTTTTTTTTATTATTTAGCTTTGGCTGTCAAATTTCGATATATTTCCGATAAATATTAGAGAAGGAACAGATTCGTTCTTCATGAGGTTATTGGCTCTCAAAATTTTGCATGGTGAATTACGTAATTCGAAGGGTTATTGGATGGCGAATGACGAATGGGAGAGCGAATTACGAATCGTGGAAATTTCGTATTACCCGTCATCAGTGATGTTAATTCTGGCTTTGCAATTTAATAGTAAATTCTTCTGTCAAGAGTTATACAAGGTCAGCATTAATAGATATCACCGAAGACAGTTGAGCCTTAGGTGGATTTGTATATTAGAATCTCATTTTTGTGAAAAGTGCAGATACAGGATATTGAATATAGGCCCTCGAAAAGGTGATAGAATCTTCCTGGCTTAAATTAAATCTTAAACTCTCGACTACTATCTCTGAAAAGAGATCTTTAATATTTCAGGTCTAAAAATATATTATTGTCGTTTTTCCACAATAATTTCTCATTAAAAATGGCCTCAGCCTCAATAAAATGTTTGAATAATATCAATTATGTATTGACATCAGGTCAGTGCACGGACTTTGGTAAATCTACCAACAATTTGGCTATATTACATTTTCTACCATTTTTACCACCAAAGGCATCCGTGATCGAATCAAATTTTATACGAAATTTCTTTTAGAGCATTCGGTAATGAGTTCGCGGGCTACGCGACGACTGTGGTTGTGGCCAAATTAGCTCTCCAGCAACAGATAAGGTTCTTCCTCTTCTTTTATGTCAAACTCTTACAATGATATGATGTCGCTGCCGTTTTCAAAAAAAATCATATCACCATCGACAAAGCGTTTAGATAATGAAGAAAAGAAATTGGAAGCTGTGGCCCCTAGCTCGTCGTTTTCAATGTAAGGAGTGTTCGCTATGCACAAAATTTGTACAAGTTGGTACCAATTGTTACCAAATCGTGTTCGTGTAGCCAAAAACCTAGTAAAACTTGCAAGGAGAGAGCACAATTTTGACATTTCATTTGGAGGGGAAGTTGCAAATTCGTGCTGGGAAAATTTTTGCCAGTAAGAATTTGCAAGCAGGATTGTGGCACACGGTTGCATTTTTATCAACATTAATTTGAATCAAGAAGTTCGTTAAATTTAAAAATGATCAATCTTGTTGCGATTTACTAATGAAAGAAGTAGGTAAATATTCGTTTATTCAATTAATTTAATTAATTCCAAACATTTGAAAGGTACTCGGCTGAAAAAGCTGTATTCGTAATCGGAACGCACTCGACACCACTGTCGATATAGGAAATCCGACAGTGACTTCCACAAAGAAATTGAAGTGTATGTTGAACAAAGTCAGAATAAGAAGAAGTATACGTATAGGTCCTGTTTTGGTTTCTACCTGAAATAATTAAAAAAAAAAACTATTATGCTCGAAATGCAACCGTGGACGCCTTTCTCCAAAATCAACTTAAACCAAAACCAACTTAAAGTGAGTTGTAACGTCGTGCAGGAGTCATGCAGACGCAATCGGAAGTTTGTTTCTTTGCAAATTTCTATTTAAAAATCCTCATACAAAAACTGCTGTAAATATATTTTCTTTTCAGCACTTCACAAATACTTTTGCGAATTCAGCACAAATAAAATGAAGTTCGAAATTTTATATTATTATTTTTATGTTAGACTGACGGAATACACAGGACCGACCACCAACTGCAGAATATATAAGCGAATAAACAAATATGCAATGTTGAATGTATATTAAATAAATAAAAATGTAAAAAAATAAAATAAAAAAATAACAAAATATTTTTATTGATATTTTATGTCCCAAATTAGTTAGCTATAAGTTAGTTGACATGTAATGCAGAGATATCCAGGTCTGAATTTTTTGCGGCCACCGTCTCACATAAGTACTTGGCTTATTTCGAACGAAATTTACAGTTAATAGTTAGCTTTAAACAGATTAAAGTTAGGTAGGGAGTGACCCTGATATTTAATATTGAGAATTAAAAAAATTGCCCGAGCTCTTTGGTAATTACTTAACAAAAGTTACCTTAGTCAAACTCCTTCTTAAGTTAAGCTGAATATTTGAAGAAGCACTCAAAGCACTCAAAATTCATAAAATTCATGTCACAGAAACGCTTAAAAGTCACACAAGAAAATTCTTGGCAATCGTACAATTTCGACAGAAAAAAAATTACCAACAAGCTTTACACAAATTTTAGTACAAATTTAAATAACAACAAACCAAACCACAAATTACCTGTTCGAAATTATGTCAAAAGCACAATGGGTGCCAAAATATGGGTGAACAGAGAATTAAGAGTAAAGCGTCAACTGTGCAGACCAATGGACGCTTAACCTCTCAGTCGACCTGAGTGTATGCAAACAAGAGAATCCTGTTGATAAAACAATTACGCATACATACAAGCACATGTACTCGAACAAAATGATGTATGTAAATGTAAACTGCATTGCATATTAGACTGGTTCAAAAAAATGTAATTGTGAAATATTTTTGGAGCAGTGAATAAAGACGCCTGGGAAAAGGGCAGCCCTTGAAATAAGGTGTAGAGGGCGCGTGTCACTACTTGCCATATTAATAACACAGGAAAAAAATTTTTTCGCTTTTGATATTTTAAGACTCGTTTTTATTTCAAGGTATCGGAATGAGCATTATATATATATTTATATTGAGAGGAAATCAAAGGCTTTAAAAAAGTTATTCAAGGTGAAAGTCGAACAAATAAAAAAATTTTATTTTATTTATAAAACATTCCTCAAAATTTCGAGAAAATTAAAGCTTTTTAAATATATTTCTAGGAAAAATCATGAATATGCAGTTTTTAGTACATTCAATTCTAATGCAACATAGTGCAAGTTAAAAGCAAAGCGGTAACACTTACCGTTGATTTTTGGCAATCTTCGTCATGTCCGTAATTTTCTTCCATATAATAAAAAAAAAAATATTAAACAACGTTAAAGTTGATCATTTAATAATTTATTTTAAATTATATTTTTTCAACCAGTTTTTTGAACCAATCTAATACACATACATACATACATTCATACATACATATGAAAACTTTTTAATTGGTTCGATTCGATGTCAAGCATGCAGCTGGCAAGTCAACTGGCTTACTCAGGAAGCATGGTGGTGTAGTTCAAGTTCAAAATCGATTTGAATCTCAGAAGTTGCGGCACACCACTTCAAACTCAACCGCCTCGAATCCCAAATTTGTGTAGTTCATTTTTTTTTTACGATTTTCCTTCAGTTTTGTTTTCTAGGCTCTTGGCAGTGAAAACAATGCAATTAACTTGAACAAATAAACAAGGCAGGCAACAAACTAAGCAAGAAAACTGACATACACACTCCTGTCCAGCAGCCAGTTAATAGCAAAAGGGCGAGTGGGAAACCACCTGAAATTTGGGAAATATAAACAAACTCAGTTATGCACTTCAAACTAGCAGCCGGTGGCAGATTAAAGAGCCAATCAAAACGACAAAGATAGACAGTCAACTGTGGACGCAGCGGTGGTAACAGCAACCGCAAATGGCAACCCTTGTCATAAAGTTCACATTAAGAAGTCACAAGTTGACAGCAAATGAAATTGTCTGTCCTGCTTGGATATATCGCAAAAGGTGGCTTAGTGCGGGGCAAATATTGATGAAGCAAGCCAGCGTTTAGTTGTGTGGGTTGTGCGCCTCAAAGTTTGCCTGTATCAGAGTTGAGGTCACAAACCGCAAACTCAGTTAATTATTGAGTCACTCATTGGCTCGTCGGGCTCTTTGCTGCAGTGTGGTAGCAGGTAATTTTGAGAATATGGAAGCCAGGGCTATCAAACTTAGCAGAGGAAATCATAAATATGCACAATTTGTAGCAAAGGAAATTGCTGATAACTGAAAATCAAACCAAAAGCAAAAATGTCTAGGATTTTACTTCCGGCAGGAGTGCAAAGACATTTTAGTCCACACATAACCACTGATGGAGGTAAATAAAGGTAAAATGATAAGCAGGCATGTCATTCATGCTTTCTTCAAAAAGAAAAGGTGTACCGAGAAAACATAAAAACAACAACTAAAACAAAGTTTACAAAAAATTTCCATTCAACAACCAAATTTTCACGCTTTGCTTCTTCTTTGCTTAATCAGTGAAGTTTCTGAAAGCCAAAGAATTTAAAGCTTGTTTGGTGGTTAAAAGACACGTGCTCCTAAGTACTGGACGCTGAGTTTGTTCATCCACCCATTTATTGTCGTCAGCTTTTTCAGTATTTTTCATTGCCAAACTTTTCCTATACCATTTATATACTGAGAAAATCTGTGTGCAGAAATGTAGTCTTAGCTGTGGCCTACATAACTTTTCACCTGGCATTTAAACCGTTCCATGCCACCAGCTGCCTGTGGTGGTGTCCGCATTGTTGCCGCTTTGGCATGAAACTTTTGCCACAGTGGAATATTAAGCTTCCTGTATAGCAGGCGTTGACTTAAAAGTGCCAGAGCTCAAGTGCAAGCTGTAAGAATTTAAACTTCAAGGTAAGTCAACAAGTGTAAATAAGCACGAAGCCAGATTGTTAGAGGCTTAAAAAGGCAAAATCCCAAAGAGTTGGGACAAAAACGTAAGATAGTGTAAATTAGATTTATGGGAATAAAATACATAATATTTTTTAATACCAAATTTCAAGAGAACATTCGACAACTTTGTTCAATTAAATATACCGTAAATAAGTTAGCAACACTGGCAGAACTGGCTGCACTTTGACCAGCTGCATACAGCCACATAGCGCTTCAATTACAAAAATGTAGTTAGTCTCTTTCATTTTGCAATACGATACCTAAAACCAACGATATACCGGTCGAGCTGTTGAAAGTTCGGCGGCCAGTAATTGATGGTGTTTACGTGCTACTTGTCATTACTAACTTTTTTTTCAGCCTTCAAAACGCAGATAATTTTTTTGTAAGACAATTTTTCATGGCAAAAATACACTGAGATTTTTGTCATTGTTTGCCGAAGGACACCAGCTATAAAAACAAAAGGCGTGCGCACCAGATACATCGGTGTAACTAACCAAAATTATTCTTAACTGGTCTAGAAATGGTCCCAAGCTACATAGACCCGAAAAAGTCCTGCGTTCATCCCGAACAGCAGAAGGATTCCAACATGCGCTGTTGCGCACGCGCACCTTGCAACATGCAACATCTAATTAAATGCCCCCATACTGCCAGATGTGGCTTATTCCACATAATATCTGTTAGTTTTCCATGTTGTATACTTTGAGGCCACACAGCTTTCCCTTTAGAGGATTTTGGCGACGGGCATTTTATGTAGCGATTGTCAGAACTCCACTGCGGAACAACTAATTAGATTTGTTTTCATTTATACTAGAACAGTCGATTAGGTTTCATTTGTACTAAATATTTCCGAATTCGTCTTGGTTAACGCGTGACCGCTTACGCAAATTTTGGTTATACCAAAGATCAAAGAGTTTACACATCAATAATTTTTAACTGTTGGTCAGGTCCAAAATGAATGACATTATAGCACCTTAGAAGACAGCCACACTGGGTGACAATCACACCTTATTTCATACACTTTGGTCAGGACCCAAGTGAAAATAATTTCAGCATTTTAAATATTTCCGCCTTGCGTTTTATCAATATACCACTGTAGTGCATATGCCTATAACTATTTATGCTACGAAGAGTTGTAGGCGGTTTATTTGCGTAGTGGAATTCTCTTAGAAAATATGCAATATAAGTAAGCACCGAATGTTTGTCTGATGGATGAGGTTAAACATTTTCTATGTAATTAACGCGTATTTTACCCATCCCGAGAGCAAAGATGCTTACATATCAATAATTTTTAAATTGATCAGCCCTAGAATCAAACCAGAGACCTGCCAGGCGTTTGAGGTGCGATCACGGGGTAAGCTTTCTAAATATTATGGGATTAATTGGAAATCTTAAAATGATCTAGCCATGTGAACAACTTATACTCACAACAAAAGAACAACACTGATGGCGCATGCGTACGAGATCGACATCATCGCCGCTGCATTTTACCGCATGTTTTGCGTTTGCGTTTTTCTTTTTTCCTCCAACCGTTTTCCAATCCACAGTTTCCATGTTTGAGGAAAGTTTTGGAAAATAAGCAAAGTTATCAGTGGAATTTTCTTTCAATAATTATAATATAACTTACCATTCAGTGAAAATAAAATCTGCCTAAATATGTATAACGAAAACTTGCGACCATCTCAGGGACAAAAGTTTTCATTAATTATACAAAACCTTTTTCGTACATGCTACGAAAATGTTAGACATCAGATCTTTACTATTCGTACTATTTACCGGCCGTCTTCACGTGCTGGAAAATCTCGCTTGCGTGACGACGCAAGAAAGTTTTTCGTAGCACTTTTACGAAATTTTATTTTCAATGTTAAAGATAGCTTTTATTTAGATAAAAAAAGCTAAATAAGTTAAATTTTTTTAGACCAGCAGTAAAACAAATAAGGGCATGAATCACGTATGACTACAACCGTCTGGACGATATCGTGTTGAGATTGTCTTGCTTTCTGAAAACCAAAAATTGTTTGATCGTTTTTGCGATATCATCAGCTCGATTCCAATTTCGCTTTACGTAAGAGTAACAGTAACACGTAACAGCAACACAAATACATGAATCAGTGTTTTGACGACATCGTTTTGTCAATATCGTTTGAATAACTATCGTTTCAAAGTTACGTGATTCATGCCAAGAATGGGTAAAAATTCATGTCTGGTCTTAATTTAATAAATTTTTTAATACTTTTCTGCAATTTTCTGACTTTTTTTGGATTTGAGTTGTAATCCTGCCGCCTTTCCCTTTTGTAAAGATTACGAGCTTTTTAATTACATTCCTTGGAAATGTTGTGAGTATGCAAGTTTGATTTTTGGGATTTTTTCGGCTGAAGCTGTTGATCATTTTCTACATAAAAAAAAATAAAAGATCGTCGAACATACTTCCTATGGAAGAAAAGGACGCCTTCAACAAAAAAAAGTTTGCAAATATCAACAGTTTGTTCTAGTACTTCAAACTTGCACTTTGTTATACCAAAATCGAACGAACTTCAAAACAAAATATTTCTAAGAAATCCAATCAAAAAGCTCGAAATTTTTGCGAAAATTTGTTGATTTTTTCTCAATATTGCACAAAGATTGAAACTTGTATTTTGGTTTTTGTTAAAGAATTGACTATATTTGCATAAAGAAATAACTAAAAATTCAAAACAATAAATTAAAAGTATTCAAAACTTTTCAATATGCGAGTAACGTCTTAGTAAAATAATGGCCAGACTATTCAAATATGAGGTATAAGCGCAGAACTAACTTTTTTTGAGTTAGCCGCTCGCTTGCAAGAACAAACATCCTTGAACTAAACAAATGACAAAGCTTTTGTATAGAATGATTGAAATAAACAACAGCAACGAAATGAATGCCAGCATATGAAGAAACATTACAGGTTTTCTATCCAAACAATTACTGAGGTCGAGATAACAATCAGAAAAATTTACTTCGAAATGTTGGTCTACATAACCCAGTAAACATTATTCTTTATTATTCCTGTTTTTTTTTTTCAATTGCGAAAAATGAAAACAAGGTAAAAATAATATGGTCTTTTTCTTTCCGAGTGGTAACATTTAAGGAACTCGTTTTATGGCGATATTTATTT
>NW_023458558.1:19418765-19420499 GCF_013731165.1 Rhagoletis pomonella | reverse complement strand
TCCGAGTGGTAACATTTAAGGAACTCGTTTTATGGCGATATTTATTTTTATTAAGAATTTTCCTAAAATCTGGTTTGGCACGAAACTCAAATACTAACAATACAGTTGTAAAAAAACACTTTTTTGTTTTTGCTTGATGGGTACACCACATTCATTGTATTCGCATTCAATAGATATGAACTTTCTACACACTCTCCCGAGTTGAATATGAAAAACATTTTACGACAAGAAAGCATTTTTGTTAAAATGTGTCAACTGCAGTAGTACTAATCGTACATACATATATACAAATACTATATGTAAATATCTTCCTCAAAAACTAACAAACTTGGAACAAAGATTCTTTATAGTGTAAGACATACGCTTGCAAATCCATTTCTTTAGGCGTTGTTTCATTTGACTTTGCATCTAATCTCTGCAACCCGCTGATGGGAAATTGAGTTTGTATGCATACACATTTACACATCTATGTATGAGTGTTTTAACATACTCGTGGCTGGCAGCAAATTGTTTCATTGTCAAAAGCATCTGTACAAATATAAAGGAGATAATACTGAAAACAATCACCGAAGACGTAAGGTGTGCACTGCATGAACAGAAAAACAAGCGCAAGCAGAGGCAGTGAATGAGGAATGGTTTTGAGGTACTGCACGGTGGAGAGAATATAGAATATAGGTGGCGCCGATGGCAACCCCGCTAATCGGCTCTCAGTGAATTTGACAAAATCAGCTGTTTTGCTGACGTCACAGTCGAGATGTCAGCAGTAGTGATGTGCTGAGTCAATGCTTACCGAAATATTTAGGTTTCGAATAAAAACGCACATAGGCCAAAAATATGGAAAAAACGGTTCAGGGGAGACTTGCCTATCAAAACCCAAATGTAAGAGCCAATAGAGCTTTTAATACTGATTCAAATGAAAGATGTATATATGTTGGTTCGAGGCCATAATACAGACAAACTCTTACTTGTTTGAAGCATTTTTGTCCCAGCTGGATCGGACGATATCATTTTTGCCTAATATCTTGAAATTTTTTAAATCGGGAAATAAGACTTTTGCTTATCATGAAGTTTACAGAAACGTGAAAAACGATATTTAATACGTGCGTAACTTTTATTTTGACCTCCAATAATAACAACAAATTGGATGAATTGATTTTAAAACGAAGTTTTAATTAAATTTTATCTAAGCGTAGAACTGAGAGTTTACTTACACTTCAGTAATTTACAGTTGGTCACCATAGTAACCGGCAGCAGCCAAAGGTCTTCTGATCAAGTTTTGGTCACTGAATATACATACATTCATATGTATGTATATGCTAAGTGTTTATTGTTTGCTGCAAAATTTTTAAATATTTTTTCAGCTCAACTAAGTGAAAGCTCCTTTCGAAAGTAACATTTTTCATAAAAACCAAAAAAATAAAAAAAATACATACATATATTGTATTAACCAAAATGTTCGTACAAAAAAGGTCAATCTTATCAAAGTGTCATAAATTTTACTTAGATAAATTTCATTGTTTCATATTTTGCGCTCAAATGCAAGTGCTAGCAGTGCAAAATATGTATACGGTATTGTTGCTTTTGTGTTGCGAAATCCATTTTAATCCATATGAAAATATTTCCAAAATCTCATGTATGCAGATTTTCACAAATAAGTTTATATGCGTGTATATGTTTTGGTTCATTCAAGTGCATAAGTATTAGTAAAAGCTGCGCTTATAAATGCCGGAGCAT
>NW_023458558.1:19404721-19418665 GCF_013731165.1 Rhagoletis pomonella | reverse complement strand
AAGTGCATAAGTATTAGTAAAAGCTGCGCTTATAAATGCCGGAGCATGCTTTTGGCATTGACATAAGCCACTATGACGTAAACAAATCGAATTTTATTTTATGCACTTAATTTATGAGCAAACGAGGTTGCAAGCCATAAACACACATTCACACTTACGAACACATATGCATAGCATGTATGTATGTATGTATGTATAAACAACTGCATTCACAAAATTCTGAATTTTATGCATTGACTAAGTGCAATTGGATATGAATATGAATTTTATATTTAATAAAAATTTATATAGATTTCTACTTAAAATTTTGTATGTGTAGATACTTAAGTGCAGATATGTCCTATGTGCGTGCCGATGAAAGTCACCACCAACGGGTGAAGCTAATAGTTTCGAACTAGCTCACTACCAGTTTGCTCTGCAGCTCAACCAGTTCATTAACTAGCCTTTTTCCACGACAGCGACTGATAAGTTTGCAGCCTGATGTACTTAATTATAATTAATAATTATTGACAAGTATGGTTTTATCTTATCTTTCTTATTACTTAATACTCGATATTAGTTGCAACTTAAATTAAATATCATAATTTTAGAAATTTTAGAAATCAATATAATAATCGATATTTCTATCAATATAATAATCGATCTTGTTTATCGATATTATTGTCCGTAAATTTATCGATATATTTTTCGTAACAGGCATCGATATAGTTACCATTTTTAATTTTTCTTTGACACTGCTATAGATTTCACTAGACGCGACATCGATCGTTTGTTTGGAAATTGTCAAACTGGTCAGCATCTGCATCAGTTAATACTAGTTAACAAACTAGTCAGCCTTCACTTAAGCCTACACCAGTTAATCTATTCGAATATTTACTGCTAAATTTTGCCTTTCACTGCAGGGACCATAAGTGCTTGTTAGTGCTGACAATTATTTATGGTGGTAGACTAAGGCTGCGTTTCACCAGATTCATTTAAGTGAAAATTAATTAAAGTTAAATAAATTTTTGATTTTTTGGTTTCACCAATCAATTCTAATTTGTTTTTAATTTTCATTTAACCTTAAATTAAAAATTAAAACAGAATAACCACACTCAGCGATATTACACGTTAATCAGCTGATCAATATAAACAGACCACAATTTTGTGTATCAGCTGTTTGCTTGTATAACAGCCCTGCTTTCGCAACCGCTTTTAGCACAGGGCTGCCATATTTTTACTAACATAAATAAAGAGCTTATTGAAACTGAACAATTAACTGATGAAGTGAGAATTAAGGTCTTTAAATTAAAAAAAAAATTAAAAGTTTCGAATTTTTTATATGAGATATAGTATGTAGATATATGTTAACATTGGAGAAATATTTCCAAATTTTTCCAGAGTTGTTATGGCTCCAGAACGATGCGGCATAATAAGAAAAAGCGCTGAAAACTTTATCAAATTCGATGAATTAGATATAATAATATATAGTGAATAACTAGTAAAATAAACATTTTTGCCAAGTTATATTTTGGGAATCCCTTTACATGCTCAACCATTTTTGAACTAAAAATAAATTTTAATGATCGGTTCCACGAATTCTGACTTCTGAGACTTGTTCCATATTTTGGCTGTTATTTCTAATTAACTGTAAGTGTTATACAAAAAATCAAAAGCCATAAAACCGATTTTCTCTGAACTAAAAAATTTGGCATTTGGTTTTTTCCAATAATTCGTTCGAATAATTCGTTTTGCAAAAAAGATGTTTAATCGAACACCCTATTATGTATGCTCGTACTCATACTACATCTGTTGAATTCTGTGCTAACATTTTCTCCTACTTTTGTGTTTATTTACAGTTTTACCCAAATTCGATCCGTTCATCAGCGGCATTGTGCATCCGTACCGATATGGGGATTTTCTGGCAGTTAACTGCAGTTCAGAGTGGTCAAATCCCGCCGCAACACTTACGTGGTACATCAACAACAAAACGGTATGGACTGATATATGTATGTATGTATATACATTTACTTACACGTACACGCAAAATTTATTTATTTGCATAAATATTTATTTATGACGAGAAACGTGCACGCATTTCAGAATGATGCATATGCAGCTTAACAAACTCACACACATATTCATTAATACCTATACATACACTATGCTAAATATATTTAAACCACACAAACTCAATGCTGCATTTATTGACACAGACTATCGCCCTAAATGCTTTGCAAGCTAGCCAAAATCCACTTAGTTTGAGCGTGATTCGGTTTCGGCAAATAGAATTGCATGGCATGGCATGGTGTTGGGGAGCGAAGAGCGTGCAGTCGCGTCATATTCGATGCCTTATCTTTGGTCTATTTTTTAACAGATACCTCTATGCATTTAACAGCAATATTTTGAAAAGCTTTCAGTAAGTCGTTTTGCCTACACTCAAGCCCATATGATATGTACGCATTAGTATTTACACCCTTTCTCTAACTAAATTCAATTTAAAATTTTCAATGTATTATTCTCCCATCAAATCAGCTTAAATTTTTCAGCATATTTCACGTATTTTTCGCCTGAATTAAGTAATAGATAATTACAATTTTCAACGCAAAAAGCTTTGTAAAAACTGAAATTCGCAGAAAAACTGTACACAAATTTGCAAAATTATTTTAAATACCTTCAGTAAAATTGGTCATTTGGCGGTATTCGTACGGATTACATTTGAAATGCATCATCATAAAAAATTATAGATGTATATAAAAAAATTTAAGATTACCGTTACTTTCTTCTAGAGCCAATTATCGAATTTAAACCAGTTTAGAGTGTATGGGATCACCTGTGAGGTAACACATTTCCTTTAAAAAAATAATTATAGAAATCGGTTAACATGGTCCAAAGTTATGCAGTAACATACATACAAAAATTAAAATAAAAAATATTCAGACGAATTGATAAACTTCTCCTTTTTGTGTAATCGGCTAATAAAATATATTTAAAAAGCTCTATAAAATGTTATTTTCGTAAAAATTTTTGATTTATAAAGCAGTGAAATCCTGTTTTAACTCGACTTTGGAGATATTTTAAAATAAGTCTTACTGACGTAAATCTCGCTATTTTTCCCCAAAATTTTGGCGGAAGTCTTAAAAAATATAATAAATTTCCGATGGAAAACCAGTACCGATTTTAACGGAGAGTGATGCATCCTAATGTAATTATATGTACATAAATACATAGTTTAGAAACTTGCTTTGGCAAAAATATCCCTAGCCACGCTAAAAAAAACAAATAAAAATCGGGTTAGCCTAATAATTTTGTTGTTTATTACCCGATATCGATTTTTGGTGCACTTATGAAAAAGCACTTTTGGCAGCTTCATACTTATACGTATCTTTAAGGCCATTAGAAGTTTCCTTACTTACCGAAAAATTCCAAAACACTAGAAGAAACTATGTATGGGACAGATACAGTGAAACGGCGATTTTAGTTCTTTCTCTCGGATGTCAGGATTACATATTAAGGATGCACTTGCACAATACCTGGCTAGCGTAGTCAAAGGGAAATCTTCGGTTTAAGCCCTATAGTATCCAGTTAGTAATATCGAAAGGGCCTTCGCTTTTAGTAAATCTCTCTATATGCCTTCCTGGATATCGAGATTGTTTTGGAGCTATCCCACTATTTAGTGTTGGAGGACCTATTAAAAAAAACCAAAGGAAGGTGATTACAATGCTATTGGGCTCGCGGACAACCCGATACTTATTATTACGGGGGAAAATCGGCAGTACTGTGACAAACGTCATGAGTCCAGCTCTGCGTGAGGTATCTAAACGCTGTGCCAAAGAGGACCTCAGTATAAACCCACAAAAGGCTTGTTTCGGATACTCTTAGAGAGAAACAGTGTTTAAATACTCCTAAAAGCAAAATTCCTTGGAGTTACCCTCGATAGGAGACTAAGTTAGAGTTCCCATTTTATCGATAGTATCGATGGTTTCATTTTGCCGCCACTATTGAATTTTTCTAAACACTATCGATAGTTGTATGTTGTTCACATTGTTGGAATTGGACTATAAAAGATGCATATGCCTACATATGTATGTATGTATGGTGTGAACTCATTTGATTGTAAACATGTTCTTCATGGTTTTTTGTTATAAAATGTGTTATTGAAAAACACGATCTCATTTTGTTTTGAAGATGTTATTTTTGTTTTGGTAGTTACATGCGAAATGGGTTATTTATGAATAAGATTTCTTCCTGGCTGCTATTATCTTATATATTAAAAGCAGAACTGAAGAAATTTACGGGCGATGGGATGTGTCATATCACTTGCCAAATTTTTCTTGGATCATAAAAAAGTTTAATCACATTTGCATATTTAGATAATGTTATGACCAGTTGAACTAATCAGTTCTAGATTTGTTAGGCCGTTAAAATTTAAAATGACAATCATTTTTAGGAGATTGTGCTATTTTAAATTTTAAGTTTGATACATTCTAAAATTGATTGGTGAAACCGGGCATTTGTGTTATATCTTAACATATGTAAGAAAGCTTTCGATAGTATCGAATATTTGGCACTATCACTGTCGAAACAAACCAATATATACACCATCGATCGGCTATCAACACTAGTACTATGACGATTTTCAAATCTTAATAAAGTAATACTTATTCGCTTTATTTTTCTTCATAATTTATCTTCATAAAGAGTTTGTATATATGTACCTGAAATTCCATAATTTAAGTAAGTGTAAAAATATAAACATACACATGTGTATTTAAATACATAAATATTTATATGCAAACATCAACAAGTGCATATGCATATACATATGTACATACAGTATGTGTATTACTAAGCCCGGCGATGCTGCATAGTTGTGCATCGTCCATAAATGCACTCGTTATCGGCATATTTTAACGTCATCATCAGCATCGTCACCAGGATTGTTAAGTTAAGTCGTTGGCAGCAATAACCGGCTGACTTTTGTTATTTTTACTGCTTGTTTATTTTTATCATGCGATTCTTGTACAGACATATCAGTTTGTATGAAATTGTCCTTACTGGCATACTTATTGCTATCATCCATAATAAAGGCATTCAGTGGCAATAAATGCAAAAGTAATGTGCATGGCATTGGCAGAAAGCAGAAGGCGCATGCCTCAAGGCAGAGAACACAATCACCAGCGAAGCTGAGGCGATTTTCACACTTACATAACTGCCATGGCTGGCTGGTTGGTTGAGAAAAATGCATAAATACATAAATGTGTATGTAGGTATGTATGTAAATCGGTATATGTGAAATCGTACGTACATACATACATATGTATTTTTATGCCACTCACATATGCATTTGGAAATATCCTGGTGCATAAACGCAAACAAGAGTGTGATATGTGCATAAAGCCATAACTGTAAAAACGCCTGGAGCACAAACTTACGTACGCATGGGTTTTGTTTTTTTATGAGAAGGAAGCATCGACAGCCTGTGCGTCCCATTCCGTCAGTGTGGAACTTAAACCCGAATAAACCTTCTAACATCCTGTACCGTATTACCCTCCGGTACTACCGTCAAGTAAACGGTTGCCACACGACAAAAAATTTTCTGACCAGAATTTAAAAAAAAAGTTACTTAAAAGTTACCGAGTAAACAACAACGTTTTATTACACAATAAACTGTAAAAATAAACCTCGTTTATTTGCCATGAATAAGACATGGGTACAATAAATAGTTTTATTAGAAGAAAACTAAACAATTTTCATTAATTCATTTTACATATGAGGCCATGAGGACCACACATTTTTTTAGATAAAGAGGGATTTATAAAAAATAAATGCGGTCTTTTACTAAAAAAAAAAATTCATTTCATCTTAGTTGTTGCTTAGAAATTTCGCTTGCCAGTCGCTTCGTTCTACGCTTACTTCCCTTCACTCCAACCGCTAGGAGCGAAATCTATCGGCAACTTCTCTTCTTCTTATTTGGCGCTGTAACCACCTAAGCGATTATGGCAGAGATCAACAAAGCCCTCCCGCCAGTCGTTTCTTTTCTGTGCCAACTGACGCCAATTGGAAATGCGAAGTGATGCCAAGTCCTTCTCGGCCTGGTCTTTCCATCGCAGTGGGAGCCCACTCGTCCTTTTCTACCACCAGCGCGTTCCGAGTAGAATACTTCAGAGCTGGAGCGTTGGTGTCCATTTGAACTACATGGTCAAGTCATCGGAACCGCTGTATTTTAATTCTCTGCACTATGTCCATGTCGTTGTAAAGCTCATACAGTTCATCGTTCCATAGCCTGTGGCTTTAACCCTTGTCAACGCATAAAGGCCCGCAAATCCTCGGAAATTTTTACTAATAAGTATAGTATTTGCTTGCATTTTGCCATTTAAAACTCACAATTTCCTACGTATCCTCTTAGTACGTTCCATCGCACATCTTGTTAAGGTATCTAACTTGAAGTTCTGGTTTTGTTTTGCAAGCCTCAGAGGCTTTCGTATACCCCTATACTTATACAGGAGACCCAATAAAGCTCACTTTTCGTTTGTCGAAATAGACTCTTAAACTATTTATTTCTGTTCCAAACAATGACGACGGGTTCATTAATTTACGTTCGATCGGAATGTGGCACTCTGACTTCCATTCTGGGTGTACATAGAAAGCCTCCTGTTCCACAAAGGGCCATAGAATCTACCAAGATATTTGCCGGTAAGCCGGTAACCGAAACACTAATTAACACCCACCTTTACAAGCCAGCTTATATTTAAAATTTCCATTCTTATTAATAAGCAATCTTCATTACATTTTATGCCGTTCATTCAAACTGCCATAACAATACATGCACACTGTCATGTACACAATCTCACAGACGCACATAAATACACTGTTATGTACATGTAAAATGACAATTTTTCAATCTTCCTCTTAATCGTTTTACTTTGCACAACACTACAGCTACTTAAAATGCTCATCGTTATATTTTTCCATAGCAATTTGCAATGTCGCTTTTACATTTCCATTTCAAGCCAAGAGGCAAAGCAGAATTACTTCATTAAGAGAACAAAAAATCTCACCTGTATTCTCTACATAAAAATTCCGTTTCAAAAGAATTTTTAACTTTGACGACGTAATTCCACTAACTTCCTTAAGTGCTAATGTACCCACATCTGAACTTATATGTATGTATACACATGTATGTATGTATGTATATGAATTCAGTTATTTCTTTTCCACACACACAAATAGACATACAAATGTACATACAAATGTATTTCATCGTGTCTCCACATTGCCTTTGGTTTGTAAAATTGTTGGTGATGTCATGCCACAGAAGTCAAAGTGGACATGCATAAATACATATGTATGTATGTACGCATATGCATATATGCATTTATATACATATGTATGTAGGTATGAATGTGTACATTTGATTACGTTTGCTGGCAACTCAAATGTGAAGTGCACTCTTGAGTGCCCATAAAATGTACAAGTTCTTCAAACTGTGAATGAATGCAATTCAATTTCATATACATACGAGTACTATGTGCAGTTATATAGATGTGTGTATGTATATGTAAGCATGTAATACATATGTATGTATTTCAAAAGCAAATGTACTTGCGATGGTTAAATGTAATTCCATAAGCCCTCAATGGACACAACCACCTTGGCAAGTGAATGAGAAGAATGACATTTCAGAAACTGACTAAAATTTAAATCTAACAAATTAAAATAAATTCTCATTTAATGGTAACAAGCAGGTTTTTGTAGAGACAATCAGGGGCTGTAAGCTTCAATGGAAGGTTTATTTAGTTACATAATACATAAAGATTTTAAATTTAAAAAGACTTAAAAAAAAATTAGTATGCAATAAGCTAGGTTACTCGATTCTGATGCGAACTATATAGAAAAAAAAAGCTCGCAAATGAATTGGTTATTTTTTCGATATCAAAATTTGTATGCAGTTCAGTTTACCTAATTAAAGGAGCTCTGTTGAACTGCAACAAATTTGCTATATCGGCAAAAACGCCGACTCAAATTAAACATTTTCCAAATAAACAGTGAATACTTTTTTAAAAATTTTATGAAAGTTTTTGTAATAACGATGACGAACATAGAAATTCACAGATGCGTTAGGTTCGTATTAATATCAATCGCATATGCCTCTGAATGTCATACATAGGTAAAGTATGTATTACTGAAACGACCAGACGGGCTATAGGGCACCAATATCGTACGTGGCGTATGAGTAACATTCTTTTTTACCATATTTTTTATATAAAAAAATCATTGCGCATTTCTATTTAATTGTTTGAAAACGTCAGACTGCCTGCCTACATTGTAATGTTTTTATCATCTTATACAGCCATAAGTTATTTAAATATAAAAAATAACAATTATCGCGATAGTAGACAGTGGTTTTGTGTTCGCCCGAAGATCCTAAAGGATTTAGTTTTTCAGGTCGTGTGCTGCTCGCTTATCTTCGACGGGACTAGACTAGTTATTCTACTATGTCCAGGAGTTCTTAATTTCCCAACTTTTTGAATCTGAAAGCAGACTCTGAAATGGGGTACATTATATGAATGTCAATGTAAAATAGGGCACCCCTTCTATGTACACCTAGAGTACCATTTTTGAGTTTGTACTCCGCGTTTTCCAAAAAATCTGCTTGCAAGACTAAAAGGCAATGCAATTGCATTTTTTATTTTATTTTTTATTTTTTTCTATATTTATTTCCCAGATATTATGAACGTTTAGAAATCATAGACTTTGATCATTCAACTTTCAACTACGGATACTTTTGTTTGAAGGTTCCATCTCTGTGAATATATCGGTGGCACTACGAAGGACTGATGGGCCGGAGTAGTTCTTCACCAACAACATACTCAGTCTATCGGTATCACTGATGCTCTCTAACGTATTACGTTCTCCCTAGGATTTCGTCGATGTTCTTGTCTCAAGGCAGCATGTTTTTTTTTCGTTCCAAAGTTCTTTGACTTCTAGTACCACCCCTTATCGTGCATATCCATCAGATCTCATTTCTTATGTCACTAAGTTACAACACTAATGTCAATAAATTAAAGCTCGCCAAAAATTATTGAACATTTAAAAAAAATGTATCATCCAATGTAGGCGTCCCTAAAAATGCAAAGAGGCGATACCTTAGTTCAGCCAAGAAAAAATATAAAAAACTACATAATTTTAATTTAAGATGCCAAGCGAAAGTTTGTGGCTTATATAAATGATATTCTAGAGACGTACGTGCATGTACATATGTATGTGGTTACCATATCCCACACATAAGCTATATATAAAATTTAGTCATAAATAAGTTTAAAAAAAAAAATACTTGCGGTAAAGCCAAACTTTCTCTAACCCACAGGCACCACTTAACAGCCTACAGCCGCAAGTCAATGAAATCACACGCAACACAGCCGGTTTCATGCTATATGCCAGCTCATTGCAGCTCCGTGTACACATCGATGACCCACGTTTCATATCAAAAAGTGAAATTCTTGAATTGAGATGCGTGGCGGATATTATGGGCATGTCGAATGTGCGACGTGAAAGTAAGGTGCGCGCAACAATTTTGGCGCTACGTGATGCAGGACACAAACAACGACTATTAGGGCAAAGCAATGATGGTGAGACGAAATCTGGAAGTAGTAGTTGTGAGAGTGAAGGTAAGCAATTTGAAATCATATTATTCTTGTTGATTTTTTTTTATTAAGAATATGCTGCTAGTTATAGTTTCAGATAAAAATATGTATTTTAAAATCTAAAGAAATAATATATTGTTTTTTTTTCTCCGCAGGCTTTTTGCACTACTACATTTTCTGGCTATGTTTCCTATTGTTTTTGAGTTGGCCACTGCAGCTGCGACGATCCGACTGTCATTGGAGTTAGCTACTTACAAAGGCGACAGTGGAACCGTGCCAACCTAGAGCATAGATGTAACTTAGTAAATTTATGGCTTTTAAAAAATCTAGAAAAATCAGTGCAAAAACAATGGCATACGAACGTACATACATACATATTCGCACAGCATTTAAATGACATTGCATGAGTAAAAATAAATAAAATAAATAAAAATGCAGAAGAAAACCTACATACATACATTGATGAAAACAAACATTGATGGAAACAAAATACTCGCACAGAATTTAAATACATTAAGGCTTAGTGGCACCATAATGAACGCATGAAAATAGCTCCACATACATATATCACTCTTTCACACGCACACACACACACACACACACACACATACCTATTCAGATAAAAAGTAAATCACTACAAATGTTGACTGAAAACTGGAAGTATTCAAAAGAAACTTGAAGCAGAAATTTAAAAGATAAATCCATAGCTTCGATAAAGAACAAAAACACAAAACTCATTACATAGGACATAAGCCAAAGATAAATGAAATGTTTTAGTCTGTAAAATGGGCAAACTACATACTTAGCATCGGTAAGACAATAGGCCATAAAAACAAAAAACTTAAATTTAAAAGTTTAACACTGTATGCGCATTCCTTAAATGTAGTAGACTACTAAAACAGATCGGCTCTAACTAAAGCTCCAGCATGCAGAGAGTAAGCTCCTGCTTCATTCTTTTCAAGTGACTTTTTTTTTTTAATTCGTATTTCGCTCAGGAACTTTCTCTCTGCGCGCATAAACGAGATATTTTGTAAATAGTTATGACTAAGTGCTTATTGTTTAATTTCCATATGACTAAATATGAGAGGGTTAAATTTGTTTTAAATGTTAATTATGTATTTATGCCTCAAACGATTAGTTAAGTCATTTATCGATATAGTATAATTATATATTTTTAATGCGATTAATATTAATTTAATAAAGTGAATTTATTCAAATTATAAAAAAAAAATATACAGGTTTTATGTTTGCTGGAAGAATTTTAAACTCGCAAGTCTAGTCAGAGGACTGAGGACGTAAGACTGTTGGGGTATTCACAAGGCAGCTAGCGCATAGTCCAGATATTTTCTGTTATCAGACAAATGTCTGAGTAATAATTCTGGGCGAGGTGTCTGGGGAATTTTATTTTTATTTCGTTATCCGATATGTCAGATAGAATCCTGTCTGATTTCGTGCTGGCACGTCTGATAAAGAATGTACACGAAAAAAACTGGTCGCACATAACCAAGCATAGCTCAGTTAATCATAACATTAAAATAAAAATCGGTAGACACTTAAAAAGCTGGAAGCGTTTTCCACCTTACTGCATCATTTCTTTTTAGTAACAAAAATCAGTGTAGAAACGAGGACCAAGAAATAAATCGATCGCGAGTTAATATTGCGCAAAAAGCTGGAAAATCCCAGCATGTTCCATAACGACATCGCAAAAAAGCTAAAATTTCCAAAGTCTACCGTTACTTATGTGCTTAAAAAATACAATGAATGTTTATCTTTAAAAAGGAACCCTGGTAGTGGCAGAAAAAAAGGATTTGCTTGCGAAATTAAGGCAAAGGAAGTGTTATCTGCTTTTAAGAAAAATCCTGGACTTTCGGTAAGAGATGTCGGCAAAAAATTAAACATGTCGTCTTCGTATATACAAAAAGTATGCAAAACAGCAGGACTACGTTCTTACAAAGTGAATGCAGCACCTAATCGCAACGGTAAGCAAAATTTGTTGGCGAAACAACGTGCTCGGAAATTGTACGACAGTCTCATACAAAAATTTGGCTATATTGTTATGGATGACGAATCGTACGTAAAAGCCGATTTTAAACAAATCCGGGCCGCGAATTTCACACAGCAAATAAAAGAGGCAATGTTGCAGATAAATATAAAAACAAAAAGTTTCTCATTTGGCAGGCAATTTGCCAATGCGGCTTCAAAAGTGATCCTTTTGTAAGCACTGGTACAATTAACCAAGAAATTTATGTTAAGGAGTGTCTGCAAAAGCGACTTTTACCTCTTATACGGCTTCATAAAGATCCAGTGCCTTTTTGGCCTGATCTCGCGATATGTCATTACGGAAAAATGGCTTTAGGATGGTAACATAGAAACAAAGTGTATTTTGTAGCAAAAGAGGTGAATCCACCTAATTGTCCAGAGCATCGGCCGATCGAAACCTACTGGGCCGTTATGAAATCCAAACTTCTTAAGACCCACAAAGCTGTAAAAAAACGCACAACAATTCAAAAATAAATGGCAGCTGGTTTCCAAGGAAATCACTGAAACTTCTGTGCAAGGGCTAATGAAGGACATAAAGTCAAAATTGCGATCGTTTGCTTATTACAAGGAGAATTAACTCTTTTTTAACGAATTTCAATAAAACTAAGTTTAGATGTAAATATATGTAAATATCGTTGAATTCCATTAATATATTTATGTTTTAGAACGTTTTAACTGTGACCAGTTTTTTTCGTGTACATTCTTTAATGACGATTTTTATTTTCTTCCACAGGCCGAACGGTGAAATGTTTGTGTTATATTTATTCTGTTTAGTTTTACTTCAGAAAGGAGTTCGCTCACTTTTATAAAACTTCCAAAATGTAAAATGAATAATATTTTCGCATTCGTGGTGGTTATAATTTAATTGTTTTCAATGGGTTTTGCATTGGAAAATATACCAAACTTCCATGTGAAATAACTAATTTAAATAATTTTCAACATGCCCGAAGACAGGACGAACAAGCCTGAAAAGAGAAGGCGCATCGACTAAAATATAGTTACACAATTTATATCATATTGAGTTTCATTGAATACAAAATAAATAATTTTGAAGTGAAGGCAGGTATTCAGACTCGTCGGCAAATAAGACAGAATTTTGCACGATTTTTTGTTCAGACATCTGTTACATATTCATCAGAATCATTGGTAATTAAGTCAGAGTTTCCCACGACGTGTCGGTTAGAACCTCCCCATATGCCTTTCTGACCGATATCGGCCAGAGATCATTTCATACCGACGTTGTCTTGCAGATTTGCCAGCCGGATAGTGGCCTATTGTTGTATGTCGTTAACTTTAAACGACTTAAAATATCTTTAGCACATCACTATTTTTACCAGTTTTGACTACTTTTTCTTTTGATTTTCTTAAGGTTCATTATTTTTGTATAAAAGTATAGCTCTTTAACCAACAAATCCCATACAAATCTAAATTTCAGACTTTGTACAAAAATTATAAAAATTCCACAAATTTTTCATCCCGATTCCGAGCATTTTAATTTTAATTTGATGAGTATTTATTTACAACAAAACATCCAAAATGTTTACGCTCTATCATTGCAGGTAAAATAAATCAACTAAGACATAAATATGTAAACTTAAAAATCAAAATTTATAGCCAACCTTTTCTCTTTGATCTACATCGGTAATTTGTATTTGTTGATGACATTTTGTCATTAAGAAGAAAAACTTATTTTCATTGTTTAGTTGCGCATAAATTTGAACAACACGCTACATTGCGCTAATTTCTGAGCTGAGCACGCGACTACAAAATACTGCCTGCCTACTGATTCATATTTGTCTTGCCACTCAAAAAATTATGCATAAATTCAAATTACGCCACCCACCCACACTCTCAGCAACGCCACACCGCGCAGCAGCAACTGTGTGATGTGACACCTTTGCAGGCCACTTACTCCGGTTGCGGAAGTAAATAAGCTTGATAAATTCACTCTCATCATTTTTGCATTAATTCAGCCTACTTTAACGCCAGAAAAATGTCTTTTGATTAATCAAAAATACACTGTGACACACATAAATGAAGCTCAGTTTGTGCAGATCAACGCGTAAAACCAAAAAAAAAAACTACTGAGGAGCACCACTGAAACAACTGAGTTCCATACCAAAAACAAAAAAAAGCAAAGAAAGGTAGGTCATTCACAGCCACAGCAGCAGCCACAGGCGGCAACAAAAAATTACTTGGCGGAATAGGCGCCAACGGCACTTGTCACTGGCAGCTAGCAACACTTATCATCCCAAAAGCCGGCAGCAAAATGCTCCAT
>NW_023458558.1:19400579-19404621 GCF_013731165.1 Rhagoletis pomonella | reverse complement strand
GTTTTTTGTGCTACGAACTAACAGAGAAAATCCTGCAAATGCAATCGCCTACACTGATGATCTGGCCTTAACCACAACTGGCGATTGCCACATGTGTTGGGTAAGCTGCTGCAAAGCAGTTGGGGTTTCATTAAAAAAAAAATATATATATATATATATATATTTAATTCAACTTCCTACAATACACGAAATGAAGCACTTGCGCCGATATTATTTAATGACCAAGGTTCAAAGGGCGGCATGCATGCCTACTGTGACTGGCTGCTGCTATTCACGCTCTCTAAAGCCCAGGAAAACTTATTAACTGTTTGGCATGGGACCTTTTTGGGAAATTAGGTCGAGCTGTAATGCATTAGGACTATGGTTAATGCAAATACACTAGACTTGGTCACACAAGCCGTAGACATCGGATTACCACAGGGCTCAGTTTTGGCACCCCTACTCTTTAATATATATATAAACGATATTAAAAGTTCTCTCAAACATTGTAAAATAAAACTCTTTGCGGATGATGCCTTGTTAACGATCAGTGATAGGGAACTACCAAATGCGATTGTCAAAATGCAAGAAGATCTTAATTCTTTGTATCAATGGCTGTGTTCAAATAAACTCAAACTGAATGTGAAAAAGACTAACTTTATGGTATTTTCCAGAGCGGCAAATGCTGACTCCATAAGCCGTGAATTAAAAATCAAAGATGAAAATATCGAAGAGGTGAAAATTGTCAAGTACCTAGGAATATACATAGACAACAAACTAAAGTTTGATGAGCACGTTGAGTATACAGTCAACAAGATTGCTAAAAAAAAATTGGCCTTATAAAGAGATCGTGTAAGTACTTGGGAAGAAGATATAAAACGTTGGTGTACAGGTCAATAGTAGAACCGCACTTTATATACTGCCCCACGATTTTCTTCCTAGCGGGGGACTCCCATGTAGATAGGCTGCAAAAAATGCAAAACCGAGCGATGAGATTCATCCTCAACAAACCGTATGACACACCAACAAGATGTATGCTTGAAACCTTGAATTGGTTAAGCGTGAAGCAACAAGTTTTTTACCACGCTATGAAAATTGTGTACAATATTAAGAAGGGCAACCTGCCGGATTATCTTAGCGATAATCTCCGATATATAAATGAGACGCATACATATTTGTTGAGAGAGAATAACAGCTTCAGACTCCCGAAGTATAGAACAGAAGTGGACAAAAAAAATATTTTCTATAAAGGCTTAAAGTGCTTCAATGAATTACCAGAGGATATAAAAAATTGTGATACTATCACTCTTTTCAAGCGGCTGCTATTTGACTATTGTAGAACGCAGCCTACAAGATAGTGATGTATCAACAATAGCGTGGATTGGAAACTAGGCCTTTCCAACCACCAAGATATCGAGACTAGGCGGATCGGAAACTCGGCCTTTCCGACTACCTAGACCCTTAGATAATAAACAATAAACGAGCGGATTGGAAACTAGGCCTTTCCAACCGTTAACCGTCACGAAAGCGCGACTGGGTGGATCGGAAACTCGGCCTTTCTGACCTCCCAGGAGATATCAATAAATGGAGTAACCCAAAAAGAATAGCGCGGATTGGAAACTCGGCCTTTCCAACCGTCTACATAACTTCCAGGAAATTGTATGCGTGTATAACGACATAAAATAATTGCAGTGATAAAGAAATAATGTTATTTAAAAATTTCTGTAGAGCATTTTGTATTTTATATTTAATATTTAATATTTATATTTTAAATCTAAAATCTAATTATAAGAATGTTAAATCTTTGTTGCAATATAAGTCTAACAGACTGTAAAAAATAAATAAATAAATAAATAAATAAATAAATAAATAAATATTCCAACCAACTACTCTGAAATTTTTAGTTCCGCAGCCCACATTACACCGCCTTTCGACCTTGAGAACAAATTTTTCATATGCAACGCTGCTAAGAATGATTCCGAAGACGATTCCGTCTGTTGCCTAGAAGATTACTCCGCGGCTATATCCATAGATGGTTAGAAACTAAAGTAAAAGTAGGTATTTTGATACATTCGAAAGACTTTGCTTTACAACTTTGCTTTGGGCTGTCAAACCACTGCAACATTTTCAAAGTAGAACTCGCAGCTAATAAAAAAGGCTGGACTTTGGCAGTACACAAGCCTTTCTTAAAATGCCTTCGGTAAACGTAAAGTCAAGCAGCTGTCAAGTAGCTGAACTACTGGGAAATTTCGTTGATATTGGCGACAGAATGCAGAAAGATTCCAAGGTAAGCTACTTAATACTACGTACGAGGTAACTGCATAGCAGATGACCTTAGCGAGGAATTGAACCTCTCTGTTCGAAGTCAACTTCTCTCACCATGCAAGCATATCACTATCTACCCGTAAATTTTGGCTTTAAATCACAAATGAAATATGGTCGCACACCGTGTTTGTTCGATGAGCTGACCAATTTAGCCCAGCTACGAAAGAAAGAAGAAAGTTCCGACTCACTTAATCGCCTAGAACGCCTTCTAATTAGGATAGTGACAAACTACTAAAATCTTAGATGAGCGGTCGAAAATAAAACGGGCCCAAAAACTGTAACACAACGATCCCTCTGGACCTAAATTTACATTTTCCCTCAAATGGATGAAAGCCTTCTACCTAACCTAACCTAAGCGATTTAAATGTGTTTCACCGGATCATCACGATCAAAATTATACTACGAGGGAAGCGTTTTAAAGACTTTTGCGAAAATGCATCGGTAAAAACAAGGTCTGCGCCCCTTATGCCTTCTCGAAATTAGATACAGAGGCAAAGAGTTAGCGCATGCGCGTCTAGGCACCCAAATCTTAGCTGACAGGCATGCGGTTGCACTGATTTGGATGACGGAGCACAGCGGAATTCATGGCAACGAGGTGGCTGACGAGCTAGCCAGGAATAGGTTGGCTCTGGATGGATGTCCCAGAGGAAGCGGAGATTCTTGTACCTCTGAGCTATAGCCAAGGCTGCATCTCTCAGCACAGGAAAAAGGTGGCTAATAGTACGTGGAAAGACCTACAATCATGCGGGGTCTGCAGGGGTCTGTGAAACACCTAATGCATAAAACTCAATGCATTTCTTATCAAGCTAAAAGGGAGGGATCTATCTCGATTAACTGCTGTTTACACAGGGCTCTGGACAGCGGAAATCCATGCAGAAAGAGTAGGACTGGAACACAACATTTCTAGAATCAGGCTTTTAGTCTAACCCTGCAGCTGCGGTTTAACAGACATAAGTGATATTAAGTAACTGCAGGTTCTTAAGTTTTTGAATTCTTCTGCTACTTTCTTTTCGTGCAGGTTAAATTGCGAGTAGTGGTTTTAAAACGGCACGCATAAGTGCTAATTGGAGTTGATAAGCTCACTACTTCAACCGACCAGACCCACAGAACTATTGGCTATGGCGAGTATCTCAGACGATGGAATTATAAGTTGTAGGGACTGTACAATGATGGAGATATAGTGCGAATCCGCTAGATCGGCCATGTCCAATGGATGGACACAAATGCTCCAGCAATGCAAGCGTATAACATGGATTACGATGCTGGTAGCAGAGGAAGAGAGATACCTTTTTTGCAATGTAAAATCTGGGTAGATATGGACTTGGCTTTACTTGGCATTTTTAAATGGCCGCGGTTGTCACAGACGAGAAACGACTGGTGTGGTCTATTGGAGTCGGTCAAAAATGTTTAGGTGGTTACAGTGTCAATGATGGCCTCAGTATAAATCCTTAGCCGAGAACGTTATCGGCGGGAATTATATAAGAAGAAAACACTGTACAACGCTCCCAAAGAGAACAAACTGCGAACAATCTTTCCGGAACATTTCTAAGGAAACAAAATGGGGGAAAAAGTTCTGGCAAAAAACAAAACAAGAACAAAAGTCTAAGGAACTTTCTCTCGAGGAATCATTTGGAAACTAAAGTTTCAGGAAATTTCTGAAAGAGAACGAACGGGAATAAGTTTTCAATAAACTACTCGCGAAAAAGGGAAGCGATAACAAAATTTTCCTCATAGCGAT
>NW_023458558.1:19396535-19400479 GCF_013731165.1 Rhagoletis pomonella | reverse complement strand
TTTATTAAAAACTCAAATTTTGGAGGTATTTTCACATCGGTTCAGCTAACGTAAAGCTTAATTTTGTAAAATATATTGGCGGAAGCCTTAAAATGTAATAGACTTCATAATTCCAATGGAAAGCAGTATACCATTTTTGTTTGGAGAGTGAACCACCCTAATGTACGTACATGCTAGCGCAGAATATCCTAAAGAGTTCGGTTGTTAGCTAAAATTATAAATATTTCGGAGCTTTTTCTTGTTAAATGAGCATTTTGCTGCTGAAGCTCTCAACGAGTGATTTGTCATCCTCGCCGTAAGAATGCTGAATCACTCTTAAATGTACTTTTATGGATCGCTATTTGAGCTTTTCAAGGCGAATGTATATTTGTTATTCTAATAAATTTACTTTTGACGATTAGGAACGGCACTCATGCCTTGACAACGGATATAAAAATGAATTTAAGTTGGTACAGATTTTTTTCTATATTTTGAAAGGTTTTTCCTTGTCTGTCTGTGAACTTGCTAAAGTTTCTGAGCCATGTACTCCAATTGTACATAAATTTCTATGATAAAGTTCTAAATAGGTTTGCGAATAACGAAGCAATTGTATGCCAAAATGGGACTCAATATTGACCCCACAAAATCTGCAGTATTTATATATTACAATGAAACTTGGAAGGGGTCGCAGTTACGGTCGCCAGTGAAGTGTAATATCAGGGATTAATCCTGGACACCAAATTTGTATGGAAGAAATATAAATGTGAACGCGACCAGCATTTCCAAAATCTTAAGAGGGCTGTAATCTGTGATAGTACAGGTTTACTCTGGCCATGGCAAGGTAAATAAGCACTCACCAAGCTTTAACGACTGGTCCAACGAATGCGCTCAAAGAAATTCACGAATTTGAGCTTTTTCACCGAATCATAGAGACGACCTAAAAAGGAAATCTGCTAAAGGAGGCAACTGGTAAAGGAAAGGTCATATGATACAGGAAAATGGAGAAACCAGAAATTTTTCTTCCGCTAGTTTTTTACCCAAGAGATGACAAATGCCGGACCATAGTTTTTAAAGAGCTTTTCATAATAGTGCTGTACAACAAAGCATACTGCAACATATCTTTCTTTAAGAAACTATTGTTCTTTGGTACGCTGCCAGCTCGAAATTTTTAGAAGGAGTAGGACGCAGAACCCAGATACCTGCAAGTATTAGGATAAATCTAGACAAATTTCATGCAGACGCTGTGTCCGTCAATTTGTTTGCGGTACTTTATTTACATGGGGATTACCGTAATGGGAGGATATGCTAAGTGATAGCATACAATAAAATCATCCTTAGCTCTTGAACATATTGGGAAACCTAACTCTCTTGATAAGCTCAATAAGGTATGATCGGTACGAGGGCACACAAAAAATCACGAGGGAAATGATATAGCCGACAGTCTTACAAGATAGACAGCGTCTAACAATCCAATGGAATCCAAGTCTTTCCTCTATTTACGTCCAAGAATATTTAACCCAGCACTTGGCTGGGTATTGGATCAAACCAACTTCTTTTAAGAGACTGAGACATAATTAAAAAGTAATTTCTCCGTTTTTCGAAGTTAGCCTCCGAAATCGAGATATGGTCCATCTAAGTTCGCAATTGGGCCACTGGTAAAAAATATTTTTAATTATTGTATGTAAGCAAGCAAAAAAGTAAGAATATCCGCCCATATGAACCGCCTTTTTCTCTTATTGAAGCGGTATATACCTTTTTTTGTGCAAACTTATATAGTTGGTACTATACATGGTTAAAAGTCAGATCTTCGTTAAATTTAAAACGTTATATTTAAAAAAATGTTGAACTGATTTTTAAGTGCTATAAGGTACCGGTAATATAACTTTTCACAAAAAAGTTATATACCGTTTGAATAAGAGCAAAAGGCAGACTACGTCTGTATTTCCTTTTTTTAAGTTATTTACATACAACACTTGAAAATATTTTTTGCCAAAGGTCCTATTTCCGGCTTCGAATTAGGTATTCGGAGTCTAACTTCCAAAAACGGAGAAATTACTTTTTTACTTATTACTGAATCTCTTGAAAAAAATTGGTTTGGTCCAATACAGAGAAAAAAAGTTGATGTTGTCGTATAGCGTTAAAATTAGTGTTGTGCTCTTCCGATCTCAATAGATTGGACTACAAGTTATGGTCCATCATTGAGGTCATAGCCAGCACTATTCATCATTCAAGTTTTGAGTCTTTAAAGCGTCTTCGTGTTCGAGCAGTGGAAAAATTCCCAATGCATACATGATTGGCCAAGCAGAGTTCGCTTCGGCTGGAAGGCAAATGGAGCCCATTTGGATTATGGTGCTCTAACTACAATATTTAGCCACTGGGTTATAAAAAAATGGCAAAAGAGGTCCTAAAAAATATTCACCCGTTTTCATTTTACTATACAGATACCATATACCGAAATATTTGCTAATATACCCAAGTATTTTTATTTTTAGAAATCTTATACTTCTGCAAAGTTTAGTCTATGTGATAGGTTCTTGGCAGAAAATTGTTGACTGAGTGGCAACACTAATTGTGACAAACATTCCTGCTTACGTACTTACATATGTTTGCATATATGTACATACATACATAGATACATGCATACATATACATACGTACTAAGTCCCAATGCAGAGAAGCAGCACAAGTTAATGGCAGTATAGTGCGTGTGAATGTGATAAGCGCGAAATCTGCCAACTATTTGCGGTGTAAGCGCGCGCGTAGCTGAAGGCATACCACTTTCCTCGCTAAATGCTCACAAATCCCAGACGTAGACTCAATGCTTTGAACGGCGGTAATGACAGAGTGAAGAAAATTCGCGGCTTCTTATGTTTTCATAGAATTTCCCATCTTCTTGCTTGGCAAGCATTTTTTTATTTTTTTGTGTGTGCAAATAAATCATAGATTTTCTGTTTTTATGGCATAGCTGAGGAAAGATAACAAACAGTCACCTTTCTCTCATTTATTAAGGCAGATATCTACTTCCAGACATACATTGGTCCGCATAACCGTAGAACAATGTTTGTTTTGTGTATTTTATTTTATTTTTGTGTATTTTTTCTCATCACTTCTCTTTCTTTCATTCGTCTCCGCATTTTTTCTGCATTGCAATACTTATTTTAACTGCGTCGCTGATTTGGATTATTTTACAGGTGAACAAATCGGTTTTGTTCCACTTAGCAATTGTACCCCTGGGACTACAGATCTGCGCCCATCTTGGGCACATACTCGAGTGCGTAGTGCGTTTGCTTGCCACGCCGCACTTAGCCACCTGTCAAGTGTCTCAAGATGCACATAATGATTAATGGAGATCTTGCCACTTAAGCGTGACATATTTTCACCATGCCACATATTTGGTTGCGTGCAATATAATGTTGTACAGTACAGGTGTGTTATATACTTATACACATGTAAGTGTTGAAAGGGTTACGCTGAGTGCTTATTGTAAAAAAAAATAAATCTAGAAAAAAGCCACAACAAATGGATTGCCGCGTGTGCACTACCCTGCCGTACATTGTTGGGCGTGGAAAGCTCAAAGAAATATTGTTATGTGGCATACCATAAAATATGTGCTAAAAATGATTTTAATCTTTTTTTCAGCAAAAATGAATAATGATTATACCTAAATTGATCGTTTAGAGTGTCTAATGGTTAAAAACTCGACTGAAGCTTTCATAAGGACCTACTCAATTTGTCAGTCAGTTTTATCCTTAAAAAATGTAAACATTTGGTTTATCTCACACTAACGGGTTGGCAGACTTTTATAAATAAAGCTTTCATCAGAGAATATATTATTCGTAGATGGGCGAGGCTCATATCACCAGTGTTGTGGCAAAAGGCGACCCGCAACGAGGAGTATTCTCACCAGCCCTTTGGTACGTTTTTTGTGCTACGAACTAACAGAGAAAATCCTGCAAATGCAATCG
>NW_023458558.1:19392285-19396435 GCF_013731165.1 Rhagoletis pomonella | reverse complement strand
CGATTGCATTTGCAGGATTTTCTCTGTTAGTTCGTAGCACAAAAAACATACCAAGGGGCTGGTGGGAATACTCCCCGTTGCGGGTCGCCTTTTGCCACAACACTGAGCCTCGCCCATCTACGAATAATTTAGTCTTTGATGAAAGCTTTATTTAGGAAAGTCTGCCAACCAGTTAGTGTGAGATAAACCAAATGTTTACATTTTTTAAGGATAAAAGTGACTGACAAATTGAGTAGGTCCTTATGAAAGCTTCAGTCGAGTTTCTAACCATTAGATACTCTAAACGATCAATTTAGGTATAATCATTATTCATTTTTGCTGAAAAAAAGATTAAAATCATTTTTAACCCATATTTTATGGTCTGCCACATAACAACATTTCTTTGAGCTTTCCACGCCCAACAATGCACGGCAGGGTAGTGCACATGCGGCAATCCATTTGTTGTGGCTTTTTTCTAGATTTATTTTTTTTTACAATAAGCACTCAGCGTAACCCTTTCAACACTTACTTACATTTGTATAAGTATGTATATAACACACCTGTACTGTACAACATTATATTGCACGCAACCAAATATGTCACGCTTAAGTGGCAAGATCTCCATTAATCATTATGTGCATCTTGAGACACTTGGCAGGTGGCTAAGTGCGGCGTGGCAAGCAAACGCACTACGCACTCGAGTATGTGCCCAAGATGGGCGCAGATCTGTGGTCCCCGGGGTACAATTGCTAAGTGGAACAAAACCGATTTGTTCACCTGTAAAATAATCCAAATCAGCGACGCAGTTAAAATAGGTATTGCAACGCAGAAAAAATGCGGAGACGAATGAAAGAAAGAGAAGTGATGAAATAAAAATAAAATAAAATACACAAAGCAAACATTGTTCTTGGTTTACGTAAGTTTGTATGATTATGCGCACCAATGTATGTCTGGAAGTAGATATCTACCTTAATAAATGATAGAAAGGTGACTGTTTGTTATCAGTCCTCAGCTATGCCATAAAAACAGAAAATCTATGATTTATTTGCACACAAAAAAATAAAAAATGCTTGCCAAAGCAAGAAGATGGGAAATTCTATGAAAACATAAGAAGCCGCGAATTTTCTTCACTCTGTCATTACCGCCGTTCAAAGCATTGAGTCTACGTCTGGGATTTGTGAGCATTTAGCGAGGAAAGTGGTATGCCTTCAGCTACGCGCGCGCTTACACCGCAAATAGTTGGTAGATTTCGCGCTTATCACATTCACACGCACTACACTGCCATTAACTTGTGCTGCTTCTATGCATTGGGACTTAGTACATATGTATATGTATGCATGTATGTATGAATGTATGTGCATATATACAAACATATGTAAGTACGTTAGCAGGAATGTTTGTCACAATTAGTGTTGCCACTCAGTCAACAATTTTCTGCCAAAAAACCTATCAAAATAGACTAAAGTTTGCAAAAGTATAAGATTTCTAAAAATAAAAATACTTGATACCTACTAGCAAATATTGGCTAAATATTGTAGTTAGAGCACCATAATCCAAATGGGCTCCATTTGCCTTCCAGCCGAGGCGAAGTCTGCTTGGCCAATCATGTATGCATTGGGAATTTTTCCACTGCTCGAACACGAACACGCTGCAAAGACTCAAAACTTGAATGATGAATAGTGGCGGCTATGATCTCAATGATGGACCATAGCTTATAGTCCAATCTATTGAGATCGGGTCACCAAGTGGCCATTCATCCATAAAAAATTAGTACAAAACACGATTTTGTGTCGATTTTGGCTTATATCTGCAGCGGAGTATTTTTGAAACGACCACAGACTTTGGCACTGACGGAAAGGGGGAAAATATCTCTACATGACAAAAGCATAGCTGATTATGAGTCTTATCACAGAGGTGTAAATCAACAAGATTCCTCTAGTTAACAGACCCCAAATTGTACCAGAGACCTGTTCCAGGGAAACATAACATAATGATATTGCTTACGATGTTAAATTGGACTCTTTCAGCTTTCGAGTTGTATATTTTTTGGCCAATATGTTATTCACTTAAGGATTTTAGCGACAAAATTTTAGCGTAGCGATTTCTAGGATCCCATAACAAAACGCTGTTAAGGCTTTGAAGGTCTTAACGCTACACGGCAACATCAACTTTTTTTCTGTGTATTTGACCAAACCAATTTTTTTCAAGAAATTGAGTCATAAGTAAAAAAGTAGTTTCTCCGAAGTTTGCCTCCGGATACCTAATTCGAAGCCGGAAATAGGATCATTGGTAGAACATTATTTTGAAGTATTGTATGTAAATAACTAAAAAAGTAAATATACAGACCTAGTCTGCCTTTTGCTCTTATTCAAAAGGTATATAAATTTGTTTGTGAAAACTTTTATTACAGGTACCTTATAGCACTTAAAAATCAGTTCAACATTCTTTGAAATATAACGATTTAAATTTAAACGAAGATCTGACCTTTGACCCCGTATAGCACCTGTTATATAAGTTTGCGCAACAAAAGTTATATACCGCTGCAATAAGAGCAAAAGGCTGTTCACGCCCATATTTCTACTTTTTTAGTTGCTTACATACAATAATTAAAAATATTTTTTTATCAGAGGTCCAATTGCGAACTTCGAAGGACCATATCCCGATTTCGGAGGCTACTTTTTAATTATGACTCAATCTCTTAAAAGAAGTTGGTTTGATCCAATACCCAGCCAAGTGCTGGGTTAAATATTCTTGGACGTAAATAGAGGAAAGACTTGGATTCCATTGGATTGTTAGACGCTGTCTATCTTGCAAGACTGTCGGCTATATCATTTCTCTCGTGATTTTTTGTGTGCCCTCGTACCCATCATACCTTATTGTGCTTATCAATAGAGTTAGGTTTCCCAATATGCTCAAGAGCTAATGATGATTTCATTGTATACTATCACTTAGAATATCCTCCCATTACGGTAATCCCCATGTAAATTAAGTACCGCAAACAGATTGATGACCACAGCTTCTGCCTGAAATTTGCCTAAATATATCCTTATACTTGCAGGTATCTGGGTTCCGCGTCCTACTCCTTCTAAAAATTTCGAGCTGGCAGCGTACCAAAGAAGAATAGTCTCTTAAAGAAAGATATGTTGCAGTATGCTTTGTTGTACAACTCTATTATGAAAAGCTTTTTAAAAACTATGGTCCGTCATTTGTCATCTCTTGGGTAAAGAACTAACGGGAGAAAAATTTCTGGTTTCTCTATTTCCCTGTATCATATGATCTTTCCTTTACCAGTTGCCTCCTTTAGCAGATTTCCTTTTTAGGTCGTCTCTATGATTCGGTTAAAAATTCGTGAATTTCTTTGAGCGCGTTCGTTGAACCAATCGTTAAAGCTTGGTGAGTGCTTACCTTGCCATGGCCAGAGTAAACCTGTACTATCACGGATTACAGACCTCTTAAGATTTTGGATATGGTGGTCGCGTTTACATTTATATTTCTTCCATACAAGTTTGGTCTGCAAGATTAATCCCAGATATTACACTTCCCTGGCGACCGCAACTGCGACCCCTTCCAAGTTTCATTGTAATATATAAATACTGCAGATTTTGTGGGGTCACTGTTGAGTCCCATCCGTTATTCGCAAACCTCCTTCAAACTTTATCACAGAAATGTATATACATTTTTCGTCCGATTATGGCTTTGTTAGCAGCAACTTAACAGTTTGTTGGCAGCAACCTAACAGTCGTGTAGGATGTGCTAACGCAAAACCGCTTCTCATTATGTCCACCAACTGCGGCAGTAGTCTAACAAATAAACATTCGCATTGAAAAGCTCAAATAGCGATCCATAAAAGTACATTTAAGACTGGCTCAGCATTCTTACAGCGAGGATGACAAATCACTCGTTTAGTGCTTCAGCAATAAGCTCATTTAACAAGAAAAAGCTCCGAAGTGTTTATAATTTTAGCTAATAATCGAACTCTTTAGGATATTCTGCGCTAGCATGTACGTACATTAGGGTGCTTCACTCTCCAAACAAAAAATGTATACTGCTTTCCATTGGAATTATGGAGGCTATTACATTTTAAGGCTTCCGCCAATATATTTTACAAAATTAAGCTTTACGTGAGCTGAACCGATGTGAAAATACCTCCAAAATTTGAGTTTTTAATAAA
>NW_023458558.1:19378932-19392185 GCF_013731165.1 Rhagoletis pomonella | reverse complement strand
AGCTGAACCGATGTGAAAATACCTCCAAAATTTGAGTTTTTAATAAACTAGATTTTTTTTTTCAAAAGCACGCACCCCAAATGAACGAAGAGCTTCAGCTTATAAGATCTTTTTTGGGCATGTGTACAAGTGATTCAGTCTATATTTTTTTATTTATCACACCAAGCAAAACCAAACCTAAAAAGTTTGATAGGAGAAACACAAAAACGGCAACACTGGCCACAGTGAATTCGTGCTCTTTCAGAAATTCGTAAAAATGATCTGCTATGGCAGACAAAACCGTGCTGCTGCAAAATGTAGGCGGATTGACGGTACTCATCTAAACATTTTCTTTTCTGTTTGCTTCTTCCTTTCACTCAGCAGGTATGCGACGTTTACAGACAGATGAGTTTGAATTTACATGAGCAATTTTATAAATGATGCCTTGTCTCGTGTTTTATCGTTGGCGTTTTGTTTTTTTTTTGTTTGCCTCTTACTTTTGTGTTTTATTTTTATTTTTTAAATCTTTCACTCATATTTCAGCTTATCATCATTAGCCTTCCGATTACAAACACAAAGATGATGGCGATTAACGTAATCAACTTACTAAACAATTAGGCTGAGATTTCGACTTATGTGTTTAGTTTTATTTAATTTATTTTTTTTTTCAAAAATATTTTTTTTTTAATAATGCTCATTTCTCGCCAGCCACATGCATATGCATAACTGTTACAAAAATATGGTAGTTCCTATAAACAATAAAGGTTTGATTATAAAACACTAAAATTATATATTTCGTTGTGTAATTTAATCGGAAAAATATTTTTTGTTTTTTAGTTTCCTTTCAGCTACTGCATTTCGAATACTCAAAACGCTGGTTCTAATCACGATGCAGAAAATGAAGGTGGCGCCATTCGCGGACCATCCGGAATCGTTATATCTAGGAAACGGTGGCTCTTAGGACAAAAAGTATTTAGATATTTGTTAAAGAAATTATCTAATCTACAATTTTTGCCTAAACTAATTTTATAATAAACTTACCGTTTTGCTGAAAATCGCGAAAACCCCGTTTTTATGACCTTTGACCCCGAGTAACTTTTTTCCAGCTATTGGATCGATGAGGACTTTTTAGATTTTATTTATGACGGCGTTTTGAACAATTCTACCAATTTTCAGCTTGGTGGGAATTTTCGTAACCTGTCGAATGTCTAAATTGACAGCATTATATATATTTATAATAATTATAGTTTTAAGATTATTAGGAAATAATAATGAGCGCCCAACTATATTCGGTTAAGGAAATGAAGAGAATGTATATTTTTATTGTTTAATCATATGTATGAATGTGTAATATATAATTATTTTAGCCAACTAGTAATGAATTTGTTAATAAAATGTTTATTCCTCTCACTTGACAAGCATAAACATTAATGCATTCGATCAAAAGATTCATTTGAGCGATTACTACTAATGCCCAAATATACTCTACTTAACCTAAATCACGCCATCACTATTTATGTACTTGCATGCATATTTCTAATACAGATTATTCTACGATAGCAATCGAGAATATATGGTACTGCGATATTCACTACAACCCCACAGTAAATTGTTGACTTACATACTATCAAAACGCAAAGTAGTCTGCTAAGAGAATCCACCTAATTCATTCGCTACTAAGAGCTTATGCGGAGGCCAACTATGTCGCCAATTACGTAAAACTTCCGGCAGACTACTGCTGGTTTTTTTAGTAGTTTCGTAGGACATCGCAACATCAGCGTTCTGTGGCTAATAAAGAAAACAAAAAATGAAAATGAAAAACTAGTTTAACTGCAAAGCAAACATGTACCTATTACTACTAATAGTTTTCGCTACAGGGAATGAAATACAAGCGCACGTGTATGTATGTACATAATTACCATCATACACATATGCATGTACATACATATGTATCTATACACTTATGTATGTATGTATGTACCAGAAACACAAAATCTGTCATGCAAAAGCGATTTGCATATGTTAAGAGCATTTATTCATTACTGTCGACTTCGATTATACTCATACACATGCATGCATGCATACATGCATACATACAGCACCTAATCCGATTTGTGCCGCACACAATGAATCACTGACTGGTATTGCCAGGAATCACTGGTATCATTGACAGATTTAAGCCGAGCCAATTCAAACGCCAACTCAAACACGAATAAAAGTTCCAATGTCGCTAATAATGGCCACTGAACTAATGAACGCGCCCGCACGCACGCACAAAGCCAACAACAAACACAACGCGTAGGCGTAGGTGTGAGTGTGTGCCTATGTATTTATGTGCAATTTTAGTGAATGTGCGACCGGCAATATCTAATTGCTTCAGCTCAAAGCCAAACCAACACAAATCGAAATCGACAATGCTTGGCATTTGAATACTAAATAGCCGTTAATTATTATTCAAGCTAAAATCGAAAATCGCTTAATTAGAAGACACTTCAATTGAGTGCTCTAATTTCACAAGTCACGCATAGCAAGTGTATGAATGGATGTGTGAAGGTATGTGTGCTTATGGGTGTGGGTGGATGTGGATGAATGTGGGTGTACTTAGTGATGTGCCGCCTGTAGACGTGAAGGGTGCAAATTATCTCCAATAACAACAACAACATGAATGTGACGCAGCATTTAAATGATGAAAGTGCGAACGAATTGCAAAATCATTAGGGGTTATATATGTAAAAAAAAACCGCAGCACCCACGCAAAGCTTGTCAAACTCAGCCTACATTTTAAAGCACTAAATAGCATGCTGTGTGTGCAATAATTTAAGCTGATACAAGGAGAGCAAATTGAAATAAAAGCTGCGGAAATAAATTTACTTAGTCAAAGCATTCAGGAACGGTTAATTTATATCTCGAACCCTATATCGATGGACTTTTCTAAACATACGAAATTACACAAAAAAAAAACGCCGAGAAACGTAAAGCTTGTTTTGGATCGTAGCTTACGGGTCTGTATACTAGATACTTTTCTAGATCAGTACATTTTTCCAAGATATTTAATTTTAAGTTTGCAATGCAAATGAAAAAATTTAAACTTTAACATGGAGTACGACCATGTACGACATGGCGTATGAGGAGCATTTCATACAAAAAATTACACTGGTTTACAGCAAAAATATTCTATAGATGCCATTAACCAATTCCTATGTAGAATTGCTCGGTGATTTCGAAAATCGAGATATTTTTTTTTCTATGAATAACTTTTCGATATACACATTTGCACTTTACCGCTATTCAGCTAAAAAAAAGTGGTTTCACATAATTACGTATATCTTAATAACCAATTAAATAATCGTAATACGAGATATGGAAAATGAAAGCTAATAAAATGTATATGTATACATCACTTTTCGATAGCCCTGATTGTTTCTGAGAAATTAGTTAATCCTTTCTGACACCTCTTGCTTTCAAGGCAAACACTCTACCTACTCGGGTGTACGTGGCGTATGAGTAACCACTCTTTTCTGCTCATATTTCGTACAAAAAATGATTGCGCATTTTCATTTGACCAATCATTTGTAGCTGAATTTTTTTCTAAAGGAACAGGCTTTAACGCAAGTGTAAAACATTTACACAAAAAATATTATTTGTTCAATTTTTTTCCAATAAATACGAGTTACAAATAACTAGGTTTGGTGGTAAAAAATCGTTGAAGATTTGTAGTACGCAATACGTGTTATATAACTTAGTTGGAATACATTTTTTCACTTAGTTTGATGATTGACATATATATTTCCCCGCGTAGAAGCATTGAATACGACTTACCAAATTCTACTCTCTATGTAATCGAATCACATGAAAAGATAAGCCATTCTGTGGAATACTCTCTCGCACTCCTTCTACTGGCATCCATGGTGCAGCTGTAACACCGGGCATATTTTAAATTAAAAATATAGCCTATTATTATGGAAATATAAAATAACCCAGACGAGCCTGAATATGAGTCATATCGGTCTCTTAAGAAAAAAATATATTTTTGCATAAGAAATACTGGTAAAAATCTTAAACGCCAATATTTAGTTATTTACTTTTAAATAATATGGCTTTTAAATTAAGGCGTGCGAGTAAACGTGTTCGATAACTGCGTATGGTGCTGCGGGGCGTATACGTTACAACTACGGGTATATGAGCAGGAGTGCTTATTTTTACTTTTTTTCGTATATCTTTTTTAAGTTTTCATTTTAATACCAATTCGCGATGGGATCTCATTTCTTAATACAAAACTGAAGATAATGCATTTTCTAGGATAGGTGAAGCACAATTTTCGATTATTCTGCACTGTTCTCAATAACTGAAATTTTAAGAATGCAATACCGAAGCAAATTAGGGAAGAGGCTTTAAACTGGTTTAAACGATAGCAAAAAAAAACGGATTATACGATATTCGAAAAATCAATGTTTCCAGGAAGCCGCCTGAAGGTATCTCAGAAAACCGGTTTGAAGCGGTTTGAAAATTTTTGCACAAAAATTTTTTTGAAGTATTTGGCCGAACTTCTACTTAGTGTGAGACTTGATCTTTTTAGACAACAGACCTATACCCAAATTCATAAAAAATAAGGAAGACTATAACTGCTTTATAAATAAAAAATTTGTAAAAGGGGTCTAAAGCTCTTTAAACCTATATTTTAAAATAAAAAATCCCAACAAGTCTACTCCGACAGTAGATTATTCATACCATTTTAAAGGCCGATGTAGCCTCGTTTCAAGTCTTATTCAAACTTTGAAATCGAATCAAAAATCGTCATTAACAACTCATAAATCTACAAAATCGTATTTTCTGACCTAAATCGAGAAGTCGCAACTTCTAAATAACATTCAAAAAATCTATAAAAATAGGCCATAATATTTCTCATAGAAACGAATAAAATTAGGGGGTAGGGTCTTGAAATTTCAAAAAAAAAGCATTTTCGATGGGCACCCTAATATACATACATACATATGTAAACTAAATAAACTTATTTTAAAAAGTTCTATTGGCATAATCGAAGATTTTCATGACAAAAGTCTAATCACTGTTGGCTAGCTATAAATTACTGACATTAGGGTGGTGCGTTTGGGTGACAAGAACAAAGATATTGTGGGTAAGTTTTAGTTAGTTGTACTCCAGTTCAATGAACTTTATAACCAAAAAATGCTCTCCTCGAGATAAAAACATTGATATGTCACACTCGAAGGTCCGAGTAGAAATGCCGACAACGGAAGAGATTTTTTAACTGCCTTCAAAAAATGCTTTACGTTTTTTTTTCTTAGTACGGTCTAAGGTGCATATGTACATACATATATGATATTCCAGTTGCAGTCACCAAGCGGTCACTGCCTCAGCTCTAGCATTACAATGGATGCAAACGTACTGACCAGAGCTTTCGTCTCGTGCAGCAAACATACATATTTAAGTGCACATATGTATGTATGTACATCGGTGTTGTACTGGAATGCACTAAAGTTCGCATTTAATTACAACGAGGTTCACTCGAAGCCAACTTTAGCCAATTAAACGCTGACATGTCACCAGCAACCGCTGTGAATTGAAACGAGTGCGCCCAAACTACAGCGGACACGCTGCTGAGTTGCCCATTGAGTGTCACTGACTTGCACTTATGTACTCCCTGCCTGTAGCGTACATACATACTTATGCAGTATATGTGTATGTACATATGTATATACATATGCATATGCGGTCGTTAACATTAACGTGTTTGTGCCACAATGGCAGCCGGCCATTTGCACCACCGGTGTGAACTGTTTGTTACTCCTCTACACGTTGCGGCAAAAAAAAAACAGAAAACAAAAGCACCGAGTGACTGCAGCGCGCAATGGACGAGATTGAAGTGGCTTTCAATCAGTTTCAGCGTATTTTTAAATGCTTTCATGCCCCGAATGTATGCACGTACATATGTATATTCGCTGCCTTGCCCCGCCTTGCCCGCTACCAACTTCAACGTCACTTGTTTTGTTTTACTCGTACATTGCTCCTGCTTTGGCTCCATCCACTTCAGTAGCAACAATTTACAATGAAATGCCAAAATTTTGCAGCAATACTTCAACTTTTTTATTCGGTCGGTTTTTTCCACTTCCACTGCCTCAACTCATGGAGTTGAGATTTCCGGTTTGAGAGTAAAAGCAACAGCAACAGCAACGACAACAACAACAACAACGAGTACATCATCAACGTCAACGGCAAACACGCCCGGCCCAGTCATCATCGACGTGTTGAAGTGCGCATCATTTGCTGCTGACAGGCATTTTTCGCAATTCAACAAAAATGGAGCAAATAAAGAAGAAAATTCACTAAAGTAAAATGCCAAAAGAAAAAAGGGAAAAAGCAAATGTACAATATGCACTGACGCTTGCAGATTGGGGTTCATTTAGAACTGCTACTGCATGAATTTGCGATTTTCAGCTGTAATTCGCTTGGTCGGTGTGATTTTCACATACAAATTAGACGCCGGAAAGCATGAATTGTTACAGTTTTACTTTATTTGCGTGATTCCATGCTGTAATTTAATGCCCAAATGCTATATGCTTGAAATATATGTATGTATGTATGTATGTATGAGGGCATGTACATTTTCTGTAAAAAGATTAATTCGAATATAAATGGGTGCTACACAAAAACTGGAGCACGAAAAACATTTAAGGTATTAAGTGCGCATTTTTACTGTTTTTTTTATTTAGAATATCTTTAGACACAAGTTAAATCTAAACAACTAGAAGAAGACTGCCACATTTTGCACTCACATTTTTGGAGGCGAGTTTACTTCATAATTGTACAAAAAATCGTTTCAGGAAGTCGTAATAATTCGACTGCAGGCAAAAAAGTGGGACTTTCCGCTTGAATTTTTGATAGAACAAAAAAACAGAAACAAAATAATTCAATAGGTTTTTAGGTATTTTCTTAATGTAAAAACAAGCCAATTTTCTCAGTAATTGACCACTTCAAAACGTTGGTTTTTTAGCAAATTCGCAAATTTTAAATGTAAGTGACTTTCTTAATTTTTCGCATTGTGTACTTAATATGAAAAAAACCCAAACATTTTTAAAATACACAAAAAGATCAATATACTTACAATTATATAGTATAACTGCATTTTTAATTTTTCTGTCTGACGGCAGAATTTTTTTAAAGGACTTTATATAGAGTGAAAAATTGTTTTTAATAAAATTTCTTGTTGTGTATAAATAGAAATTTTTATACCCGAGCGCACTTGTGCACAAGAGTATATTAATTTTGTTCACATAACGGTTGTTTGTAACAGCCAAAACGAATCAAGATAGATAGAGACAAATGCATACATAAATGATCAGGATGAAAAAGAAATCGATTAAGCCATGTCTGTCTGTCTGTCCGTCTGTCCGTCCGTCCGTCTGTCCGTCTGTCCGTCCGTCCGTGTACACGATAACTCGAGCAAAAATTGAGATATCTCAACGAAATTTGGTATGTAGGTTTCCCTTAATCCAAGGTAGGTTGGTACTGAAAATGGGCGAAATCGGACTTTAACCACGCCCACTTCCCATGTAACGGTAATTTTCAGAAATACGAAAACTGCGATATTTTAGTAACTACTGAAGATAGTTCACTCAAAATTAATATTTACAACAATTTTTAGACGAAAGCTAAGAGTGTTATAAATTTTTTGGAAAATGGGCGTAGACACTGCCGCTGCACTAATTTCTTCCAAGCTTGGCACAGTTCTTGGCCTTGGTACAGCATAAAAAATCGCCGAAAATTTTTAAAATCGGACGATAACCACGCCCACATCCCATATAACGGTAATTTAGAGAAATACAAAATCTTCGATAAATCAGTAATTATTGAAGCTAAGTTATTCAAAATTGATGCTTGCAACAATTCTTTACCAAGAAATACTCTTGTGGTAAAATTTTGGAAAACGGGCGTGGCACCGCCCACTTATGATCACATATATGTAAATCGGTAACCGTTCTACCAATTTGTACCAAACTCGGTGTGGTTATTGTGCTTGCCACATATAAGCAAAACTTTGAAAATTATTGAAATCGGACTAAAATTATGGTCGCTTTTCATATAACGGTTAATTTCAGAAATGCTTGAAACTTCAATATTTCGAAATTTAAGGACGCTAATTTACTCAAAATTGATACACCCCGGCTTACCATCTAGCGGTAGGTTTCGGAAAGGTGAAAAAACATATATTTAATACTTGCGCCGGGTATTTAATGTTCGGCTCCGCCCGAACTTAGACTTTTTTACTTTAGTTTGTTATTTTTTTGTTTAAAATATTTTTTTTTTTATAAACTATCAATATCTTATAGAGAGAAGTGCAAAATTTTTTTATCTAAAACTAATAAAGTTAGGATGACGAAATTGTAGGATGTGGTAGTTAACATATTAGTCCTTGACACATATTTTTTCAAAAATAAATATTGGAAATTTGAAATTACCAAGGATAATCAAGGATAAAGTTGTAAAAGGAAATTTTCAATACTTATTCGTCCTGGTGCAACCAAAAATTATTATTTTTTTTCTATTCTACAGAATTTTTTCTTTTAATTGATACCCTTGTTGTTATTCTACAATGCACCGAATCTTATGAATAATTTTTTTTTATTCAAAGCGAAGCCAGAGTTTCATCTGGCATCAGTTTTATCTTCAACTTTTCCTTCACTTTTCTTCTGTCTTAATGGTTTTTATCATTTGTTTCTTAATCTTCACATTTATCTTTTTTACAAAATTTAATTTCAAATATGAAGTTGCAACAACAACTATACGAAAAGAGGGAAATTTTTATACGTCGCTTCTGGCCGTAGTTATCAACCAATTTTGAAACCATAAAAAACTCTCCTCATTTACAGAAAAACAACCTTCCCAATGACATTCTTCGTTTTGATCGGTAAGTACCTAGTGGGAAAATGTAATGTATAGTAATCGAAAAAATAATCAGTGAAACAGCCCCTTTCACATTCGAAAAAAATCATTATTTTTTCCACGGCAATGTCGTTGGAAAAGTGGGGCATTCAATTTTGCATTAACAGTAATGCAGGAATGAATGCGAAATACATTACATTAGTTATCACGCATGTAATGCATTACTACATTTCCCACTGCGTGGTATCTAATGTGTTTAAGAATGTGCTTGCTTGGGTAGGCAGTTCTTTTACAGTTAGCAGGTAGGAAGGGTACGTGAAAACGGTGCAGCGCAATAACGCCTGTGGAAATAACGCCCACCTACAAAAGGCAATAAAGCCCATTGGGGCGATAAATAGGTATGATGAGGAGATGTGTTGCTATCCGAAATATCAGCTATAACTTCTACCATATGTAAACTCTTGGGGTTTTTCCACAAAATGTGTCATTAAAAATGGCCTCAAAGTCAGTAAAAAGATTTTTAAATATATATTTTTTAAAGGTAGTTATTGCTTTAAGCCTTCAACACGATATTTTTTCTCAGCTTAGGTTTCTCAGTGGTGGCGCGTAAACCAGGCTCGCATTCCTCTCTTTTACGGTTACGCCGGACAATTTATTTATTTATAACTTACATGATTTAAATGCTGTATATGTATGTTCGGGAGACTTTTTAAATCAAAGGAGTAAGTGGAAGAATAATATAACTACGCTGAATGATTATACCCACGTTGAATTCAATAATTCTTTTTTTTTTTTGCATGAAATAAGAGCAGGCAATTATGTATGTTACTCATACGTCTCGGATACATGCGTTGGTTCAAAGTGCTCTGACAACATTGAATATTGATTTCTTATGAATATTTTGTAAAAGTATATATGTAAAAGTACATATGTATCTAAAAATTATCACTATTCGACTACGTCAAGCGGTATGGGATCTTGCACTGAATCATTAAGAAAAAAGTGAGTGCCTATACAATAATATTTACAAGTGAGTATTTAGTTTATAACATTATTTATAACTCAAAATTATTTAGTGAAATTGGCAATATTGATCACGATTTGTTTTCATTGTTAAAAAAAAAAATAACACAATTTGCAAAATCATCTCTCTCACTCAATTATCAATGGAAATCTGGCAATTTGTCGAGATGACTCGCAGCTGCAAGTGGCACAATAGCAAACAATTAGCTTTTTCTAAATAGATTCATTCGCAAATAAATAGCTTTCTAAGTGATTGCAAATTACCAAACACAATTATGTACACAAATACAAATATAAAGAAAAATTGTTGATATTATCTTACATTAATGGGAATTCCTTCATCCCATAACCACTGCTCTTTTATGTCTACAGACGTAGACAAACAAAATGATTACCATTTCCGAATAAAGAAAATTTATTATTAGCCATTTGTAATACTTATTTATCTTACTTTCTGAAAAACGTATGTATGTATAAATATTTGAATGTTTGTGCTTTTGAAACCGTAAATATTTTGATTTGTCAGCTCAAAATTAATTATGTTGTGCTCGGGTATAGCAAAAATAGCAAGGACGATGTTAATGGACGTGCATAAATAAGATAATTATAATTTCGAATTTAACTGAAGTATTTTCATAAGGTTATTTTTAAAGTAAAAAAAAATATGCTTTAAATTTTCATAACTTATTCAACATAGTAGGAATATTATTAGGCTTATTTAAAAAATATCTCTGTTCTGTTAAATATTTACTTGTATTGCAAATCAAAAAGTGTCTTCATTTCTATATTTTCTGAGCAGCTTTTTAATTTGAGATGATTTGAGTTAGTAAATATCGCGACTAGTCCAATCGGGACCAAAATTTACATGTGATATCTACGACTTTACTAGTATCGATTTCGGGTTTTAAATAAAAAAAAAAAGTATTTTAATTTTTTTTGAGTTTCCATAGCGGCAACTGGCCTTTGACCTCTTTGCAACACACCTTAACCATCTCCAATCGGGACCAAAATTTATATGTGATATCTGTGACCATTCAGGGGGTATGGCTGTAAAAATCGTTAATTTGATTTTAAGGACCACCATAATTTCCAATTTTTAATTTCTACTTTCTTTTCCAAATACATACATACTTTATTTACTTATATACTTATCTACCTTTTTCGTACATTTTAAACTTATCTTTACTGTTAATAAAATACTAGTGTCAAGCTGTCATTGTCATGACACATAATCGGCTTAATTTTTTCTTTCACACTTACATAAATACCCACACTCCATTGTTGCATGTGTCACGAGTTAAACAGCCAACAGGTCGTATGAGTAATATACTACGCTTTAATGCGTCAGTACTATGAAAAGATAAGAAAAAGTTTCCACATCATAAATGATAGAATAAATGTCTTTCGAAACATGACATTAAGAAGAAAAACAAACAAAGAAAATTAAATATATTTTACACCCACAAACAACGAAAAAAAAAATAAAAAAAATAAATTGTGTGCGTCAATACGCCACGCAAAGTGCAGCAGCACTTAGTATGGCGTGTGGCTACGGTGACGGCGTTAAACTGTAAATGAAAAGCGAAAATGTCAAGCAACATCTATTCGAATTGTCATAGAAATGAAAAGTAATTTTGATTTATAAAATGATTGCAAAAGCTCATACCAATAGTAACATTTTTCACACTCTACTGAAATGTAAGTATACATACATATATGTGGTAGGTGGGGCTGTATACGGAAGTGGGCGAGTGAGCAAGTGAGAGATGGCTGAGTTTGGAAGTTTGGGGGTGTTTATATAGATGTGTATGTAGAGGTTTATCAGCGAACTTTTCGCCTTGAGAAATATGTGAGTAAGTCAGTTTTCTATTGCCTTTTTAGAAAGTAATGTTTAAGCCTATATACATATACATATGTATGTATGTACATATGTAAGTATAAAAGTTATGTTTGTATTTGTACGTGCACTCACGTATTTACGTTCGTGGCAGTTGATTATTATTCGCTCGCTCTATAATTTTGGTTGAAAAATCTGACACATATGCTTTTGCTTGTAAAACCAAACATTCCGCGCTGTCGCGCGCATTTAAAAAATTATAGTAGCATACGGTATTTGACAGTACGCGGGCGTACATATGTATGTGCAAACATATTTTAGCACATCACTGAGTATTCATACAGACATATCTGTGGATATTTGGCAAAACAACTTAAATATAATTTCTCAATTTAAATTTATTAGAGAGCAAAAAACCAGGTTTGCTTAAGCGCAGTCGATTTAGTATGCGCTGTTTTAGGAAAATAAAATCATCATCTATTTCGACCTTGCATACCCGTTCATACCCGTGCATACTTTTATTTTTTCGCCGTTAATTTCCAAGTAATATATACATACTGCTCTTTAATAAAATTTGGCAATGCTGAGAACTTGAACTGTGTTCGTCTATACTCCAATACCTTTTTTTTGCATTTTGTTCTACATTTCACAAGTTCTTGTACACTTCTATCAACGCTGCCTTTATTTTTTTGATCATTCAAATTTCGGTCCGAGTTTTTTGTTTATATGTTTTTTGTGTACAAAACTGTCGATGTGGAAAAAAGTTTATCCTAATTTCTGTGTTCTTTGTTTATTCAGTGAAAAAGCAGTACAGTAGTTTTACATGATTTATAAAAACAGCTATAACCTAATGAAAAAGTAAAATAAGACTTTGACATAAGAATGCCGCTAATCAATGCAACAAATAGTTGAACTCATTACAAACATTTTTCCATGTTGGCTTCGGACTTTCTTCATTTAAATCAAAAATATTAACTTTTGATTTGTCCATGTTGACTTCCATATTCCATATACTGCAGTACTCCTCAAGTTTTCCTATCATAATGTCATCTGCATACATAAGGAGTGGTATATTTATTTCCTCTATCCAAATCGCACCTCCTGGAGAGTCATGCAAGTCATTGGGATATAAAGGGCTAACTATAATATGAATAAACAAGCGTATGCAAACGTGCGAATACACATAAATCCTATTCTGAAACTATAATGTGCTTAACATCAAGTTTCGTCAAGTTTCGCCAAACGTCATTTGCTTAAGGAAAGAGCGATACTGATCACACCTTCCGTACGGAATCAGCTGTTTGTCCTCGTACGTATGTATGTACATATCTAACACATGCTGTGTTGCCGCATTGGTATTTTTTTACCGAAATTGGTAATTTTTTTCTTTATTTATCATATTTGGTAATTTGGTAACTTATTTTTCAACTTGGTAACTTTTTCGTTTCAGTACTACATGTAACACAGGTCAAAAGAAGTTCTGGTTCTACATTAGGAAGTGTGCCGTAAGCGTTTC
>NW_023458558.1:19378723-19378922 GCF_013731165.1 Rhagoletis pomonella | reverse complement strand
CACTGATTAGTTTCTTATCACTTCGTTTGGCTGTATATGTACATATGTATGTAAACACATACATACGCATAGGTTGTTTGTCACGCCAGAAGAAAGTGCACATTGCACAGTCAGGAGTTAATTAATTTTTAATGTAGCGCTATATTTTTTTAATTAAATTATAATCACCTAAATACGTGAAGCTTTGATTGATAATTAA
>NW_023458558.1:19374236-19378623 GCF_013731165.1 Rhagoletis pomonella | reverse complement strand
AGCTAGCAACACTTATCATCCCAAAAGCCGGCAGCAAAATGCTCCATCCACATCCCCATCCAATGAAACATATTTTTGGGCTACCTCCGCCGCATTCAATGCGCTGTGACAATGTGGCAGCAGCATTGAAAAAGAAGTGGGCTAAAACATGCCAAAATTCACAAACTAGTACATACAGAGGGGAGTGAGAAATGAGTGCAGAAATATATGTACGTATGTATGTTGACTCTATGTATGTATGTAGGTAGCCACACCGCAAAACCCACGAAAACTGCTGCAGTCTCACCTTAGCTGGCAGCGCAGGCTCTAAGGCACACATAACTGCTGGCGCGCTTATAACCCCACATAACCTTGCTGCTAATGGAGTCTGTGGCGAATGCGGCTGGCAGTGAGGTGACACAGCACCAGCCGTAATATTGCTTGGGAAAAAATTTACCAGATTTTTGCACGCGCTTTGTCAAACTGACATTTTCGCCGGCGCTGCGCCAAGATACATAGATATTAGCAATTTCGTTAGTCGACCCTGCGGCAATGGCGGTCGTACTTATGTATGCATGTGTGTGTGTATATCTCTTCCCAACCAGCCATTGTGGCATTTATGCCGCACAATGGCAGCAATTCCACGTTGACTGCGATTATGTTTGCTACGGATTAGATTTAGTAGCGCGGCTATACGAGTAACAACAGCAACAACAAATACAATGAGAAGAAATCTCCTCAATCACTGTCGCTCTGGCAGCCATGCAAGCTTAGTGGGCCAGCAGCACCAGCAGCAGTTGAGCAGCTACAGGAGTCAAGTCGACGTGCTACACTAATCCACAAAACGAACTCGGCGTTAAGTTGATTTAGTATGTCACGTGGTGTAGCGGTAAATTGGACGCCACTTACTAGTCCCCGCGTTGCGAGTCGCTAGTCAGAATTGAGTGGTTGGAGGTATGCTGCTGTTGGAGGGGCTGCTACTGCGATTTCATTTTAACTGCTACGGTTTAGTTTGATTTGGCTTTAGTTTGGTCGCAATTGCGACTGTTGCTGTACGACTTTGGCGGTGGTTATCGCAATATGTCGAAGTTTTACAGTAGTCAAAGTTATTATTCGTATGCTTATTATTATATAATAACACATTTTATTCGCTAAAACTCACAAACTTTTAGTTGATATTTCAACAAAACCATAAAAATTAAAGTTTCCAATTTTTTACAAAACTTAAAAAAGTGTAAAAAAAATTCATCAAAATTTAAAAATTTTGTTTAGACATTTTTAGAAAAAATTCAGCATGGAGTTTCTAAATTACAGACTTTGTACAAAAGTTATAAAAACTCCACAAACTTTTCATCCTTATTCCAAGCACTTTAATCTTAATTTCTACAATAATCTTTGGTATGCAGTTTCATAGCTTATTAAATTCTAGTAACGGGTGATTTTTTTGAGGTTAGGATTTTCATGCATTAGTATTTGACAGATCACGTGGGATTTCAGACATGGTGTCAAAGAGAAAGATGCTCAGTATGCTTTGACATTTCATCATGAATAGACTTACTAACGAGCAACGCTTGCAAATCATTGAATTTTATTACCAAAATCAGTGTTCGGTTCGAAATGTGTTTCGCAAACCCAATTGCTGCGAACGGCGACGAATCGACATTTCACGGTCTTCAGCAACACTCTCAGAAACAGACGCAATATTCTCTTCTGTACGCACTGTACGCATTCGTGTGGTTGGTTTAATGTCCAATAAAGTAAACTGAGTGCGAAACTTGGTCACAATCGCATTAATTGATTGCTCACTTGGTCGATTATGTAGACCATAAATCGGACGTAAAGCGAACCGAACACTGATTTTGGTAATAAAATTCAATGATTTGCAAGCGTTGCTCGTTAGTAAGTCTATTCATGATGAAATGTCAAAGCATACTGAGCATCTTTCTCTTTGACACCATGTCTGAAATCCCACGTGATCTGTCAAATACTAATGCATGAAAATCCTAACCTCAAAAAAATCACCCGTTATAATAAAAAGCAAGTTTCAAGTTGCGGAAAAATCATGTTGATTTTTATAATTTTTTTTCTGTTGGTATCACGAATTTTCTTCCATTCAAAGCAATTTTTATTTAGAGTGGATAACACCGTACGCAAAAAAAAGTTATCAAAAATTAATGCGATTTTTTTAGCAACTTTGAACTGACACTTTGTTGTACTGGCTATAAAATTACATACCAAAAATTAATTAGCAAATTCTAATTAAAACACTTGGAATTGGAATGATAAGTTTGTGGAATTTTTTTAATTTTTGTACAAAGGTTGAAATTTTTTTACATATATGTATGTATGTTTTTTTTTTAGACAAGGAGCTGAACTTTAATAAAAAATAATGAGCCTTAAAAAAAGCAAAAAAAATATAGTCAAAACTGGTAACATTGTTGATGTGCTATCTTTTGTCGCGAGCTGTATACATATAATAAAATTGTAACAGACCGATGTCTGTGCATTATAGATATTAGAGAAAAATTTAAAATCAGCAATTTTTAGAGTTTTTGTTCCTCTGCCTGCCTGTATGTTTGTACGCGCATCACTCGAAAACTAATGCATGGAATAGAATTCAATATTCACCAATCCATTTCTAAGGGTCTAACCTAAAATTTAGAAAAATAATACTTACAGAGTTGCCACCTGTTTGAAAATTGCAGTTTAGGTAAATTGATAGGATAAAATGAATTTTGCAATATGTCCGTTAAACGAAAGAGGTTTAAAAAGGCTTACAGTCGGACTTATTTTAGTGGAAGGTTGCCACCTTTTTGAAAATTTTAATTTGATTTAATTGATAAGATAAATTAATTATTGCAATATGGGTATCAAAGAAAAGAGGTTTGGGAAAGTTAATGCCGAAAATATTTTTTGAGCAGAGTTGCCAACTGTTTGAAAAATTTTACTCAACTATTAATTTGATAAAATAAAGGAAATATTACAGTTCGGATATCCAGTTAAAGAGAAAGAAAGTTTAGTGCCAAAAATATTTTTGTAGCGGGTTGCCACTTATTTGAAAACATATGTTCATATAAATTGATGAGATGAAGTAAATACTGAATTAATACACCTTTTAAGAAAGTGCACGATATGGATAATCGAGTAATAAATATATAAATTAAATTTCCAGCATTAAATTTTTTCGGAAATATTTAAAATAACATTTATTCATAAAAAAATAAAGTATGTTTCATAAAGCTCTTCAAATCTATTTTATTTTCTGTAAATGAAGCCGTAAGACTTTTGGAAGGGAATAAGAACACAAAAATACTTTCAAAGCGCGTATTTGCTAGTGGAATTACAAAAAAACATTACGAATATTGTAAAATAAATCACTATACGAATAACTATTTTGACCACAGTATGTGCAAATGTAGACGATGACATGGAAGTCCTTTAAGTCAGGTAGCGAGCATGTGAAGTAACACGCTGGTATGTTCACATTTTTATGAATTGGTTTATCCCCTACATTCGTTGGTGATGAGCAGCTTTTCTCATTTTTGCATTTCCTAGCATTCGTCACTGCAATGAATGTGTGTATGTAAGAAGTATTAACAGTTAGGGTTTACATGCAGAAAGTTTTTTAAATTAAGCATGCAAATTTAATCTGGCAACACATGGGTTCCTTTATTTGAATGATCCTCTTAACTCCTCTATGTTAAATTAACTCGGCTTGATTTTTTTTTCATCAAATAGTATGAATGTGCATTTGTATGTGTCATAGTACATAGTCAGCATTCACTTTTATGGAATGACGAATTCTTATTCTTGCTGGGGACTGTAGATAGTTAGATAAATACGCGGGTATGTCCGAACAAGAGACACTGCTAGCTGAAAAATCTTTCGCATCTCTAAAGAGGGTACCTAACTAGAGTATACAATTATTTGCCTTTTTCGCAAACTGGTTTTCAAGTCAAACAACCCAGTTCCACATTTCCGGATAGACCGGTTTCATTTTCCATTCTTCTCTACAGTGATACTGACTGTTAGTCATAAATCAAACGGGAACGTTTTCAATGAGAGCAAAGTGTGCACTGTTCATTTTTGGAACAATTTTTCATTTTCTGTGCAAGAAAAGTTCGTGGCTGAAGTCTTTCCTTGACTTAATTTGCATAATTAGCTTTTCAGTATGTAACCGCAACATTTGCAGATGATACTGCGCTACTTGCAGTCGATAACACTATCGAAAATGCTACGACCAAGCTACAAGAAGCTGTTAACCAAGTTACCTCGTGGGCTAAGAAATGGAGGATTAACCTAAATAAAAGCAAATCAGCGCACATAGTGTTCTCTTTAAAAAAAACATCACATAAACCAATTTTTTATTGACGGGTCAATAATCCCATACTTCGACGAAGCCAAATAC
>NW_023458558.1:19370474-19374136 GCF_013731165.1 Rhagoletis pomonella | reverse complement strand
CTACTCGCGAAAAAGGGAAGCGATAACAAAATTTTCCTCATAGCGATCCATTATTTTGAAATCTTTGAATACTAAAATTCATTGAAAAAGAACTGGAAGCTAATTATGCAAATTAAGTCAACGAAAGACTTAGTCACGAACTTTCTTTTGTTTTTTTTTTTTTTTGCACAGAAAATGAAAAGTTTTTCCAAAAATGAACAGTGCACATTTTGCTCTCATTGAAAACGTTCCCGTTTGATTTATGACCATTAGTCAGTATCACTGTAGAGAAGAAAGGAAAATGAAACCCGGCTTATCCGGAAATGTGGAACGGGGTGTTTGACTTGAAAACCAGTTTGCGAAAAAGGCAAATAATTGTACACTCTAGTTAGGTACCCTCTTTAGAGATGCGAGAGATCTTTCAACAGGCAGTGTCTCTTGTTCGGACATACCCGCGTATTTATCTAACTATCTACAGCTCCAAGCAAGAATAAGAATTCGTCATTCCATAAAAGTGAATGCTGACTATGTACTATGACACATACAAATGCACATTCATACCATTTGAAGAAAAAAAAATCAAGCCGAGTTAATTTAACAGAGAGGAGTTAAGAGGATCATTCAAATAAAGGAACCCATGTGTTGCCAGATTAAATTTGCATGCTTAATTTAAAAACTTTCTGCATGTAAACTCTAACTGTTAATACTTCTTACATACACACATTCATTGCAGTGACGAATGCTATAAAATGCAAAAATGAGAAAAGCTGCTCATCACCAACGAATGTAGGGGATAAACCAATTCATAAAAATGTGAACATACCAGCGTGTTACTTGATATGCTCGCTACCTGACTTAAAGGACTTCCATGTCGTCGTCTACATTTGCACATACAGTGGTCAAAATAGTTATTCGTATAGTGATTTATTTTACAATATTCGTAATGTTTTTTTGTAATTCCACTAGCAAATACCCGCTTTGAAAGTATTTTTGTGTTCTTATTCCCTTCAAAAAGTCTTACGGCTTCATTTACAGAAAATAAAATAGATTTGAAGAGCTTTATGAAACATACTTTATTTTTTTATGAATAAATGTTATTTTAAATATTTTCGAAAAAATTTAATGCTGGAAATTTAATTTATATATTTATTACTCGATTATCCATATCGTGCACTTCCTTAAAAGGTGTATTAATTCAGTATTTACTTCATCTCATCAATTTACCTGAACATGTGCTTTCAATTAAGTGGCAACCCGCTACAAAAATATTTTCGGCACTAAACTTTCTTTCTCTTTAACTGGATATCCGAACTGTAATATTTCATTTATTTTATCAAATTAATAGTTGAGTAAAATTTTCAAACAGTTGGCAACTCTGGCAAAAAATATTTTCGACAGTTAACTTTCCCAAACCTCTTTATTATTTATAATTTTCAAAAAGGTGGCAATATTCCACTAAAATAATTCCGACTGTAAGCCCTTTTAAACCTCTTTCTTTTAACAGACATATTGCAAAATTCATTTTATCCTATCAATTTACTAAAACTGCCAATTTTCAAACGGGTGGCAACTCTGTAAGTATTATTTTTCTAAATTTTAGGTTAGACGCTTAGCAATGGATGGATGACAATTGAATTCTATTCCATGCATTAGTTTTCTAGTGATGCGCATACAAACAGGCAGACAGAGGAACAAAATTCTAAAAATTGCTGATTTGGCTTCTGTTGCTCTATTAAAGATTCCCCATATTAATCTCTCTCTAATATCTATAATGTACAGACATCGGTCCGTTGCAATTTTTTTATATGTATAAAGCTCGCGACGAAATAGAGCACATCAATATTTTTACCAGTTTTGACTATTTTTTTTTTTGCTTTTATTAAGGTCCATTACATTTTTATTAAAGCTCAGCTCCTTATCTAAAAAAAACCATACATATATTTAAGTTCAAATTTCAAACTTTGTACAAAAATTTTAAAAATTGCACAAACTTATCATTCCAATTCCAAGTATTTTAATTAGAAATTGCTAATTAATTTTTGGTAGTAATTTTATAGCTTATTAAAATCTAGTACAACAAAGTGTCAGTTCAAAGTTGCTAAAAAAATCGCATTAATTTTTGATAATTTTTTTTCGGACGGTGTTATACACTTTTTTCCGTATAAAAATTGCTTTGAATGGAAGAAAATTCGTAATACCAACAGAAAAAAAAAATATAAAATATCAACACGATTTTTCCGCAACTTGAAACTTGCTTTTTATTATACTAGAATTTAATAAGCTCTAAAACTGCATACCGAAAATTATTCTAGAAATTAAAATTAAAGTGCTTGGAAGTAGGATGAAAAGTTTGTTGGGTTTTTATAACTTTTGTACAAAGTCTGAAATTTGGAAACTCCATGCTGAATTTTTTCTAAAAATGCCTAATCAAAATTTTGATGAATTTTTTTTAAACTTTTTTAGTTTTGTAAAAAATTGGAAACTTTAATTTTTATGGTTTTGTTGAAATAGGAACTATAATTTTGTGAAAAATTAAGGAAAAAAAATTATTATTATAAATATTGCGAATATCGTAAAATCACTATACGAATAATTACTTTGACTACTGTAAAACTTCGACATATTGCGATAACCACAGCCAAAGTCGTACAGCAACAGTCGCAACTGCGACCAAACTAAAGCCAAATCAAACTAAACCGTAGCAGTTAAAATGAAATCGCAGTAGCAGCAGCAGCAGCATACCTCCAACCACTCAATTCTGACTAGCGACTCGCAACGCGGCGACTAGTAAGTGGCGTCCAATTTACCGCTACACCACGTGACATACTAAATCAACTTAACGCCGAGTTCGTTTTGTGGATTAGTGTAGCACGTCGACTTGACTCCTGTAGCTGCTCAACTGCTGCTGGTGCTGGTGCTGCTGGCCCACTAAGCTTGCATGGCTGCCAGAGCGACAGTGATTGAGGAGATTTCTTCTCATTGTATTTGTTGTTGCTGTTGTTACTCGTATAGCCGCGCTACTAAATCTAATCCGTAGCAAACATAATCGCAGTCAACGTGGAATTGCTGCCATTGTGCGGCATAAATGCCACAATGGCTGGTTGGGAAGAGATATACACACACATGCATACATAAGTACGACCGCCATTGCCGCAGGGTCGACTAACGAAATTGCTAATATCTATGTATCTTGGCGCAGCGCCGGCGAAAATGTCAGTTTGATAAAGCGCGTGCAAAAATCTGGGAAATTTTTTTCCCAAGCAATATTACGGCTGGTGCTGTGTCACCTCACTGCCAGCCGCATTCGCCACAGACTCCATTAGCAGCAAGGTTATGTGGGGTTATAAGCGCGCCAGCAGTTATGTGTGCCTTAGAGCCTGCGCTGCCAGCTAAGGTGAGACTGCAGCAGTTTTCGTGGGTTTTGCGGTGTGGCTACCCTACATACATACATAGAGTCAACATACATACATACATATATTTCTGCACTCATTTCTCACTCCACTCTGTATGTACTAGTTTGTGTGAATTTTGGCATGTTTTAGCTCACTTCTTTTTCAATGCTGCTGCCACATTGTCACAGCGCATTGAATGCGGCGGAGGTAGCCCAAAAATATGTTTCATTGGATGGGGATGTGTATGGAGCATTTTGCTGCCGGCTTTTGGGATGATAAGTGTTGCTAGCT
>NW_023458558.1:19363644-19370374 GCF_013731165.1 Rhagoletis pomonella | reverse complement strand
TGTACCGATTAAATCCCGCTTTTCAGTGTTTTCTTTATTAATTTAATAAGAGTCTCACTGTATTTTGGCCCAAAAACAATTTTTCATACACAAATAATTTTTCGTACAGAACTTAAGCGAGCCATAAATATATATATGTTTTATTCTTTCAAACTAGTGCTCTCGTTAAATTGTCTAAATTTTTTAATTATAATTATTGGTTATTTGTTTTTTTTTTTTAATGAAACGATTCTAACTTGAATTTAGTGAAATCATAAAAAATAATACTAATTCCCTCGAAAAATTCCTGGATATGAAAAATATAAGCTGAACATACAGTGGCTAAAATATAATTAAGGAAGAGATATCTTAGCAACCTTTGGTTATTCGCCTTTCGACTATGTATTGTTTAGAATTAATGTTTATAATTTTTTACGAACGCGTAGCTGCTTATATAACATAGACCATGGAAGTTCAAATTTCAAACTTTGTACAAAAGTGAGATAAATTCGACGACAAAGATTCATAAATATTTTGAACTTTTTAATTCGAATTCTTAGAACCATTATGAGTACCGTTAATTTTTGGTAAATTTTTTTGTGGAAGATGTTGCTAATTTTCTCCATACAAACAAATTTTTTAACATAGTACAAAAAATTGCCAAAAATGAAAGGTACTTCATTCTTGCTCGTTATTGTATTAAAATTTAATAGGCTACAAAACTGCATACTCAAGACAATTCTAGAAAATCGAATTAAAATGTTTAAAAATTTCATCAACATTTGTTAAAATTCGTTTGATTTTTATAAATGTTCTGCAAAGTTTTAAATTTTAACTTACATGTTTTTTTAGATAGTAAGTTATATTTTCATAAAAAAATAATAAACATTTCTTAAACAAAGAAAAGCACCATTCTCGCCACGGTATATATGTTATTTATATATTTTTGCGATAATTTTAAAATTTTTGTTCTCTTTGTTTTGTTTTAAATAAAACTGTATTAAACGATGTTATGTCTTTTTATTTTAAAAACAATATTGTATGTTCGGATTCGATGATTTAGAAATGCCGCGATTTTTGGCCACAGAAATCTGGTCACCGTATATATAATACACATATCATCACCTGAAATGCAAAAAAACGTAACTTATAAAAAAATACAAAATTCACTTTTCTTGATATGAAGGATTTCAACTCTCCGCATTGTTTTATAAAAAACAATTATTAGTCACGACAGTTACTATTTCAGTGACAATGGGCCGTATGCATAAAAAACAAGCAATTGCTTTTTCTTAAAATTTCGCACCTTCCACTTAAATTTATTTGAAAAAATCGAGTGAAAGGTCTGAAAAATTAAGAAAAAACATTTGCCTAGTTTTTATGCATACGGCCCAATGTTTGTCTTATTGCATTTCAGGTGACGATATGTACATATGTACATACAAATGTACTTAGATACGCTATAAATATGGCCGCATTTGCTAAATAAAAAACTATGAGAAATTCTTTTTTTCTGGAAGTTTTATGGAAACTTTTAGTTTGAAAATGCATATGGGGTATTCCATCGTCACGGGTGGGACATTTGTACAGCAAAAATAGGTTTTCTTTTTTAAATTTAAGTATAAAGTACTAAGCAATTCTACATTTCGATAAAGGTACACCTAGTTCACTAATATACGAGTTATTACCAAATACGAAAAATATTACAACTTGATTTTATATCGGAAAAATCCGGGCTGTTTCTTTTGTCACGGGTAGGACAAAGAAAAGACCCTGCTTTTTGGAGAACATATATTTCACAGAAAGTCTGTGAATTTACTTAACATTTCTATCTGAATTAGATGTTTTACTATACATAAAAGAACCAGCAATCCTAACAAAGCACAAACCATAACAAGAATTAGTTGTTTATTATTAAAAAATTTAAAATTCTCCTGTCACGGGTAGGACAACTTTTGTCACGGGTGGGACACGTACGATTTTCTTCATGGAATGGAGGTTCTAGTGAGATCAGTATCAAAAGGCTTAGGTATGATAATTGTTAGAGGCCAAATACAAGATCAATTGACCCACTTTTATCACAGTAGGGTCATTTTAAGACGCACGATATTCTGCTGCCCTCAGGATCAATTTTAGGGGGCAATATTTATACCAAACGAAAGCTAGAAGTCGCCAGTTTGATGTGTTAAAAAGCTGGGAGAATGGATTATTTGCAAACGCATGAAATTTTATATGCTTTTTCCAAATGCACTTCTGCACGGTGCATTTGATTGCAATGAAATTTTGAATGTGCCCTCATGATTTTCAAGTTTATTTAAACTATCTATGTATGTCTGGCTAACACTAACTACAGGTTAAACATGGATGCATCGGGCTGCAATTGTCGGATGTGTCGTCCTGACTTTAATCTTCACAATCTTGTATCATGGCAAGATCGTTGTTTAAACACCGTTGTTTTCCAAAGAATTCTTCATTCTCATTCTTTTGGTTGTTTCAGAATTTGGAGAACCTGTAACGTCAACCGCGTTTTTCGATTTTAGTTTTTGTAATTCAATTTTAATCCTTTCTTTTGTTACTGAAATAGCTTTTGATCAGAAATAACGAAAGAAGGTCACCACCGCTATTTGTATTATTTGTATTTGTATATATGTGAATTCGGTCGTAATCTTGCCTTAACGTCAGAATAAGTGCTTTAGATCGCAGCCATACCTCAGTTCGCTACAGTGCATTGCTTGCGACCATGTTAATAAAAGATTTGCTATTGTCAATTGCAGGGACCGAGCATAACAGTTATTGATAAAAACTGTCATGGAAAAATTCACTATGAAGAAAATATTCTACAACTAAGTGGTACATACCTATCGATTTCCTCTTTCACCGAGGCTCAAATTTGAAAATAAATTTTTATTTGCACTTTTTATGCAATACTAAAAAAAAATAACAATTATTTTTGATTTTTATATTATAAATCCAAAATAACAATTATTTTTGATTTTTATATTATATGTCTATCATCAATAAAAATCAGTCAGTGACTTTTACTTTTAAAAGCCATCAATATAAATCAGTCACCGACTTTTATTTTTGAAATCATTCGTATAAAAGTCATTAACATTTTTCGCAGTTAAGAAGATGTTGGGAAACAAAAGTTTACTACGACTTAAATAAATAAAATACTGTTATTTGCAGATCATTTAGACAAAAATAAAAAATAATTGTTATTACCGATTTATAAAATAAAAGTCAGAGATAACGGTTATTTAAAGAGTAGTTAAATAAGAGTAAAAAAATAATTGTTAAAGAGCATTTTTTTTTTAATAAAAGTTTAACTGTTACGGTTCCTGGTCAATTGTCGCAAAAGCCAAATAAGAATCATCTCCACAAACAGCTGAAACAGCTTATTATCAACCAAAACAAAATATTTAGGGAAGGTGAGCAATTCCGAAAAGAAGGAATAGTCAAGGCCGGTTGGAACGATTTATTAATATGTATCCCTTTCGATGACAAGAAAGAGCCAACTTTGAAACGCACTCTAAAAAAAAATGTGTAAATTTCCTGGCTAAAAGGTAGGCTACTGATTTTCTACCTTATTATTCGCGAAATTATATGCTCGATTATTCCACGAATAGCTTGTTTAAATTTCGGACTTTTTAGAGTGTAATATAGCTGCTGCGGTGTGCGTAAATTTACTACGAAAGTGTGTACAAGCCGCTAACAAAAAGGATTTTTACGCACGAAAAATGTGTAAACGAGAAAAATACATATTCATCGGTTGAATTTACTAAAAAGATTTTAAAATTAAACAAAAATATACTCGAATTATAGTCGCATTTTTAAACAGATTTTTTAGAGTGCGGTGCCTAATCTGACGCAAAATATTGTTGTGAATGAGGAACATATAACCATTGTGAAAGTGTCAGGATCCAAATTCCTCAGCTAAGCTGCGATCACTGAAAGCAATGTTGATAGATTCCAAGAGATCATCGTGGATTATGTGAGTCGAGAAAATTTCAATGGTGGAGTCATTGCCAAGATGGAACGCCACTTGCGGGGACCCTTTGCAATGGTTCGTGCACCTTTTTCATTTCAACGAGTTGCTTTTCAATGCATCTAGCAAAACAGAAGAGACCTGGAATCTGGTCAGGAGATATCCGAACAGATATTCAGAATTGCATGCTTTATACTGTATAGTTTAGTACATATGTATATTTTTTGTTGTTAACTAGACTCTATTCTGCTCCGTATGCTGTACATGCGTCAATTTAATTGCAAATATTTAATTTATTAATAATACGGATCTTTTATTACTTATTCCATTTTATCAGATCCAACAAAATATCGAACGCATTCCAATGGGAGAAATGCCAGAGAACATAGACGGCTGGAATGTTCGAGGCGGTCAGCTATACTATCTATGTATGTATATTTATCATATGGTTCGTGCAGCACATCGGAGAGTGCGATGAGCGGTTACCCAGCGAGAAGCCCGGCGCTATTACCGGAAGTCTCCATGTTATCAAATATATACCAAGGATCCAAAAATATTATTGGAATTTTTTTGTGATTATTATTTCTACACATCGTAAGAAAATGCGTAAAGAAAATGTTGTCTAAAAATCATAAGATTCGAATGAATGATTGCTGAAAAAATTTCCAAAAATGTAAAAGCCTGCATAAAAAAATTCATCAGAAAAATAAAATTAGCGCAAGATCTTTGGTGTCAATATTGCACACCATGTTAACTTTCAAAATCGGCCAATAAAATATAAAAAATCTAAAAGTCAACTTAGGGTGGCCCACTTGAGAAAACTTTACAAAAAATACATACTATCTGAAACGGGTTTTTTTTACGTTTACTGCCCAGCAGAGTGCCTGTATTTTCGCAATCATAAATATTGAAACAGCAGCGAAATGACTTCAAAAATATTTTGAATTGTCCGCAATAGCCAGCAGGCTCACAGACGCCCACACAATAAATGATTTGAGGTGAGAAAAAGCAATTAATTTTTTACTATAAATTGCTTTTATGTTGAAATACAAAATCACACACTTAACGGTACATAAAATCTTTAGGTGCGTCTCAAAAAATATTGCTTAACCGTAAAATATTGAATTCAAATGAATTTACCTTAAGTGGCGACTAATTCATAAAAAGTAGCTATGCACATACATACATACATACATATATTCCACAGTGGTTGTAGTGCAACGAGCAAAGCAATTCTTAAATTGTGAAAATGTCAAAAATGTCAAAACGTTGTCGGCGCATAGACAAGCTGGCATATTACCCAAAAGCGATGGCTTTTGTATATATATATATATTCATATGTAGGTATGTATGTGTACATTCGTTTAAGTAATTGTAAATGCAGGCATGTACATGTATGCATAAATACATATTTTTGTTTGAATTGATTGGATATCCAGGCGTGCGGACCTAAAGCAACATCCTTGCAATTCAGTCGCGCCATGCGGTAATCTATCATAATTTTTATATCCTAAAATCCCATTTTCGTATTATGGCAAATGTCTGCGAACGAATACATATACTTATACATAGTATGTAATAAAAAACCTACAAAATTGCACTTTCTTGAATAGATATGTATGTATTTCATTTCTTTTCATGGGTATTGGTTCGTATAATTACCCAGCCAGCAAAATATCCGGAAACGTATCCGAAAATGTCAACAATTCCACCCGTTCATATGCATGTGTGCTTAGAAAAGTGCCGAAAACGGTTGTGAACCGCATACGTTTTTGGTTGTTTTGCACTTCACAGATGCCTTTTCGTGTTTACTAAAAACAAAAAAAAAAAAAAACAAAAATTAGATTCAGCATTTATTTTAATTTGAATACATACTTTTGAAAAAGTTTCAAGTCTTTTGTATGACAATTAAAGGACAGTAGGCAAGATACTTGTGGGTTGAAAGATTTTGTTTATTCAGGTACGAAAGTCTTACAAACAATAAAAAAACGCCCTTGGTTCGAATGCTCGGAGTTTTCTATACGTTAACGTTTTATTTTTAAAAACTTATTTTAGTTTTCTTTTTTTTAATTTAATTCTTTTTCCAATTTTTTTAATTTTTTTTTAATTTTTAATCTTTAGTTTTTATTTTTTAAGAAGAGAAATATATATTTTTTATTAATTTACTTTTAGTAAACTTTTTGCTTAAAGACAAACAATTACGCTAGGATCTCTTCGTTAGCAGATTTTTCAACTAGTTATTTGAAAGAGAGAAAAGAGCTTTCAACATAGTTGTCAGAAGACTTTAGTCTTTCGGAAGACTCTGATGAATTGCTATGTAAGTCTGACGACATTCGAACCTGGGACCTCCAGAAAGCTTACAAATAGTAGCACGCTCAGCAACTGCCGAATACGTATCTACAAAGCTTTGCCGTTCAATTAAAGTAGCCTAAGACGGGATAGGCCCTTTTCTCTTTAACATTTGACTAGCAATGGATGTAGCTCAAGATATGCCCTTTTAATAAAAGCTTAATAAAAATGTTAAAAATTTCAAAGGGAACTGATTATTTTTTAATTGAAGTCACTTAAACTACTTTAATTGGACGGCACAGATATGCACCTATATACATATACATATTTCCATGTTTTAAAATTTTTAGTTTGAACAAACATTCTATAATTTCTGTTGTCAAATAACATGAGTTTTTCTTTTGATATTTTTCGGACTCGAAAAACATAACGAAAAATGTACGAAAACCGCACTGTCGGCAAAGCGCACGTTTC
>NW_023458558.1:19353733-19363544 GCF_013731165.1 Rhagoletis pomonella | reverse complement strand
TTTTTCGTTAGTTTTTCGAGTCCGAAAAATGTCAAAAAAATCATGTTATTTTACAACAGAAATTTTAGAATGTTTGTTCAAACTGAAAATTTTAAAACATGTAAATATGTATATGTATATAGGTGTATATCTGTGCCGTCCAATTAAAATAATTTAAGTGACTTCAATTAAAAAAAAAAAAATACATTTTTATTAAGCTTTTATTAAAAGGGCATATCTTGAGCTACATCCATTGCTAGTTAAATGTTAAAGAGAAAAGGGCATATCCCGACTTAGGCTACTTTAATTGAACGGCAAAAGTATGTAGATACGTATTATTTGTAAGCTTTCAGGAGGTCCCAGGTTCGAATGTCGTCAGACTTATAGAGCATTTCATCAGTCTTCCGAAAGTCTTCTGACAACTATGTTGAAAGCTCTTTTCTCTCTTTCAAATAACTAGTTGAAAAATCTGCTAACGAAGGGATCCTAGCGTAATTGTTTGTCTTTAAGCAAAAGGTTTACTAAAAGTAAATTAAATAAAAAATATATATTTCTCTTCTTAAAAGATAAAAACTAAAGATTAAAAATTAAAAAAATTAAAAAATTTGGAAAAAGAATTAAATTAAAAATAAAAGAAGTTTTTAAAAAAAGAAAAAAAATAAAAAAAAAAAAATTTTTGAAAACAATAAAATTAAGTTACTTAGTGATGTTTTTTGTAAAACAATAAATCTAGGAGAACTCAATTAAAAAAAGAACAATTTCTTTTTACAAAACGGAACCAATTAAATAAGTTCCAACAAATTTTATGAAATAAAATATAACAAGTTTCTAAATATGAAATGAAAACTGAAAAAGAAATGATTGCCTTTTAAAAGCAAAAAAACGTAGGAATTTAAACAAATTTCAAAGTAAAGACAAATTTCTATGTAAGCCAATAAAATCTAAACAATAAAAGGAACTTAAATTAAAAACAAAACAAAAGAAGTTAACGTATAAAAAACTCCGAGCATTCGAACCAAGAGCGTTTTCTTGTTTGTAAGACTTTCGTACATGAATAAACAAAATCTTTCAACCCACAAGTATCTTGCCTACTGTCCTTTAATTGTCATACAAAGGACTCGAAACTTTTTCAATAGTATGTATTCAAATTAAAATAAATGCTGAATCTAATATTTGTTTTTTTTTTTGTTTTTAGTAAACACGAAAAGGCATCTGTGAAGTGCAAAACAACCACAAACGTATGCGGTTCACAACCGTTTTCGGCACTTTTCTAAGCAAACATGCATATGAACGGATGGTTATATTTTCGTATACGTTTCCGGATATTTTGCTGGCTGGGTAATTATACGAACCAACACCCATGAAAAGAAATGAAATACATACATATCTATTCAAGAAAGTGCAATTTTGTAGGTTTTTTATTACATACTCTGTATAAGTATATGTATTCGTTCGCAGACATTTGCCATAATACGAAAATGGGATTTTAGGATATAAAAATTATGATAGATTACCGCATGGCGCGACTGAATTGCAAGGATGTTGCTTTAGGTCCGCACGCCTGGATATCCAATCAATTCAAACAAAAATATCTATGTATTTATGTATATACATTTTTGTACATGCCTGCATTTACAATTACTTAAACGAATGTACACATACATACCTACATATGAATATATATATGTATATACAAAGGCCATCGCTTTTGGGTAATATGCCAGCTTGTCTATGCGCCGACAACGTTTTGACATTTTTGACATTTTCACAATTTAAGAATTGCTTTGCTCGTTGCACTACAACCACTGTGGAATATATGTATGTATGTATGTATGTGCATAGCTACTTTTTATGAATTAGTCGCCACTTAAGGTAAATTCATTAGAATTCAATATTTTACGGTTAAGCAATATTTTTTGAGACGCATCTAAAGATTTTATGTACCGTTAAGTGTGTGATTTTGTATTTCAACATAAAAGCAATTTATAGTAAAAAATTAATTGCTTTTTCTCACCTCAAATCATTTATTGTGTGGGCGTCTATAAGCCTACTGCTTATTGCGGACAATTCAAACATTTTTCAAGTCGTTTCGCTGCTGTTTGAATATTTATGATTGCGAAAATATAGGCACACTGCTGGGCAGTAAACATAAAAAAAACTCGTTTCAGATAATATGTATTTTGTGTAAAGTTTTCTCAAGTGGGCCACCCTATATTGACTTTTCGATTTTTTATATTTCATTGACCGATTTCGAAAGTTAACATGGTGTGCAATATTGACACCAAAGATCTTGCGCTAATTTTGTTTTTTTGATGAATTTTTTTATGCAGGCTTTTACACTTTTTGAAATTGTTTTTCAGTAACCATTCATTCGAATCTTATGATTTTTAGACAACATTTTCTTTACGCATTTTCTTACGATGTGTAGAAATAATAATCACAAACAAATTTAAATAAAATATTTTTGGATCCTTGGTATATATTTGATAACATGGAGACTTCCGGTAATAGCGCCGGGCTTCTCGCTGGGTAACCGCTCATCGCACTCTCCTATGTACTGCACGAACCATAGATAAATATACATAGATAGTATAGCTGACCGCCTCGAACATTCCAGCCGTCTATGTTCTCTGGCATTTCTCCCATTGGAATGCGTTCGATATTTTGTGGGATCTGATAAAATGGAATAAGTAATAAAAGATCCGTATTATTAATAAATTAAATATTTGCAATTAAATTGACGCATTTACAGCATACGGAGCAGAATAGAGTCTGGTTAAAAACAAATAATATATGTACTTAACTATATAGTATAAAGCATGCAATTCTGAATATCTTTTCGGATATCTCCTGACCAGATTCCAGGTGCCTTCTGTTTTGCTAGATGCATTGAAAAGCAACTCGTTGAAATGAAAAAGCTGCACGAACGGTCCCCGCAAGTGGCGTTCCATCTTCGCAATGACTCCACCATTGAAATTTTCTCGACTCAGATAATCCACGATGATCCCTTGGAATCTATCAACATTGCTTTCAGTGAGCGTAGCTTAGCTGAGGAATTTGAATCCTGACACTTTCACAATGGTGATATGTTCCTCATTCACAACAATATTTTGCGTCAGATTAGGCACCGTACTCTAAAAAATCTGTTTAAAAATGCGACTATAATTCGGGTATATTTTTGTTTATTTTTAAAATTTTTTAGTAAATTCAACCGATGAATATGTATTTTTCGCGTTTACACATTTTTCGTGCGTAAAAATCCTTTTTGTTAGCGGCTTGTACACACTTTCGTAGTAAATTTACGCACACCACAGCAGCTATATTACACTCTAAAAAGTCCGAAATTTAAACAAGCTATTCGTGGAATAATCGAGCATGTAATTTCGCGGATAAGGTAGAAAATCAGTAGCCTACCTTTTAGCTAGGAAATTTACACAATTTTTTTTTAGAGTGCCTTACTATTTTCAAAGTTGGCTCTTTCTTGTCATCGAAAGGGCTTGTTGATAATAAGCTGTTTCAGCTGTTTGTGGAGATGATTCTTATTTGGCTTTTGCGACGATTGACCAGGAACCGTAACAGTTACAACTTTTATTAAAAAAAATTGAACAATTATTTTTTTACTTTTATTTAACTTCCCTTTAAATAACCGTTATTTCTGACTTTTATTTTATAAATCGATAATAACAATGATTTTTTATTTTTGTCTAAATGAATAACAGTTATTTTTTATCTTTAAATTACAAGTCTTAGATATTAGATTTTGTTTATAAAAGTCATTAATAAAAATCAGTCCACTGACCTTTATTTTTTAAATCATACTTATAAAAGTCCTTTGTATAAGTCGTAGTAAACTTTTGTTTCCCAACATCTTCTAAGCTGCGAAAAATGTTAATGACTTTTATACGAATGATTTAAAAAATAAAAGTCTGTGACTGATTTATATTGATGACTTTTAAAAGTAAAAGTCACTGACTGATTTTTATTGATGACTTTTATAAATAAAAATCTTCGATAACTCTTATTTAAGACATATAATATAAAAATCAAAAATAATTGTTTTTTTTTTTTTAATATTGCATAAAAAGTGCAAATAAAAATTTATTTTCAAATTTGAGTCTCGGTGAAAGAAGAAATCGATGGGTATGTACCACTTAGTTGTAGAATATTTTCTTCATAGTGAATTTTTCCATGACAGTTTTTATCAATAACTATTATGCTCGGTCCCTGCAATTGACAATAGCAAATCTTTTATTAACATTGTCGCAAGCAATGCACTGTAGCGAACTGAGGTATGGCTGCGATCTAAAGCAGAACAAAAACTACGCAACGAAATGCCCGCCACTGTAAAATGTTAGAAAAAAACATAAACAATAAGAAAATTAATGGCGGAACAAAGTTGGACGGGTCCGCTAGTATAAATCAATCACTCATACGCCATGTGGTCGATCTGATATATATATATGATACTCGATTTTTTTCAAATAAATTTAAGTGGAAGGTACGAAATTTTAAGAAAAAGCAGTTACTTGTTTTCCATGCATACGGCCACTGAAATAGAAACAGTCTGACTAATAATTTTTTTTTATAAAACTATGCGGAGAGTTTAACCCCTTCATATTAAAAAAAGTGGATTTTGTATATTTCTTATAAGTTACGTCTTTTTGCATTTCAGCGACGATGTTTGTACCGTCGTTTTGCATTTCAGGTGATTATGTGTGTATTATATATACGGTGACCAGATTTCTGTGGCCAAAAATCGCCACATTTCTAAATCATCGTATCCGAACATACAATATTGTTTTTAGAATAGAAAGACGTAACATCAATTAATACACTTTTATTTAAAATAAAACAAAGAGAACAAACATTTTAAACATTATTTCAAAAATGTATAAATAACATATATACCGTGGCGAGAATGGTGCTTTTCTTTGTTTAAGAAATGTGTATTATTTTTTTATAAAAATATAATTTACTATCTAAAATATTTTAACAAATGTTGATGAAAATTTTAAACATTTTAATTAGATTTTCTAGAATTGTCTTGAGTATGCATATATCCCATTAAATTTTAATACAATAAAGAGCAAAAATGAAGTACCCTTCAGTTTTGGCAATCTTTTGTACTATGTTAAAAAATTTGTTTGTGTGGAGAAAATGAGCTACACCTTCCACAAAAAAAATTTACCAAAAATCAACGGTACTCATAATGGTTCTAAGAATTCGAATTAAAAAGTTCAAAATATTGATGAATCTTTGTCGTCGAATTTAACTCATATTTCTACAAAGTTTGAAATTTTAACTTACATGGTCTTTGTTATATAGGGAGCTACACGTTCGTAAAAAATTATAAACATTAATTCTAAAAATTAAATAGTCGAAAGGCGAATAACCAAAGGTTGCTAAAATATCTCTTCCTTAATTATATTTTCGCCACTGTATTTACAGCTTATATTTTTCGTATCCATGATTTTTTCGAGGGAATTAGTATTATTTTTTATGATTTCACTAAATTCAAGTTAGAATCGTTGCATTAAAAAAAAAACAAATAACAAATAATTAAAAGGACCTTAAAAAATTTAGACAATTTAACGAGAGCACTAGTTTGACAGAATAAAACATAGCCAAAGATCATAGAAAACAAGGATGCTGGCTATGTTTATGGCTCGCTTATGTTCTGTACGAAAAATTATTTGTGTATGAAAAATTGTTTTTGGGCCAGAATACAGGGAGACTCTCATTAAATTAATAAAGAAAACACTGAAAAGCGGGATTTAATCGGTACAAATATGAAAAATCGGGACACTTATACGTGCCGACTTTTAAAAAAATATTCAGCGGGACAATTTTCTCAAAATCGTTACTGTCCCTCCAAAATCGGTACGAATGGTCACCATAATTATATATGTGTGTATACATAAGTTGACACACCTGCATTAAAGAAAATTGCCTTGTGTTGCTAGTATATATGTATGTACATACATGAATCAGCGATTTCCCAGCAGCCAGCAAGGAAACGTACATTTTACGAACATTATGTTTTACGACGGATTCTCGAGCGGCGAAAAGTTAGAGAAAGGTTCGTAATCGATAAAAAAAAAATAAAAGGGCGAGGCTTGTAGTAATTTATCAGCACAAGAAAAAATTTTCATTCTGTTGGAAATTTTTCTTGAACCACAATATTTTATAATATATAATATTCGCATACGAATGCTTTTTTTGTACCGTTTACGACTGTTCGTAGGCGCTCGACAATTTCAAGCGAAAAAGTACTCGAAAACGAATCGTAAACGGCTATCATAAACGACTTTTTAACAGATTTTTCTGCGAGAAAATAATAGTTACAAGTTCGTTTACAATGATTTTGCTGGCTGGGTTGACTTACAATCGAAGGCGGTTCTTGACTATGATAATTCACCTTATTGAATCGGGTAAGCTTTATGGTGAGCTTTTTCGGCTTACCACTTAATTTACCACATTCTCTGTGTGTACCACGTCACTGTTGCCAACTAATGGGATTTCGCCCATAATTTGGGATTTTCGCATCACAAAAGGGCGCGTGGGATTTTGCGTCTCATTATGAGATTTCTATCTAAATATAAAATTTTGTGGTTCATTTTTATTTTTTATTTGCTTTTCAGGCATTGTTAAATTTCCTTATTCAAACATATATGGAGCATTCCAACGTAATGCGACATTTTAACTCGTTTTTGCTTAAAATTTAAGTAACCCTTAATTTGACAAGTTTCAAACTGTTTTTTCTTAGCAGCGGTCGCCCCTCGGCAGGCAATGGCAAACCTCCGTGTGCATTTCTGCCATGGAAAACAGCTTCTTATAAAAATATGTACAATCGCCGTTCGGAGTCGGCGTAAAACTGTAGGTCCCTCCCCTTTGTGTGACATCATCAAGGCGCACGTCACAAATCGGAGGAGAAGCTCGGCCAAACACTAACATATGTGTAAGCGCCAATCAATTATTATTATTATATCTAAATATTTCGTGCATAGCGGGGTAATGTAATGTGGTTAAGGTCCATTTTATGCTTTGATGGCATTATTATATTTGAAAATTCGTGAGTAAACTGAACACTACTGATTTTATATGAGTATTTATTTAATTTTTAATAAAAGGGCCTTGTTTAAACTATGTGAAGCCTAAACATTTTGAGATTAGGTTATTTTGCTGTGATGGGTAGGACATTCAATAATCATTTCTTTATTTTTTTGCATTGTCACATTCAACACACGAGAAGGGCCTTGTCAACTTGATTAAAAAAAAATAGATACTATATCAGAGATATCTGCATTACAGCTGTGTTTATATATATATATGTGCAACGCAAGAAAAGTGAAAACCGCTGAACTGAAGCTGGCTGCTATAAAAAGAACTCTTAATATTTGATATTCATAAATGGGATTTTCGAATTTAAAATGGGATAAACAGGGCGGTTTTCATAACAGAATGTGATTTTCGGAACTTTGAAGTTGGCAACACTGTACCACATGCTCTGGTTTTTCTATACCATTCTTTTGAAAATGTTTGCGTGTAAGTAAACTTATATATGCATATGTAAGTAAAAAACTTTAGCTACCATTTTTAGCCACAACGACTTTTTTGAGCTCGTTTTAGCCCTTTTTTTAAAGAAATTTGGCTACCACTAAAAAGGATTCGCGGCAACACTGGAACTTACAGGAAGAAAAGCTCCGGACTAAATCCTGCAACTTCTGACTAGGAACAGTTACTCAGTTACTTTCTGAAAAGTCTTCCCACCTACAGGTTTTATGACTATAGGAACGACTTCCTGTAAGTTCCGACTAAATCCTAACAGACTAACTATATGAAAATATACCCATGGTCCAATGAGCTGAAGATTTCCAAAAATAGTGAAGGCGTGTGGTGTCAGCGGGAGAGCATGGAGGCGGGCCTCCCATGGCTTGGGGCTACTTACGACAATTTGTTTTAGGTAATTTTCTAAAATTCGAAGGACGAATGACGGCAGCTGTTTATGTCGACAATGTCAGCGAAAATTGTGAAATTTATACTTTCACTTGATGCCTAGTATACATATGTATCACAGAAGCAGGTTAATTACATACATTGTTAGTATATATGTACGTATAAATAATTTTCCGTGGCTCCACGTGACAGCAATTAACTTTTGTGTTTGGTAAACAGTTTATGAATGCAAACGCAATACCCAAATTAACAAAAAAAATCGTTTTATTTTTTCCTTTTTTGATGTTTTTTTTTTGTTTTTTCTCGTTTGTTTTAAAAAAAATAATGCCAAAGTGTCTACCAACAGATGCATTTGCAACACCAACACCAACAACCAAACAAGTAAACAACAAAACATAAAAAATCAACAAATATTTGTTGCAACAAATGAGCGGCACGCATTAAAAGCCATAATTGAAAGCTAAAACGTGAAAAAACAACCAGTCACAAAACCGATTTACAACTGCAAAGCATTAAAACGTGCCAAAGCGTGCCAAGTAAGAATGTTAATTCCGGGATCCCGGCCTGATTACACTGATGGCAATAATAGAAACTCCTATTCTTGACCAGTACTGGCTATATTTATTTTTTATTTTTTTTATTTAATAATTGATATTTTTTCATAAATTTCTAGCTCATTACCCATTCGTGAAGCCATGTGCCAAATATTGTAAAATTGCGTTTAGTTTTTCACCCTGCCGTAAGTAATTCCAAAATGATTTTAAAAATTCTGTGAAATGTGCTTTGAGAAGAAGTATGGGTATAAAATTAAAGTAAGTACTGAAAATGTTTTTTTTTTTTTAATTTTATCCTCTAAATTTCGCAGAATTTGTTTTTGAAAAAATTATATGTTAAGGACTTATATAAACTCGATAACATCCTGGAATTTTGTCCTTCTAACTTTATCAGCTTAAAGAATTACCTGATCATCCTTTTAAATCCAAAAAAATTTAATTTCTTTTAATTCTAAAGCAATTTCCCCTTTCATTTGGTACCTACCCATATTTTTTTCTGCATTGCATTGAATTTTTTAAATAATTTTTGGAATTAATCATATCTTTGAAAATACAAAGTACTTTAAGATAAATCCTGACATCAGAGAGAAAAAATAAGAACGCCACTTTAAATAAAAAAGTTGGTGTCAGACCCATTTATTTATTATTTATTTTATGGTAGGAGATTGTCGATTTAAGCTGGTGCAAATTAATGAATTCCGGGAATGTGATAACGACATCCCGAAAATGCCGGTATCGTAAAAAGCGAAAAAAATATCATCCCTAGTGCCAAGCAAGTTTTTTTTTCCACAATATCTATGTATATCGCAGCGAACGCCAAGCATAGTTATGTACATATGTACATATATGTATGTATTCGCAATCGCCGCTGCTGGCAGAGTATCCAGATTTGGCGATTTGGCGCCCATTTGGCGATTTGTTTTGGATATTTGCGCCATTGGCGATTTTTCCCCTTCAACTAAATGTGTTCCAATTATAAAAATATACAAAACTCAGTTTTCCACGATAATTTTACAGAAAAGGCTAATGAACTGCGTGATAAACTTGACTTAAGCACATTAAAATACTGTCAAAAATGTTTAATCACCCTAAAGGAAGAACTTTTGAAACGATTACCTAGCCAATTAAATACTTTTAAAAAAGCTTTGATTTTGTCACCAGAAAAGTGTGTGAATCACAAGACCGCTAGTTTCAGGGACCTGCCAATTCACTATTTGACTTTGAAGGAAAAAAAAAACAGCAGAAACTGAATATTTAAATCTTTTAACTCTCCCATGGAATATCTTTTCTCAGAACCATTCCATCCGACTCTGAAGAATTTT
>NW_023458558.1:19352202-19353633 GCF_013731165.1 Rhagoletis pomonella | reverse complement strand
AAGTTGCGATCCCGTACGAGTCCGGACTAGTCAGAAATCGTTAGAAGCAGTCAGATTTTACTGGAAATCGATCCCGTACTCGGTTCTCTGACTATTGAGAGGACAAAAAAGAGAGTAAATACCGTTCTCTCTCTGTCATAAGTTACCAGTTTTAGTCCGAGAATTTTTTGCTGGTAAATTCTGGTAAATGTGTCAAACGATCAGCTGTAGTGTGTTTGGCAACCAAATTGTAAACAAAAGAAAAGTGCACTCTGCTAATTCATAATGAAAAGTATTTAATTACTTGTTTAAGTGGATTCTAATGAATTTGAAAGTATTTTTGGTTATTTACATGTGTGAGCTGAGTGTGTTTACATACAAAATAAGCAAAAATTTACAACTAAAATTTGGAGGTTATGTTGAAGTTGACAGAAGCTACCATTTTTTACTGGAAAGCGATCCCGTACTTATCAATGTTACTCTCTCGCTCTGAGCGAATTTTTATTTTTTGACAGTTTTACTAGTCCGAGTCCGAGGAATACGGGATTGCACCTATATTATAAAGAGATCTCATTTTTAAATTTAAAAGATTTGTTAAATCGATTTCATGAATTTTATTAAAAAAATAATAATTAGCGATTTTTGGCGAATTTCTTTTTCAGAAATTGCGTTTTTTTTTTACAATCTGGGCACCCTACCCTGGTTGCTGGGTCAATTACGTGTTGCACGCCTGGCAAGCATTTTGGTCAAAACGACACTTTAATTGAGTACGCCAAAGCACAAATGCAGGTGTATTCATATGTATGTGTATGTATTTGTAAATGACGTGAGGTAACTTTTACGACTTATTCATGGATTTCGTTTTGCATTTGTTTTGCTTTTTAATTACTCACCTTAGCAATTTTTAAGTATAAAAAGAATTTTATTGTAGCTTTAATTGTAATATTTTTGTTTCGTACAAAGTATTTATTTAATGCCAATTTTAAAGATTTATATAACTCATTCTGTATGATAATTTCAGTTGCTTACTTGGTTATCTACCATTAAAGGTCATTCCACATGTGGCGCGGCATTGAAATTAGTTAGATATGCCTCAGCTGGATGCCGTTTTGCATGTTGGCTTCCGATCGTTGAATGACATAAAGCATTTGTTATGAGAGTGCAGCAAATTCAAGTGTCATTGACATTTTTTACTACCAATCACGCAGAAACTACTTAAAATTAAAACGGATTAATTAAACAAGCGTGCCGGGTAAAAGCCCACACTTTTGAAAATCTACAGAAAATCAAAGCAGCATCCATTAAGGTTTAACAAATTGTTCTACCTTCCTCGAGGTTATTCTGAATATCAGCCTGAGTTCTAAGAACTGGATTAACATATAGGATATTTATTGAAAAGCATTGCCACATTTTTGAAAAATATTAATTAGTAAGACAAAGTAGGCTTAAAAA
>NW_023458558.1:19350995-19352102 GCF_013731165.1 Rhagoletis pomonella | reverse complement strand
TGGAATATCTTTTCTCAGAACCATTCCATCCGACTCTGAAGAATTTTGGATAAATGCTTACGGAGTGAAAACCGCAAAAGGCAATAAACTGTTTGGAAATATAAGTACATAAATTCATATTATTATCCTTGATGTGTGTTATTTATTATTACCCTCTGAAAGCATTATATCCGTTTATGGTTTTAAACACTATATTATAAAGAGATCTCATTTTTAAATTTAAAAGATTTGTTAAATCGATTTCATGAATTTTATTTAAAAAAAAAAATAATAATAATTGGCGATTTTTGGCGATTTTTTTTCAGAAATTGCTTTTTTTTAAACAATCTGGGCACACTGGTTGCTGGGTCAATTACGTGTTGCACGCCTGGCAAGCATTTTGGTCAAAACGACACTTTAATTGAGCGCACCAAAGCACAAATGCAGGTGTATTCATATGTATGTGTATGTATTTGTAAATGACGTGAGGTAACTTTTACGACTTATTCATGGATTTCGTTTTGCATTTGTTTTGCTTTTTAATTACTCACCTTAGCAATTTTTAAGTATAAAAAGAATTTTATTGTAGCTTTAATTGTAATATTTTTGTTTCGTACAAAGTATTTATTTAATGCCAATTTTAAAGATTTATATAACTCATTCTGTACGATAATTTCAGTTGCTTACTTGGTTATCTACCATTAAAGGTCATTCCAAATATGGCGCGGCATTGAAATTAGTTAGATATGCCTCAGCTGGATGCCGTTTTGCATGTTGGCTTCCGATCGTTGAATGACATAAAGAATTTTTTATGAGAGTGCAGCAAATTCAAGTGTCATTGACATTTTTTTACTACCAATCACGCAGAAACTACTTAAAATTAAAACGGATTAATTAAACAAGCGTGCCGGGTAAAAGCCCACACTTTTGAAAATCTACAGAAAATCAAAGTACCATCCATTAAGGTTTAACAAATTGTTCTACCTTCCTCGAGGTTATTCTGAATATCAGCCTGAGTTCTAAGAACTGGATTAACATATAGGATATTTATTGAAAAGCGTCGCCACATTTTTGAAAAATGTTAATTAGTAAGACAAAGTAGGCTTAAAAACGTTTTATCTCAAATAG
>NW_023458558.1:19343457-19350895 GCF_013731165.1 Rhagoletis pomonella | reverse complement strand
TGCAAATAATGCTGTCATTGTTATTAAACGAATTTCATTTTTTTTTTTTTGTTTTTGAATAACCCAGCAAGGATTTTATTTATAACACCACGCCCAAAATAAAAGCAGCTAACTTTTAGTTTACTCAAGGCTATATGTATATAAGTTTGCATTTTAAAGTACAGAATAAATACGGCACAAAACGATCAGCATTCAATTAAAAGTCACAAAAAAAGGACTTTGTGCAGCCTTCACGATAATCGCAAAGAGATAGCAGGCGAGCAGAAAATTCCATAATATTCTATAATGTACTCAATATACATACATATATGTAAAATGCACATACATATATGCAGTGTTGCCAAGTTTTGAATTTGAAAAAGCACTAAAAGCCAAGAAACGTCGCGTTCTTTCTCGAAAAAGCACCAAAATTTTATTGGAGCATTTAATTGGATTTTTATGCATGAAAAATTGTATTGTAGGGATGCCGATTCAAATAATAAAAATCAATGCTTTTTGGTCGACGGCCGAACTTACTCTGTTTTGCTATAAATTCAAATAGATTTTCATAATTATTTAGTGATGTTTCAGCCAAATCAGTGTTGACATGTAAACAAATCGACTGACATTTTTACAGGAAATAGTGATTGTTGCGTTACCGTACACTTCTACGTCTGTTCTCCTTTTACTCTCACTTGAGAGAGTAAAATTGTAGTTTGACAGTTCCACGGGTTTTAGTCCGAAATTCACAGAATTTTATATTTTTTCGGCATAAAGGTTATACATATCGTCGTCTCAGAAAACGGATGTCGAATGTTACAAAACACGGTTTTGAGAAAATTGACTTTGAAGTTTAAGGTCGAATTAATCCGAAACTGTACGGTAGATTTTTGTAACTTTTGAAGGAGACGTAGTTGGTGTTATTAGTTTTGATTTCCCATATTTTTACATTTAATATCTCTTAACGTTAATGAGAAAATTTACTTTTCATTCCGTATACATTTGTCGTAAGTAGCGTTTACTCACCACTTTGTTTTGTCCACAGAACATACGACAATAGTAAAGTATCTATTTCAACGACGATGGTATAATTTGATGAAAAAAACAGACATATTTATTAAATAATGATTACTTATTAGAAAAAACATAACAAAAACATAATCATGTATTTAATAAAAAAAATCTGTACATCTCTTATGCTGTAAATATGTTACGAACATACGTTTTCTTTATATAAAAACAAAAAACAATACTTAAATTCAGTCTTTTGTACATTTTTATCTCTTTCATTTCATTGGAGACTCAGTGCAAGCTAAAATTTAAAAATTTAAAATTTTAAAATTAGTTACTTAGTTTAATTTTCAATTTTAATTGTATCGTTATAGTAGAGGACCATCCAATTGTCGTAAGTTCAAAGTTTTGCGATACATACGACAAATGTTTTATGATTAAAAAAGATTACATTTGTATGGGAATTTGTCGTATGTGACGCATTTTCAGCACATACAACAAAAGGCATACCCAATCATTAATATTATGTAACATACGACAAAATGCGCACGAAATATCTCAAAAACTAATGGAGATATAAAAAAATGGATTGCAGAAATCGAAAGAGCATGTCCAGCTTAGTAAATCTGCATCAAAATCCCAAAATCGTGATTTTGCACATTCGTCATCCGTTTTCTGAGGCGACGATATGCTGTCTCGCTTATGATTGCCATTGTAAGATGATTTTGTTTTGATTTTTGTAAAGTTTCTTACAAGACTTATGATTGCTATAAATTTTGCCCCCTTTTTATTAAGATTTACAGATTTGGTCTCTTCAAACTAAAAACAAAAGCAACAAAAAACGGCCCACTAAGCACCAAACTCTAAAGTTTTCGCGTTTTGAATAAAGAAAAGCACTAAATTTAGTGAGCAAAGCAACAAGTTGGCAACATTGCATATATGTAGGTATGTTTAGGTATACACTTACGTACATAATTACTCGTACGCATTTCTTACTAATAAATGTGTAAACCAGTGTGATTATCGCTGTTCTTTTGTTTTTATTTAACATTTTTTTTGCTATTATCATTTCTGTATTGTCTATATGTATTCTACTCGTATAAATGTGCGTAGTATGTGCATACTTACATAAAGACGTACGTGGAGAGAGTTTTTATTTGCGTTTGTTATCTATAGCAAGCTTTTGTAGACTGCAACAACATCAAAATTATTAATTGCTCATAACAAATAAGGGTTTTGTATAATCTAAAAAATTAAGCAGACTCTTAAAATTTTTTATATGCCGAAAAACGCGCCAGCAAAATTAGAGAATAAGAGAACGAAATTTAATTCACAAATTTTGAAGAAGTTCAGCTTCTGACTGCGGCCGCTTGAATTATGTAAAACAAAAGGCAGTCGGCAACAATCGCTTGTGAACACACCCTTAGATTCAATCCCCCTTTTGACACCGCTATACCGTTATACCTGTTCTCTAAATATTTGCTCTGATCTTGGAGCGTGTTTTTGTGTGAAGACATCAGCTCAAAAAGGTTGCGTGCGTACCAACTACAATATAAAAAAAACTATCAAATTCTGCGAATACGATATGCGCAACCAAATAAAACAAATTTCTAGGGATTAGAAACTGCCCCTAGACATCATGGGGAAGCAAAATGAAAGCGGAACACCGTGGTCATAACTCAATTTTGGATGGGCTTCACCTGCTGAAATTAACGGACCATTGCGTTCCAGCCGCAATGGGACCAGGTAGATACATCAGTTAATCCCAAGGATTCCAGAAAGTCTAGGACAGCATTTGGAGTTGAGGAATGTATGTGCTCTCACTCCCTCTGGCCACATTGAGCCTCTGTTCGAGTGCTCTTCGTTGGTCGCCTCGCCAGAATCGTGGAAACCGCAGAGGTCGATCGACCAGATTCCCATCTTGTGCCGATGGCCTCCTAATCTACTTTGACCAGTGAGTGGATGCCTGTTATTATTTCAAGTTTATGTTTTGGGGAGGTTAATTAGGAGTTTTTATATTTTTGTAGAATATACCCGCCCAGTAAGCTTTTGGCCTGGCGAAATCCTGTTGTACTAGGCTAGGTTTGTTCGCTACTACCTAGTCTTTCTTTTCTAAGCTATTCCCTGATAGTGTTTGGGCCTATTGCAAGGAATGAGTCGGGACATTTAGGGGACAAGTTTGCCGCCCGCTATCTCGTCCCCTCGTATACCCTTGCTATCAGGCACCCACAATAGCTGGATGTTATTGAATTCTGCGTAGCTCATAAAAAATTTTAGCCAAGCAATCAGAAAATTATTGACAATTTTGTTCATACATATATATGTATATTAAGAAATTCGAATGCAATTTATTCGATTAATTTATCGATATCGATGACGATATCAGAAACGATAACAAATGCCGGTGCGAAAAATATGTGTTTTTTTAATTTTTGTCTTAATTGTACCAAAACTGTGTTGCTGAAGACATCCAGTTAATTATGCCATTTGACTAATATTTCATTGCTTTGCTTTCAATTTTACCGGTGTTACTTTGCCTTTCGCAATTTTCTCATTTTTTTTTTTACCCAAAAACTTTTCGAGCTATTTCACACTACACTTTGCACTAGCTTCATAACAAATGTACAACATTCAAATACATAAATATACATACAACAACAATTGAGTACCCAGCTTAGGTCATTTGTGTCAGCGTTTGCGTGTGCCGATTTCGGAACACTAAACAAAGAAATAAATGAAAAACAAACAAAAAAAATTTTAATTCAAAAATAAAGTATAAAAAAACTATAAATATTTTATTTGGCTGTTACCAAGCCCAATCGATTAAAACTGGACAAGCCCCAATGCGCGCTGAAGTGTGTGCACCCTATAGGAAAATTCAGTGGTAGCGAAGTGAAGTTATTCTTGTACATTGGGCCTTATGCATAATAAGTGAGCTTAAGCTCAGACTCAATTTTCGCACTAATCAAGTGAGTTAAAGCTCAAGAATTTGTACTGAAAATCGAGTCGGAGCTTAAGCTCACTTTTTATGCATGAGTCCCATTGTCTTGAGAAGCCTGATTGGTACTTGATAGTAATTCTAATTAATATCAGGGAACTGTTTCTGGGATTTGTTTCGCTTATTGAGAATTTCTCTGCAGGGAACACATAAATAGCAGGTGAACCTACACCGCCTAACTGTATGAATTTGTATGAAGGCAATTTACCACATTCATTCAGTGGAAATTATTCAAATAGGAAAATTGTTGAGCTTCAAAGTGAATGTATAGTAAATTAGTGAGGATAAACAAAAATTTCCACATCAAAGAGTTTCGAATATTTCAGTCGAACCAATTTACATACAGTAAACCACAAAAGTTTTCGTGCATAGAATTTTTGGCAACTTATGCAAAGTTTTTATACCCGAGCGCACTTGTGCACAAGGGTATTATAACTTTGTTCACATAACGGTTGTTTGTAACAGGCAAAACGAATCGAGATAGATATAGACAAATGTATACATAAATGATCAGAATGAAAAGAGAAATCGATTAAGCGGTGACTGTCTGTCCGTCCGTCCGTCCGTCCGTCCGTCCGTCTGTCCGTCTGTGCACACGATAACTCGAGTAAAAACTGAGATATCTTAACGAAACTTGGTACGTGAACTTCTTTTGGGCGTAGGACGGATGGTATTGAAAATGGGCGAAATCGGACAATAACCACGCCTACCTCCCATATAACGGTAATTTTCAGAAAAACGAAAACTGCGATATTTTAGTAACTGCTGAAGATAATTCACTCAAAATTGATATTTGCAATGAGTTTTAGACGAAAAATAAGAATATTACAAAATTTTGGCAAATGGGCGTAGCCACGCCCACTTATGGTTACATGTGTATATCTTGGTAACCGCTACACCAATTTCTTCCAAACTTGGCACAGTTGTTGGTCCTGGTACAGCATACCAAATGGCCGAAAATTTCTAAAATCGGACAATAACCACGCCCACATCCCATATAACGGTAATTTCGAGAAATGCAAAATCTTCGATAAATCAGTAAATATTGAAGCTAATTTATTCAAAATTGATGGTTGCAACAATTCTTTACCAAGAAATACGTTTATGACAAAATTTTGGAAAATGGGCGTAGCACCGCCCACTTGTGATCACATATATGTATGTATCTCGCTAACCGTTCTAGCAATTTGTACCAAGCTCGGTATGGTTATTGTGCTTGCCACATAAAAGCAAACCGTTGAAAATTGTTGAAATCGGACTAAAATTGAGGCCGCTTTTCATATCACGGTAAATTTCAGAAATGCTTGAAATTTCAATATTTCGAAATTTAAGGACGCTAATTTACTTAAAATGTATACACCCCGGCTTATCATGTAGCGGTAGCTTTCGGAAAGGAGGAAAACATATATTTAATACTTGCGCCGGGTATTTAATGTTCGGCTCCGCCCGAACTTAGACTTTCTTACTTGTTTATTTTAATTTCTTTTCGTCCGTTTTTTATACAAATATTTTTCATACTACACCCCCAAAAAATTAAATTTTTAAACTTTTTGCAAAACTTAGGAAACTCATGCTTGTTTGTTAAGAAAAAAAACATTCATTAAAATTTTTACCTTTTTATACAAATTTTGATTATGCAGTTTTGTAGCCAGTAAGATGCAAGTTTATGTAAAGTCTCTAAAAAATCCTGTTGATTTTTAATTTTTCCATCAAAGTTCAAGTGCTAAAAAAAATGTTTTTAGCTGACTTCCAAAAGTGGTCCATATACCAAGTTATGTAGAATTATTTACTTTCGAGGGTGCATGCAATTTTAGTAAAAAAAAAATATTAGTAAAAAGAAATATATTAAGAATGTATTTATTAATTTTTATTTTTGGAGGACATTGCACTTTGATGGACTTGGGCGAGCCTAAGATATTGGCCAAAAGTTGTCATCTTTCACACAGATTGTTTTTAGCGCATAATGTACCATATTTTTGCTATTACGAATCAAAATTCCAAAAAAGCGGATATTCGTCGCACGCACAGTAGTATATGTACGTAAATATATACATCATGTATACACGTCATCAAAAAAGTACTATGTCCAGTTTTACCGTTAAATGACAGTACTCGCTGTCGATAATTGCGCTCATAGTTTATTAGGTTCGCTTTTGTTTTTTTAGTTTATTTTCAAGTTCAAGTATTTTGTTTTTAACTACCTCGGTGCGTAACAGAGTTTTAAGGGCCGATTTCGCGATAACTTTTAAATTTAAAAATCACAAATAGTTTTAAATGTCAGCTTATTGAGAAATTTTTTTCTCTAATCTCAAAAAATCACCTATGAAGATCTCTCACTTTTTATGTATGTATGTATGTGGATTTTTTATCTTTATTCCACAAAGCAGTAAGGCACGTAATAAATATTTACGTACATACTATATGCAACACTACGTGACTTTCAATGTCAAATGAAAATGGTATATACATACATATTATGTATGTATGTATGTACATTACGGTGGTCCAAATAAATAATTTAAAAAGGCAAGCTCTCACCCCTAGAATTTTTAAAAATGGAATATAGCAATACTTGTGTTTTTTGTTTAAAACAAAGATATTTAAAACTGTTTGAAAGCCCATGAAGCTGTACATGTGTTTTATTTGGGGAAAAAATACTATCAAATCCTTCAAGGTCAATATTTTTCGATCGAAAAAGTCTGTTATCTTCAGGAGAGTTTCAGTTATAATATCTAATTGTTTATTTTACCATTTTATAACACAACAAATTTTTAATGGGCCCCCATTGAATTTTTGGGGGTTATGGATGACTTGACAAATATCCCATTGAAAGTTATGTCAAAAAGCTACTTTTAACTTTAGAGAGTCGACTTTATTTTGACCACAACTACGGGCCAAAGTGGTTTTTCCTGTTACGCTGTTTATTGAAAAAATGAAACGATTACTCTGCAACTATTAATTAGTACTTTGATCGAAAGCTGGTTATCTAATCTTAAGAACAGCATTAAATTTTAAACTTTATGTTTACTAGGTTTTGATTTATTGCTGTTCGCACTGGAAAGGTGATTTACGTGAGCTGGCCCGATTTGAAATTATCTCCAAAAATCTGATTATTTGTCTCCGTTTATAAAACTTTTAAACACTTCTATGCAGACCTTTAAAGCTTAAACTGTTCTATCAACTGAGATAATTTTTTTTTTTTAATATTTTTACAAACTCATGTAATTTGTGAAAACGCGATTTTGGAGGTATTCTCAAATCGATCCGGCCCACGTCTTAAAATATAATACAATTTATAGTTTGTATGGAAAAATAGTACCGATTTTTGTGTGAAGAGTGATGCACCCTAATATATCTATGTAAAGACATAGAAACCGAGGGAGTAGTGTAAGATTTCGCAGATTTTTTTTTTTTTGTTTTTGTGGCAACTAATGACATTTCAAGATTATA
>NW_023458558.1:19336530-19343357 GCF_013731165.1 Rhagoletis pomonella | reverse complement strand
AAAAAAAAAAATCTGCGAAATCTTACACTACACTTTCGGTTTCTGTGTCTTTACATAGATATATTAGGGTGCATCACTCTTCACACAAAAATTGGTACTATTTTTCCATACAAACTATGAATTGTATTATATTTTAAGACGTGGGCCGGATCGATTTGAGAATACCTCCAAAATGGCGTTTTCACAAATAACATGAGTTTGTAAAAATATTAAAAAAAAAGCTTTAAAGGTCTGCATAAAAGTGTTTAAAAGTTTTATAAACGGAGACAAATAATGAGATTTTTGGAGATAATTTCAAATCGGGCCTGCTCACGTAAATCACCTTTCAAGTGCGAACAGCAATAAATCAAAACCTAGTAAACATAAAGTTTAAAATTTAATGCTGTTCTTAAGATTAGATAACCAGCTGTCGATCAAAGTGCTAATTAATAGTTGCAGAGTAATCGTTTAATTTTTTCAATAAACGGCGTAACAGGAAAAAACACTTTGGCTCGTAGTTATGGTCAAAATAAAGTCGACTCTCTAAAGTTAAAAGCAGCTTTTTGACATAACTTTCAATGGGATATTTGTCAAGTCATCCAAAACCCCCAAAAATTCAATGGGGGGCCCATTAAAAATTTGGTGTGTTATAAAATGGTTAAATAACCAATTAGATATTATTACTGAGAGTCTCCTGAAGATAATAGACTTCCGATCGAAAAATATTGACCTTGAAGGATATGATAGTCTTTTCCACCCAAATAAAATAAATGTACAGCTTCATGGGCTTTCCTGCAGTTTTAAATATCTTTGGCTTAAACAAAAAAAAATATACAAGTATTGTTATATTCCATTTTTAAAAATTCTAGGGGTGAGAGCTTGCCTTTCTTAATTATTTATTTGGACCACCGTAATATACATACATACATAATATGTATGTATATACCATTTACATTTGACATTGAAAGTCACGTAGAGTTGCATATAGTATGTACGTAAATATTTATTACGTGCCTTACTGCTTTATGGAGTAAAGATAAGAATCCACATACATTCATACATACATAAAAAGTGAGAAAATTCATAGGTTTTTTTTGAGATTAGAGAAAAAAATTTCTCAATAAGCTGACATTTAAAACTATTTGTGATTTTTAAATTTAAAAGTTATCGCGAAATTGCACAATCGGCCCTTAAAACTCTGTTACGCACCGAGGTAGTTAAAAACAAAATACTTGAACTTGAAAATAAAAACAAAAGCGAACCAAATCAAACTATGAGCGCAATTATCGACAGCGAGTACTGTCATTTAACGGTAAAACTGAACATAGTACTTTGTGATGACGCGTATACATGATGTATATATTTACAAACATATGTATACTACTGTGCGTGGGCCGAAAATCCGTTTTTTTAGAATTTTGATTGGTAATAGCAAAAATATGGTACATTATGCGCTAAAAACAATCTGTGTGAAAGATGACAACTTTTGGCCAATATCTTAGGCTCGCCCAAGTCCATCAAAGTTCAATGTCCTCCAAAAATAAAAACTAATAAATACATTGTTAATACATTTCTTTTTTACTAAAATTGCATGCACCCTCGAAAGTAAATAATTCTACATAACTTGGTGTATGGACCACTTTTGGAAGTAAGCTAAAAACATTTTTTTTAGCACTTGAACTTTGATGGGAAAATTAAAAATCAACAGGATTGTTTAGAGATTTTACATAAACTTGCACTTTACTGTAGTGATGTGCCGAGTCGAGTCGACTCGAGTTCTGACTCGAGTATTTTAGAAGTACTCACGTACTCGAGTAAGCAAATTATAGTATTCGCATACACAGACTCGAGTACGGGTCTCGAGTACTTATAATTATCAAACACCGAATCAGGTATTTTTGATATATAAATGGCGGTTTAGCGTTAAAAAAAATATATATGTATATATATTTACCAAATACACCACACAACTAAATTAATTTTAATATCGTTATAGGTATTAATTGCCAAAGATGAAAGGAATTTTAAATTCCAAAGGAGTAATTTTGTTGTTTATGAATCTAGCTCTCATGGAATATTGTCATTATAACGGGTGATTTTTTAAGAGCTTGATAACTTTTTTTTTAAAAAAAACGCATAAAATTTGCAAAATCTCATCGGTTTTTTATTTGAAACGTTAGATTGGTCCATGACATTTACTTTTTGAAGATAATTTCATTTAAATGTTGACCGCGGCTGCGTCTTAGGTGGTCCATTCGGAAAGTCCAATTTTGGGCAACTTTTTCGAGCATTTCGGCCGGAATAGCCCGAATTTCTTCGGAAATGTTGTCTTCCAAAGCTGGAATAGTTGCTGGCTTATTTCTGTAGACTTTAGACTTGACGTAGCCCCACAAAAATAGTCTAAAGGCGTCAAATCGCATGATCTTGGTGGCCAACTTACCGGTCCATTTCTTGAGATGAATTGTTCTCCGAAGTTTTCCCTCAAAATGGCCATAGAATCGCGAGCTGTGTGGCATGTAGCGCCATCTTGTTGAAACCACATGTCAACCAAGTTCAGTTCTTCCATTTTTGGCAACAAAAAGTTTGTTAGCATCGAACGATAGCGATCGCCATTCACCGTAACGTTGCGTCCAACAGCATCTTTGAAAAAATACGGTCCAATGATTCCACCAGCGTACAAACCACACCAAACAGTGCATTTTTCGGGATGCATGGGCAGTTCTTGAACGGCTTCTGGTTGCTCTTCACTCCAAATGCGGCAATTTTGCTTATTTACGAAGCCATTCAACCAGAAATGAGCCTCATCGCTGAACAAAATTTGTCGATAAAAAAGCGGATTTTCGGATTTCGAACCGAACACTGATTTTGGTAATAAAATTCAATGATTTGCAAGCGTTGCTCGTTAGTAAGTCTATTCATGATGAAATGTCAAAGCATACTGAGCATCTTTCTCTTTGACACCATGTCTGAAATCCCACGTGATCTGTCAAATACTAATGCATGAAAATCCTAACCTCAAAAAAATCACCCGTTAATTGAAGTACTAGTTGAACTTTTAAGGTACTGAAGATTTATTTTTTTTTAACTCATTATTTACTTTGGATATTTTTTTTATGACAGACTACTAAGTTCTAGTTCTACTATGATAAATAAAGGAACTGTTATTGAACCCTATATTTATTTAATTTTAATTATTATTTGTAAGTATGTAAGAATTAGATTTCTATGTTTGGATCTACATAAATCGGATATACTATCTTGGAGTTAATAATAATATCATGTTAAATAAAAAGTCGGCATTTCGGTTGGGTGCATGTTCAGCAGTCGAATCTATAACGTATTCGAATACCGAGCTCTGATCTCGAATACTTGATCCGAGTATCTGACTCGAATCCTGACTCGATTCTTTTTTTAATGAGTACCAAAATACTCGAGTACCAAAAATAGCCGACTCGGCACATCACTACTTTACTGGCTACAAAACTACATAATCAAAATTTTTATAAAAAGTAAAAATTTTAATGAAAACCATTGACTTTGTGCTTATTGCATTTTTTTCTTAACAAACAAGCATGAGTTTCCTAAGTTTTGCAAAAAGTTTAAAAATTGAATTTTTTGGGGGTGTAGTATGAAAAATATTTGTATAAAAAACGGGCGAAAAGAAATTAAAATAAAAAACTTTGCATAAATTGCCAAAAATTCTATGCACGAAAACTTTTGTGGTTTACTGTATGAAATTGGTTCGACTGAAATATTCGAAACTCTTTGATGTGGAAATTTTTGTTTATCCTCACTAATTTACTATACATTCACTTTGAAGCTCAACAATTTTCCGATTTGAATAATTTCCACTGAATGAATGCGGTAACTTGCCTTCATACAAATTCATACAGTTAGGTGGTGTATGTGCACCTGCTACATATGTATGTACTATTTATGTGTTCCCTGCAGAGAAATTCTCAATAAGCGAAACAAATCCCAGAAACAGTTCCCAGAAGTTAATTAGAATTACTATCACGTACCAATCAGGCTTCTCAATACAATGTACAAGAATAACTTCAGTTCGCTACCACTGAATTTTCCTATAGGGTGCACACACTTCAGCGCGCATTGGGGCTTGTCCAGCTTTAATCGATTGCGCTTGGTAACAGCCAAATAAAATATTTATAGTTTTTTTATACTTTATTTTTGAATTAAATTTTTTTGTTTGTTTTTCATTTATTTCTTTGTTTAGTGTTCCGAAATCGGCACACGCAAACGCTGACACAAATGACCTAAGCTGGGTACTCAATTGTTGTTGTATGTATATTTATGTATTTGAATGTTGTACATTTGTTATGAAGCTAGTGCAAAGTGTAGTGTGAAATAGCTCGAAAAGTATTTGGGTAAAAAAAAATGAGAAAATTGCGAAAGGCAAAGTAACACCGGTAAAATTGAAGGCAAAGCAATGAAATATTAGTCAAATGGCATAATTAACTGCATGTCTTCAGCAACACAGTTTTGGTACAATTAAGACAAAATTAAAAAAAAAACATATTTTTCGCACCTGCATTTGTTATCGTTTCTGATATCGTCATCGATATCGATAAATTAATCGAATAAATTGCATTCGTATTTCTTAATACACATACATACATATGTATGAACAAAATTGTCGATAATTTTCTGATTGCTTGGCTAAATTTTTGTAGGAGCTACGCGGAATTCAATAACATCCAGCTATTGTGGGTGCCAGATAGCAAGGGTATACGAGGGGACGAGATAGCGGGCGGCAACCTTGTCCCCAAAAGGTCCCGACTCATTCCTTGCAATAGGCCCAAACACTATCAGGGAATAGCTTAGAAAAGAAAGACTAGGTAGTAGCGAACAAACTTGGCCTAGTACAACAGGATTTCGCCAGGCCAAAAGCTTACTGGGCGGGTATATTCTACAAAGTTATAAACTCCTAATTAACCTCCCCAAACATAAACTGGAAATAATAACAGGCATCCTCACTGGTCAAAGTAGATTAGGAGGCCATCGGCACAAGATGGGAATCTGGTCGATCGACCTCTGCCGTTTTTACGATTCTAGCGAGGCTCAATGTGGCCAGAGAGAGTGAGTGCTTCCCCATGATGTCTAGGGGCAGCTTCTAAACCCTAGAATTTTGTTTTATTTCGTTGCGCATATCGTATTCGCAAATTTAATAATTTTTTTTTGTGTAGTTTGTACGCACGCAACCTTTTGGAGCTGATCTCTTTACACAAAAACACGCTCCAAGATCAGAAGACTAATATTTAGTGAACAGAGATAACTGAGAATATCAGCGGTGTCAAAAAGGGTATTGAATCTAAGGGTGCGTTTTGGTTTACATAATTCAAGCAGCCGCAGTCAGAAGCTGATATTCTCATGCGAAATGTTTTCAAAATTTGTGAATTAAATTTCGTTCTCTTATTCTCTAATTTCGTTGGAGCGTTTTTCGGCATATAAAAATTTTTAAGAGTCTGCTTAATTTCTTAGATTAAACAAAACCCTTATTTGTTATGAGCAATTAATAATTTTGATGTTGTTGCAGTCTACAAGAGCTTGCTATAGATAACAAACGCAAATAAAAACTCTCTCCACGTACATAAATATGTACTACGCGCATTTATACGAGTAGAATACATATAGACAGTACAGAAATGATAATAGCAAAAAAAATGTTAAATAAGAACAAAAGAACAGCGATAATCACACTGGTTTACACATTTATTACTAAGAAATGCGTACGAGTAATTATGTACGTAAGTGTATACCTAAACATACCTACATATATGCACTGTTGCCAACTTGGTGCTTAGCTCACTAAATTTAGTGCTTTTAGATTGAAGACACTAAATCTAAATTTAAAAAAAAAGGGGGCAACATTTATAGCAATCGTAAGTTTTGTAAGAAACTTTACAAAAATCGAAACAAAATCATGTTACAATGGCAATCATAAGCGAGACAGCATATGTATAACCTTTATGCCGACAAAAAATCAAATTCTGTGAATTTCGGACTAAAACCCGTGGAACTGTCAAACTACAATTTTACTCTCTCAAGTGAGAGTAAAAGGAGAACAGACGTAGAAGTGTACGGTAACGCAACAATCACTATTTCCTGTAAAAATGCCAGTCGATTTGTTTACATGTCATTAGTAAAACACTAGGGGTATTCTCTGAGTCTTGCAAAGCCCTTGCATGGTGCACAGATTGCACGGATTGCACGGTTAAAACCGGTTTTCGTATGGGACAGCTTTGCAAACCGTGCACCGTGCAAGGGCTTTGCAAGACTCAGAGAATACCCCTACTGATTTGGCTGAAACATCACTAAATAATTATCAAAATCTATTTGAATTTATAGCAAAACAGAGTAAGTTCGGCCGTCGACCAAAAAACATTGATTTTTATTATTTGAAACGGCATTCCTACAATACAATTTTTCATGCATAAAAAGCCCATTAAATACTCCAATAAAATTTTGGTGCTTTTTCGAGAAAGAACGCGATGTTTCTTGGCTTTTAGTGCTTTTTCAAATTCAAAACTTGGCAACACAGCATATATGTATGTGCATTTTACATATATGTATGTATATTGAGTACATTATAGAATATTGTGGAATTTTCTGCTCGCCTGCTATCTCTTTGCGATTATCGTGAAGGCTGCACAAAGTCCTTTTTTTGTGACTTAATTGAATGCTGATCGTTTTGTGCCGTATTTATTCTGCACTTTAAAATGCAAACTTATACTTATGCCTTGAGTAAACTAAAAGTTAGCTGCTGTTGTTTTTATTGGGCTGGTGTTATAAATAAATTCTTTGCTGGGTTATTCAAAAACAAAAAAAAA
>NW_023458558.1:19334677-19336430 GCF_013731165.1 Rhagoletis pomonella | reverse complement strand
AAAAAAAAATGAAATTCGTTTAATAACAATGACAGCATTATTTGCAAGAACTTTTTGTTCAAAGCCAGTATGCAGCTCTCAGAAAAAAAATTTCTATTATTTCGCGTGTGTGTCCAAGGAATTTTGACATCTGATACTTCACCAAGAAATAATGCTGCTTTAGTTGCAGCAGAGCAGTTATTGAGTTTACTGTCAAATGGGATGCTTTCAATTTACTAGCGCAGGATAAAGCCCTAAGGCCTATAGTATATGTATGTGGCGGCATTTGTACCTTCGCGAACTTTGTGGCAACAATTTGACTTTCGCTACTAAATGCAACCCTGCGCAAATTTTTTAAGAATCAATCTGACATCACTCTAATTGTTCATCCGCCCTTCTTTTTCTGAATATCATCGGATTTAGACGTGCTTGCCTGAATATAAACGGGAATCACTAACTTAAAATTATCCTTTTGAAATCTAGGCAATCTTTTAGTAAATAAAAATTTATTAAATACTATTCGCTTGTTTGGTTTATTTCAACGAGTTATTTGTGAGGTAAACTCAAATACATAAACCTCCAAATGTACTTATGTATACATATAATTTATCGCCTCCTCACAATTGTGTGAGTCAGTTAGCGCCCTCCTGAGATTGTGATATTTTATAGGAGGCGTGAACCATTGTCATTGCCAGCATAAAAATCACACAAAACTGTCACAACTGCTGACAACTAAACATAATAAGTTATGTGGGCTCAGTGTTTTTTTCTTTTCCAAAAAAATATAGGAAACGCGTTCAGATAAAACCTTTTGCAAGGGGAATCACCCGCAAGTTATTGCCGAAAATATCTTTGGAGCTCGAACACCAAAACATACCAAAATTTGTGTAAAAGAAGAAATTTTACATAAATATTTATATTTAGGGGATTCACAAGACGTGTTAACCGTCGTAAAATCTTAAGCTTAACACTTGTTTATGTAAAATAGCGGTTAAAATGGTTGGGGGGTTGGCTAATTATATATTCTTTATCAGTTTAAAAGAATTTCGGTTTAGTTAGAAATCCCCTAAAACCATTTTAATTAAAAAAGATGTTAACCTTAAGATTTTACGACGGTTAACACGTCTTGTGAATCCCCTAATTGTATAAAGTACTGTACAAAATGATACATACTTTCCTTGTTCATAGCTACGAAAGCTGGCCAATAATTCACGTCTTATGGTATTTTTTTCCATTTCCAAAATACGCAAGATTGCTATGTATGTATGTATGTATGTATGTATAACAAATGCTGCTTGGCGTTAACAAAAAAAAAATGGGTGCACAATGAATGAGAATTAGCAGATTGCTTTTTAAATAAAGACCAAAAACAATTTTAATAAATGAAAAAAAAAACAATAAATCTCTTAGAGAATTGAGAGACGTAGCGGAAATCGTGTCAATATATTATATTGTTATTAGTGAATGCATGTATTTACATGTGTATGTACTTTACTAAGTTTAGGAATATTCTGTGCAATTATGGGAAATTTTGGGATTGTACGCTCATTAATCTAACCACTATAAAACACATGTTTGTTGATTAAAAACGATTGCGTTGAAATGCCAAACAATCAACAAGCGGAATATACAAACGTACATATGTATGTACATTAGGGTGGTCCAAAAATGCATGTGAAAAAGTAAAGTCGGAATTTTTATGCCCTCATCCCTAGGATTGTTCTATACCGAAAAACTATACCCTTATTTTTTATATTGAAATCAAAAAATATTT
>NW_023458558.1:19331491-19334667 GCF_013731165.1 Rhagoletis pomonella | reverse complement strand
AGTCACCTGACCGCCGCCATTCTAGGTAGCTCTTCTCCAGTATACATACCTGAATTTTCTCCCAGTTCTGAACGTTGAATTCAAGTTTAGTTTGATTCAAGACATACTTAATTCAGTTCGTGATGAACGAGGAATGCTATCTATCTCCTAGATAACGGTGTTACACAGATCAAGAAACTGATCAAGAAATTTTTAAGTGACCTAGCACAGGTCGAGGGGCTCGTCGAGTAGTTCACGAAACTGCATTTAAAATTTGTGTAACACCCTGAAATAATCAAATTATTCTTAAAAAATAATTTTCAGCTCTTTTAACCAATTTTAAGTTTTTAAATGGCTTTAGGAAGCAAAATATTTGTACTATTTACAGAAATAATCAGTCTTGTGAGCATAGTGTAAATAGTATGTAGAGCAAATCTGAAATTTATACCATTTTTTGTTTTGTTTTTTCTAGTTCTAAAAAATTTTTTGAAAAAAAAAAAAATTGTCTGCTTTAGTTCTTACTTCGAAAAGAATGTTTCATTCTGAGTAACCTGGTACCTTCACCATTTATAAAAATTAATATACAATTTTGGAAGTTAGATTGGATGCACTATGAGGTTTCAATAGTTCGTGTAAAAGATTTGAATTGGTCTCTTCATTAAAAATGTCATAACTTCATTATTTTTATATTGATTTTAATAAATAGCACCCAGATTTCCTCGGAATTTAACACTATTTTCGTTGTAATGACTAAAAGGGACTATTTCTTTTGAAATTTGGCAAAAAATATTGTGAAATGGAAAAATAATAAAAATTGATGTAAATTTCAGATTTATTCCAAAAATTGCCCACATATTTACAATGTGCTCACAAAACTTATTATTATTTTTAAATAGTACAAATATTCTTCTTTCTAAAGTCATTTATAAACTTAAAATTGGTTAAAAAGTAATAGAAAATGGTGTTTTAAGAATAAGTTGAAGATTTCAGGGAGTTGGAAAAATTAAAAAAAAACAGTTTCGTGAATGACTTGACCAGCTCTTCGACTTGTCGACAACGATGCATGTTAGATAAAGTCCATTCACGTATTGAGAACTTCAAGCCGGATTAGTGAGAGGTTGAAGCAGCTTTGTTTTCTTAACGAATTTTTAAGGAATAGACAATAAAAAATTCGCACATTTAAGCTTCTTTAGAATAACTTTAGAAACGTGAGATGTGGAAATACACAATAGAGGTAATCATATAACTGCTGATAAACGTGAAAAAGTTATAAATTCCATACAAATTTATAACGTTACCTTAATTCGCAAAGGCCCTAACCAATATTTTTTTTTATTTTACAGGAGAAGCAAAAAACTTTATAAAAAGAGTATCAAAAATTGGTAGAGCTTTTTGAAGAGTGGCATGCAACTGCATTGGTTTTGGTACTAACACTTTACAATTTTGATTGAAGGTGTATTCTAATACATTCTAGAAAAATTTGTTAAAAACGCAGTTTCGAAAAAAGTGTTGGTTGGTTTGTGAATTAAGGTAATGATAATTTTCTCACGTTTATCGGCAGTTTGTGACGTTAGATGAATACCCTTAATGAGCGAAACCAGTTTGTTTGTCTCCGCACGGAAACTCTGACGGAAGAATCAATTAATGTCAACGAAATCTCCAATATCTTCAACATTGTGTCTTAACCTTACATCCACAGTGACATAAGATTGATAACAAACCAACTTTAGAGGCGATTTTTTTTCGTCTATGAATATGCCATAAAGACTCTCAAGTTGGCCGTCCTCTATTTAAACCGGCGTTTTCCTGCCGCAAAAAGATTTCAACTTATGACCCTGTATAGATACAAATGTATACGTCAGTCTCTTTATATTAAATAGAAATTAAATGAGTTCTCTGAGCGTCTGCAAAAAAAAGTGGTGTGATTTCTTCACTGAGTGAGTAATTACAGCTGTTCGCTTTGTACGGGCTTTGCTTACCCACAGATACATATATATGTATATACACAGGTATGCGATAAATAAGGGTGCGTTTCCTATATAAGCATATATCCAATTTTCTATGGAAAAGGTCCTTTGAATGGCATTTTTGAGGCTGCCATTGGACTAATATCGATTTTTCGGCGTATATTCCGGTCAAAAACAACCAAAACCGGTGTCTAGCCTATGAGCTACGACAATATATTGAACGTTGTTGTAAGCACTGTAGGTTGCTAATAAATTATGGAAGAAAAGTGAACAAATTTCTTCAAGTTAAACTAAATTTAATTTCGAGTCTTATTTTAAGAACTGGTATTCATTCACTACGGTAATTTTTTCATGCAGTTTTAACGTAGCTGCCTCATTTTTAACATCGGCAATACAACACCAACCAACCACTTTCATTTAATTAGTCATTTGGTAATTTTTCATTTGTGGATTGCGAATATCACTTCACAAGGCGTACCCTTTTTTAGTATATATATGTATAAGTAGGAGCAAAAATTAATTTGCTGAATTTTTGGTATAAGTGATTTGTCCTTTAATCGCTAAAATTTTATTTTGAATCCTTTAAAGTCATTTTGTATTCGTTTTTTTTCACTAAATGACTTACCTTGCTGTATTTTTTGTTACGCAGGCGTTCCAGTCCACTCACTTCTCCGGGCACTTCCGCATCGTCGGCTAGTACCACATTTGGTGTTCTTTCCGAAATATCACTCATTTTGCTGTAATTTCTTAGCTGTTGCTTTTGCAAACTGGTTAATAAATGCTTATTGCTTTGATTGTAGCTATTCAAAACGTCTATGTTGGAACTTAATTCCTTTAACGCCTTAGTGGATAATAGTGGTGGCAATAGATATTGATTCTGTTCGCTGGTATTTACCGTCAAATTATTGACTTCTTTTTCCTTTTCAACTGCAAATTTTTGCTGACTCTGTGACAATTGAGACGACAACGATGACTGTTCGGCGGCGACTCGACTCGTACTGATTTTACTCAATTTTGCTATGCCATTTGACAACTCGTATTCGACAGTTGTTGTCGTTGTTGTTAGTGTAGTCGTATGATTATTGCTCACTTGACTACTACTCATATTTTCGTGAGCATGCCGTGCTCGCGTGGAGCTGTGAGTGTTTGGATTGTCGGTGGCGTGGCAACAATACTGAGCTGACATGGGGATTCCGATTGCACAGTGCTTGACGGTCATTGCGTCACCAA
>NW_023458558.1:19329538-19331391 GCF_013731165.1 Rhagoletis pomonella | reverse complement strand
CATGGGGATTCCGATTGCACAGTGCTTGACGGTCATTGCGTCACCAATGGAGGCATTGATGTTGTTGCTGGTAGTAGTAGTAGTAGTCAGCTGAGCGCCACCAACAGCTGATTGCGCGAAAGCTCCACCGCCGCCGGCACCAGCACAAGCACCAGCACCAGCGCCACTACCACCATTACCTCCACCAAAGTGACAGCTGTTGGCCGTGGCGGCGGCGATTTGCTGCTGTTGCAGTTGTTGGTGTTGGCAATGTTCATTCACTGGAATCGTGGTTTTGTAATATTGCGGTAGTTGTTGTTGTCGCTGCTGGTTGCAGTGGTCGTACGGTGTTACCTGGCCATTGGAAGGGTTATATGAATTGTTGGCAGTTGGGTATAGCGGCGAACTGTGAACGAAACAAACGCATGAGAGAGTGAAGAGAGCAACTTGCTTAATTGTTTAATGTCAATTTGAATGCAAGTGTGTGTGTGTGACTGGTTATTATATTAAATTAATAAATAGTTTGTGAGAAATTCGCGTCATGCATTGTGTAATTCACACTTAAATTCACATATTTTTAGCAACTATAAAATCGCCGCTAAATTTGAATCGTTTCATTTTCATACAAAAATATTTGGCAGCATTAATATTAGTACACATTTTGTTAGTTGTGCCGCCAAAAATATTTGATAAGATTATTTTTTATAGTTAGTCGTATGTTTTGGCAAAGTGAATATTAATAGACGCAACGGACGCCGCACGTAGCGGACGCCTCATACGCTCAAAGGTCAATTTTTGTAAAACAAAACACACCATGGTATTATAATCAGTGTTGCCAGAACTTTTTATATTGGCAGAAAAATAAAGTTAAAAAAGCTAAATCACAATTTGAGATATGCCTGAAAGAGCCAAATTAACAAATCGAAAGTTTATGTTGTTATTAAACATGATCATAGTGTCAAAAGATAAAATGTTAAAATTTTTTAAGGAACTACTTATTTTGTACGTAAGTAAACAACGAATCGGTGTGACATTTAGCCCCGTCGCGTGAAAACCTAAAGTCTAAATCAAAAGTTGTTGAACAGCGTCCTGCATAAAAGAACCACCTACCGACACTTTCGTTAAGCTTCCATCCGTCCATCCGTGTAAAAATTCACCGGTGTTGTCTTGCAACTACTGATTCCCGTTCGCCCTTCCCTAAAGGGGATCTGAGTGGTGATAGAGTTGAAAAAAGAGTCTACCCACGCAGAAAACGGATAAAGTCCAGGCTTCAGAAACCTTTCTTTGTGTCTTCTGACGATGGAAAATACAAACGATGCGATGTGCGATGTCTTTGTACGCCATCGTCGTAAAGTATAATTTTTCGCGGCCCTGAGTATCTTTTGAAAAGGTATTCAATATTTGTATACATATTGGGAAGGTATATTTTTTAAATGAGAACTCGCCGAAGTAAAATATCATGCAGCATTTGTCTCTATTTTTTATTACATACCTAACACTAAACCACGCATTAAACATCTTAACACTATTTACATTTATAGCTAATATTTTTATCAAAAGTAAAAAGCTAAAAAAGCTTATTCACTTAAAAAAAAAGCTAGAAGCTAAACAAAATTGTTCTGGTTAAACCCGAATATAGAATGCTAAATCTAGCTGGAAAACTAAAATGGCAACACTGATTATAATAAGAATTTGATGGGATATTTATGGACAAAAGTTTAGATCTCTGCTATTAAAATTGGGTCCCGGTTAAAGTAATAGATGTTCATTTGGATTGGACAGCTGAGATTAAGGATCGCGTATCAATTTTGACGACAGAGATAAAGACAAAGGCAAAGGCAGTCAAAGGGCAAGGTCAAGATTGAGATTAAGCA
>NW_023458558.1:19329143-19329528 GCF_013731165.1 Rhagoletis pomonella | reverse complement strand
TTCACCTAACATGGTGATGAATATTTTAAATAACTGATGAATTAAGTTGAATCTGATTCTTTTAACATGTGGCATCCCCCAAAATTAACTTCAGAATTAAAGCCTTTTCAAGCCCATTTCGACTGATATCCATATTTGAATTATTCATTTGGCTTTAAATATAACTTTTTAAACGGACGGCAAACCTCATAAACACCTCAAAAATAATTTTAGTGTTCAAACTAAAGAGCTCATAAAAATTTTTCGCTTGGCACCCATATTTCAAATAAATTTCGTATAAGTTAATTAAATTCGACCTTTTAAACAGGTGGCAGCCCTCTTCAACCTATATTACCTTCTTAAATTACCCTCTGACATTGTGGTACATATTTTAATTAACTGATGA
>NW_023458558.1:19325102-19329043 GCF_013731165.1 Rhagoletis pomonella | reverse complement strand
TCATCAGTTAATTAAAATATGTACCACAATGTCAGAGGGTAATTTAAAAAGGTTATATAGGTTGAAGAGGGCTGCCACCTGTTTAAAAGGTCGAATTTAATTAACTTATATGAAATTTATTTGAAATACGGGTGCCAAGCGAAAAATTGTTATGAGCTCTTTAGTTTGAACACTAAAATTATTTTTGAGGTGTTTTATGAGGGTTGCCGTCCGTTTAAAAAGTTATATTTAAAGCCAAATGAATAATTCAAATATGGATATCAGTCGAAATGGGCTTGAAAAGGCTTTAATTCTAAAAAGATTAATTATCAAAAGATAGATATCAATCGAAATGTGTTTGAAAATGCTTAATATCTGACCACTGTTTGAAAAATCAAATTCAAATTAATTCATCAGTTAATTGTAATTTGTGTCACAAGAGAAAGAAATTGAAAAATACTTTAGCTTGAAAATACGTTTGAAAAGGATTTCCACCTGTTTCAATAGTCAAATTTAGTCAACTTATACACAAGTTTCATAAAAAATTAAAAAAAAACTCGAGTAAATAAACAAATATATTTTATTAGGCTTGCCACCTTTTCGAAAAGTCGTACTTATCTAACTAAGTATATAAATATATTATATGAAAAGGAATTTTTTGTGAAGGTCATTTGATTTGCACCGTTCTTTCCAATTGCAAGTAGGGGCTGTATATATGGGTTAAGATTTTATTTTTTGAAGTTAGAACATTTAGATGAAATATGGCAATCCAATCGCTTATAACTCCGAATAACATTTAGAATATTTTTATAATTTTTAAATTCAATTTTGGGCGTTTCAACGCCATGCGGGTTCACTAGTTTCCATTTATTCTTTGATTTGATCGCTTTACCGTCGTCCGCTGTAATTCTGGGTGCAGCTTGATGCTTCAATCCTCATTTTTCCCCTATCGCTGATTTACAGGCATACATACAGGGCAGTTATAGCTTTCTTGCAACGCTCTTCTAAATCTTTATCTTCATCTTTTATTTTGACCTTCATCTTCACTTTCATCTCTTCCTTAATCTCAATCTTGACCTTGCCTTTGACTGCCTTTTCCTTTGTCTTTATCTCTGTTGTCAAAATTGATACGCGATTCTTCATCTCAGCTGTCCAATCCAAATGAACATCTATTACTTCAACCGGGACCTAATTTTGATAGCAGAGATCTAAACTTTAGTCCATAAATATCCCATCAAATTCTTATTATAATCAGTGTTGCCATTTTAGTTTTCCAGCTAGATTTAGCATTCTATATTCGGGTTTAACCAGAACAATTTTGTTTAGCTTCTAGCTTTCTTTTAAATGAATAGGCTTTTTTAGCTTTTTACTTTTGATAAAAATATTAGCTACAAATGTAAATAGTGTTAAGATGTTTAATGCGTGGTTTAGTGTTAGGTATGTAATAAAAAATAGAGACAAATGCTGCATGATATTTTACTTCGGCGAGTTTTCATTTAAAAAATATACACTCCTAATATGTATACAAATATTGAATACCTTTTCAAAAGATGTTCAGTACCGCGAAAAATTATACTTTGCGACGATGGAGTACAAAGACATCGCACATCACATCGTTTGTATTTTCCATCGTCAGAAGACACAAAGAAAGGTTTCTGAAGCCTCGACTTTATCCGTTTTCTGCGTGGGTAGACTCGTTTTTCAACTCTTTCGCCACTCAGATCCCCTTTAGGAAAGCGCGAACGGAATCAGTAGTTGCAAGACAACACCGGTGAATTTCTACACGGATGGAGCGAAGCCTAACGAAAGTGTCGGTAGGTGGTTCTTTTATGCAGGGCGCTGTTCAACAACTTTTGATTTAGGCTTTAGGTTTTCACGCGACGGGGCTAAATGTCACACCGATTCGTTGTTTACTTACGTACAAAATAAGCTGTTCCTTACAAAATTTTAACATTTTATCTTTTGACACTATGATCAGGTTTAACAACAACAAAAACTTTTGATTTGTTAATTTGGCTCTTTCAGGCATATCTCAAATTGTGATTTAGCTTTTTATACCCGAGCGCACTTGTGCACAAGGGTATTATAACTTTGTTCACATAACGGTTGTTTGTAACAGGCAAAACGAATCGAGATAGATATAGACAAATGTATACATAAATGATCAGAATGAAAAGAGAAATCGATTAAGCGGTGACTGTCTGTCCGTCCGTCCGTCCGTCCGTCCGTCTGTGCACACGGTAACTCGAGTAAAAATTAAGATATCTTAACGAAACTTGGTACATGTACTTCTTTCGGGCGTAGGACGGATGGTATTGAAAATGGGCAAAATCGGACAATAACCACGCCTACCTCCCATATAACGGTAATTTTCAGAAATACGAAAAGTGCGATATTTTAGTAACTACTGAAGATAATTCACTCAAAATTTATATTTACAATGAGTTTTAGACGAAAAATAAAAATATTAAAAAATTTTGGCAAATGGGCGTAGCCACGCCTACTTATGGTTACATGTGTATATCTTGGTAACCGCTGCACCAATTTCTTCCAAACTTGGTATAGTTATTGGTCCTGCTACAACATACCAAATGGCCGAAAATTTTTAAAATGGGACAATAACCACGCCCACATCCCATATAACGGTAATTTAGAAAAATACGAAATCCTCGATAAATCAGTAAATATTAAAGCTATTTTATTCAAAATTGATGGCTGCAACAATTTTTTGCCAAGAAATACGCTTATGATACAATTTTGGAAAATGGGCGTGGCACCGCCCACTTATGATCACATATATGTATCTCGCTAACCGTTCTAGCAATTTGAACCAAACTCGGTATGGTTATTGTGCTTGCCACATAAAAGCAAAGCGTTGAAAATTATTGAAATCGGACTAAAATTACGACCGCTTTTCATATAACGGTATATTTCAGAAATGCTTGAAACTTCAATATTTCGAAATTGAAGGGCGCTAATTTACTCAAAATTGATACACCCCGGCTTACCATCTAGCGGAAGGTTTCGGAAAGGTGAAAAAACATATATTTAATAATTGCGCCGGGTATTTAATGTTCGGCTCCGCCCGAACTTAGACTTTCTTACTTGTTTAACTTTATTTTTTTACCAATATAAAAAGTTCTGGCAACACTGATTATAATACCATGGTGTGTTTTGTTTTACAAAAATTGACCTTTGAGCGTATGAGGCGCCCGCTACGTGCGGCGTCCGTTGCGTCTATTAATATTCACTTTGCTAAAACATACGACTAACTATAAAAAATAATCTTATCAAATATTTTTGGCGGCACAACTAACAAAATGTGTACTAATATTAATGCTGCCAAATATTTTTGTATAAAAATGAAACGATTCAAATTTAGCGGCGATTTTATAGTTGCTAAAAATATGTGAATTTAAGTGTGAATTACACAATGCATGACGCGAATTTCTCACAAACTATTTATTAATTTAATATAATAGCCAGTCACACACACACACTTGCATTCAAACTCACATTAAACAATTAAGCCAGTTGCTCTCTTCACTCTCTCGTGCGTTTATTTCGTTCACAGTTCGCCGCTATACCCAACTGCCAACAATTCATATAACCCTTCCAATGGCCAGGTAACACCGTACGACCACTGCAACCAGCAGCGACAACAACAACTACCGCAATATTACAAAACCACGATTCCAGTGAATGAACATTGCCAACACCAACAACTGCAACAGCAGCAAATCGCCGCCGCCACGGCCAACAGCTGTCACTTTGGTGGAGGTAATGGTGGTAGTGGCGCTGGTGCTGGTGCTGGTGCTTGTGCTGGTGCCGGCGGCGGTGGAGCTTTCGCGCAATCAGCTGTTGGTGGCGCTCAGCTGACTACTACTACTACCAGCAACAACATCAATGCCTCCCTTGGTGACGCAATGACCGTCAAGCACTGTGCAATCGGAATCCCCATG
>NW_023458558.1:19321508-19325002 GCF_013731165.1 Rhagoletis pomonella | reverse complement strand
TTTTGTCGATATAGAACAATCCTAGGCGGTGAGAGCATTAAAATTCCAACCTTACCTTATCACATGCATTTTTGGACCACCCTAATGCACATACACTACATATGCACCTGCACTAAGAAAGTTGATGTTACAAAAATTACTTGTTTCCAAGTTCAATGCCAAACGATCACTTTTGTAAGCAATGCTCGTAGCAAACAAAGCATGCTAACAATTTTTATGATGCATTAATCACACACACACACACACACACACACACAACGGTTTAGTATTTATTAAATACTATTTAAATGCACTTGTCAATGCCGGCCACAATTCAAATGGCTTTAACTGCCTCACAGCTGTAATATTAGATAAGTTTGTGAACCGCAGCTGATTTCCTTAAACACGCGTTCACCAAACGTGTTTCGAAAGTGTTGTCCGTTTAGCGCAATTTTATGCAAATCTTGAAAGTGACAACATCACACAAATGCTTGCACTGCATTACAGCTCAAATTTCGATATTTTTGAGAGGAAAATTCATATGAATCATTTGGTTTTTTGTCTACAGTTGTATGAATGCAGGCAGGCATCGATGATTAAGCGTAAATTTAAATTTGCAAGTCATTATTGCATGGCTTGAAAATTATGATGTTCATTTTAGCTTACTCATGACTTGGTAATGAAAAAATAATTAAAACTTAGTTTTGCAAAGCGAATTTATTGAGAATTCTTCGTGTTGTGAAGTCTGAGCAATTGGCAATATTTCCGCTTTGTAATCCAAATACTCAATAATAAAACAAAAAACGCTTTACTAATTACTATAACTAAGCAATCATTGTTCCATATTGTTTAAGTGATTTTCTATAGCTTAAACCCAGCTGGAAGGCCAGTGTACATATGTATGTTCATACATATCGTCGCTTAAAATAATGCAAAACCTCGTACATATGTGAAGGTGCCAAAATGCTACAGGAGAGAAAAAAAAACCTGTCATATTTCAAAACAGTTCTCTTTTTATACCAAATCATCTCTGTCTTTCATATCTAAATATAGATATTTTGGTATAAATGGATAAGGCTTTAAACGACGATATTCTTACATGCCAGTGGCGGATCCAGCTGGCGGCGGGTCATGGGGGTTAAACTACGTATCAGTCAGTGGCGGGCCCACGAGGGTATTTTAATATGGCGAATATGTATATATAATATTTAATTATATAATATTTAACCCCCATGACCCCCCACCCGCTGGATCCGCCACTGTTACATGCACATAGTACATAAATGAATTCAATGTAAACATTTCGTAATTAAATATAGACAGTTGTGAGCAGATTCTATGGAAGCCATAGATCAATCAAAGCATTGTGTATTTACAAAAAATTAGGGTATTTCCCTAAACTCCTAAATTGTGTAAAACTCGTAAGTTTACGAGTCTGTTACGGGAACGACCCCCTTTTGCAAATGTGTAAACATGTAGGTGCTTAAAGTGACTGTTTGACAGGTTGAAAAGGGTTCTTTTACGATTCTCGTAAATTTACGAGGTTTACTAGGCTTTCACAAATTTTAGGGGCGTCAAAAGGCGCTGAAACTTAAATGCAAAATTAGCTGATTTTGTACTCAGTTATTACTCTTTTCCCTTGACTGGATATTAAGCTTAGGTTGTCTTAAAAAATTAATGAAGACCTGTAACTGTAAGCGGGACAGAATTGATGAAAACAAGGTGGTATTACCGCATCAGCTGATTTTAAGGCGAATTGTGCTGACTGTCAAAATAATGTTCTGAAATGATGTGTTCTGTAGTGTAGATTTTTGTTTTTATGCTGCCGCTATCGCCGCCTTAAGTGAAAGCGCATAGCTCGAGACATATTGAATAGGTAGCAATTGCATCACTAGAGCAGCTGATTTAACTTTTTTTTTAAATTTATTTGGTCTCCAAATTGTCAATTATTGTTTGCTACTTTCCATAAAAATTCTAAATTGTCAAGATGAATTGAAAACCAGTTGTTGGAATGTTCGCTTCACTCTGGAGCAGAGGTGTCCACACAGTATGCTCGCGAGCAAGATACGCTTTCTGTACTTTTAAATATATGCAGGGAAGGAGGCTGAAATTAGTTTTAATGAAACATTAAAATTTATTTGAAAGCTTCAAACTCTTATTAAGTCAGCGTACTGGTTGACGAAAAGAGCTGGTGGACTAAACACAATTGCAAAAAGTGAATACACCGACGTTGGACACCACTGCTCTGGAGTATAAATCCTGCCTATTTATTGGGCCTTGCAAGAGAAGGAGAAATGTAAAATTTGTACATTTATTTGTTTAATTCATCATATTTCACACGAACCAATGATATTTAAAAAAAGCAGAATATTTTTTCTTACGCTCTAGAGACCAGCAGCTGTAACAAAATACACTTAATTGTGTCTAGCGCTCCTAGATTCCTGTTTCATATGCCATGTATAAAAAAATACCATTTTGTATAACACTATTTTTTGAAATGTATTGCATATTATTTATTAACTCAAAAAATATTTTTAAGTTTGCGATCTAGGCATCTGACCAGGAAAAAATGCGAGAAATAAAATAAAATTCAAAAAGTCAAATGAAGCACGTAGGAAGTATGGAAACAACGGTTCAATAGTGCCAAACTGTAACTAATAGCGTTTTCTTTTCTCGAAAAAAGGCTGCACTTATTCTGCCTTGTGTTAGCGCTGTCACATTTTCATGTTCTTTTCTCAGCCCTTTTCTGCCCTCAAATAAACGTGAGGGTGAGAGTTGCATGGTTGATTTTTAATTTAATCTTGTAAAAATGCAATTATTTTCCCTATCAGAAATAAGTGTTTTGCTTTAAAATTGTTAAAGACTTACAGGCCAAGTGAATAATTCAGCTTTATTAAGTTCAATAAATAAATTGTGATGGAATATTTTCTGTTTCATTCTCATATAAAGAACGCAACATTTTCTTAGGTTTCAGGGCAACGCAAAGCAAGAGTTCCCATATAAAAGGGCAGAACTTTTTTTGAGAAAAGAAAACGCTATAACTCTTTGCTATCAAGGGTAGCAGCTGCCTAGAAGTACTTTCTTCGTATCGACGAGTTGACGACGTGTGCTGTTTACGTATACAAAAAAATAAAAAAGATATTTTCAAGGTTAAAGATTTTAAGATTATTTCACTGCGATATCTTTGCTTGTGAATTACCAATTTTAATATGAATCAAATTGTGTGTTACTCATACGCCACGTTGCTCAAATATCCTTTCCTACTAGCACAAACGATGTTGCTTTTAGCCCTGATTTCTTATTATTAGTATTTTTTTTTTCTAAATCACAGATTCTCATTTCACAGAAAAATCACTAAAAGTAGCATAGACTACCGTTAAAAGATTTTTTAAAAGTTTTTTAAAATGAAGTCTCAATTTTCCGTCACCAGCCGTTAGAAGTTTTGCATTGTCATTTCAAACAAACATGTGTGAGTAACCAAAGATAGATGTATGTACGTAGATTCATAGATGTAT
>NW_023458558.1:19318172-19321408 GCF_013731165.1 Rhagoletis pomonella | reverse complement strand
ATACATCTATGAATCTACGTACATACATCTATCTTTGGTTACTCACATATGTTTGTTTGAAATGACAATGCAAAACTTCTGACGGCTGGTGACGAAAAATTGAGACTTCATTTTAAAAAAAACTTTAAATAAATCTTTTAACGGTAGTCTATGCTACTTTTAAAGATTTTTCTGTGAAATGAGAATCTGTGATTTAGAAAAAAAAAATACTAATAATAAGAAATCAAGGCTAAAAACAACATCGTTTGTGTTAGTAAGAAAGGATATTTGAGCAACGTGGCGTATGAGTAACACACAATTTTATTCATATTAAAATTGGTAATTCACAAGCAAAGATATCGCAGTGAAATTATCTTAAAATCGTTAACCTTGAAAGTACCTTTTTATTTTTGTATACGTAAACAGCACACGTCGTCAACTCGTCGATACGAAGAAAGTACTTCTAGGCAGCTGCTACTCTTGATAGCAAAGCGTTAGTTACAGTTTAGCACTACTGAACCGTTGTTTCCATACTTCCTACGTGCTTAATTTGACTTTTTGAATTTTATTTTATTTCTCGCATTTTTTTGGACAAACTCTGCTTAAAAGTCATTTGCAATGTGAGTTCCTTCCTCGTCAGATGCCTAGATCGCAAACTTAAAAGTATTTTTTGAGTTAATAAATAATATGCAATACATTTCAAAAATAGTGTTATACAAATTGGTATTTGTTTATTCATGGCATATGAAACAGGAATCTAGGAGCGCTAGAGCAATTAAGTGCAATTTGTTACAGCTGCTGGTCTCTAGAGTGTAAGAAAAAATATTCTGCTTTTTTTAAATATCATTGGTTCGTGTGAAATATGATGAAATATGTAAACAAATAAATGTACAAATTTTACATTTCTCCTTCTCTTGCAAGGCCCAATAAATAAGTATTCACGGTGTATTCACTTTTTGCAATTGCGTTTAGTCCACTTTAATAGTTTGAAGCTTTCAAATAAATTTTAACGTTTCATTAAAACTTATTTCACCATCCTTGCCTGGATACATTTAAAAATACAAAAATTGTATCTTGCTCGCGAGCATACTGTGTGGACACCTCTGCTCCAGAGTGAAGCGGAAGTTCCAACAACTGGTTTTCAATTCATCTTGACAATTTAGAATTCTTATGAAAAATAACAAACAACAATTGACAATTTAGAGACCAAATAAATTAAAAAAAAAGTCAAATCAGCTGCTGTAGTGATGCAATTGCTACCTATTCAATATGTCTTGAGCTATGCGCTTTCACTTAAGGCGGCGATAGCGGCAGCACAAAAACAAAAATCTACACTAAAGAACACATCAGTTCAGAGCATTCTTTTGACAGTCTGCACAATTCGCCTCGAAATCAGCTGATGCGGTAACACCACCTTGTTTTCATGCTTCATTTTAATCAATTTCTGTCTCGCTTACAGTTACAGGTCTTCATTAATTTTTTAAGACAACCTAAGCTTAATATCCAGTCAAGGGAAAAGAGTAATAACTGATTACAAAATCAGCTGATTTTGCATTTAAGTTTCAGCGCCTTTTGACGCCCCTAAAATTTGTGAAAGCCTAGTAAACCTCGTAAAGCTCGTAAATTTACGAGAATTGTAAAATAACGCTTTTCAACCTGTCAAACAGTCACTTTATGCGCCTACATATTTACACATTTGCAAAAGGGGGGCGTTCCCGTAATAGACTCGTAAACTTACGAGTTTTACACAATTTAAGACTTTACGAGTTTAGGGAAATACCTTAATTTTTTGTAAATACACAAATACACTTTGATTGATCTATGGCTACCGTAGAATCTGCTCACAACTGTCTATATTTAGTAGAAATTAGAATCAAATTAATATTTTTTTAATTACGAAATGTTTACATTGAATTCATTTATGTATTATGTGCATGTAACAGTGGCGGATCCAGCGGGGCGATTTGGGGGGTTAAACTACGTGTCAGTCAGTGGCGGACCACGAGGGGTGTTTTATTACATAGACGCCATATTATACATACATATGCGCCATATTAAAACACCCCCCGGTGGGTTCGCCACTGACTGACACGTAGTTTAACCCCCATGACCCGCCGCCCGCTGGATCCGCCACTGGCATGTAAGAATATCGTCGTTTAAAGCTAAAATACGTGTATCGTGGTTTTACAAATCCTCGCAACTCCGAATGATCCTGAGATCAAGCCTTATCCATTTATACCAAAATATCTATATTTAGATATGAAAGACAGAGATGATTTGGTATAGAAAGAACCGTTTTGAAATATGACAGGTTTTACTCTCTCCTGTAGAATTTTGGCAACTTCACATATGTACTAGGTTTTGCATTATTTTAAGCGACGATATGTATGGCCTTCCAGCTGGGATTAAACTATAAAAAATCCCTTAAACAATAGGGAACAGTGATTGCCTAGTTATAGTAATTAGAATAGAGTTTTTTGTTATTTTTTTTTTTTGTTATTGATTGGTATTTGGATTACAAAGCGGAAATATTGCCAATTGCTCAGGCTTCACAACGCGAAGAATTCTCAATAAATTCGCTTTGCAAAACGAAGTTTTAATTATTTTTTCATTACCAAGTCATGAGTAAGCTAAAATGAACATCATAATTTTCAAGCCATGCAATAATGACTTGCAAATTTAAATTTACGCTTAATCATCGATGCCTGCCTGCATTCATACAACTGTAGACAAAAAACAAAATGATTCATATGAATTTTCCTCTCAAAAATATCGAAATTTGAGCTGTAATGCAGTGCAAGCATTTGTGTGATGTTGTCACTTTCAAGATTTGCATAAAATTGCGCTAAACGGACAACACTTTCGAAACACGTTTGGTGAACGCGTGTTTAAGGAAATCAGCTGCGGTTCACAAACTTATCTAATATTACAGCTGTGAGGCAGTTAAAGCCATTTGAATTGTGGCCGGCATTGACAAGTGCATTCAAATAGTATTTAATAAATACTAAACCGTTGTGTGTGTGTGTGATTAATGCATCATAAAAAATTGTTAGCATGCTTTGTTTGCTACGAGCATTGCTTACAAAAGTGATCGTTTGGCATTGAACTTGGAAACAAGTAATTTTTGTAACATCAACTTTCTTAGTGCAGGTGCATATGTAGTGTATGTGCATTAGGGTGGTCCAAAAATGCATGTGATAAGGTAAGGTGGGAATTTTAATGCTCTCACCGCCTAGGATTGTTCTATATCGACAAAA
>NW_023458558.1:19303178-19318072 GCF_013731165.1 Rhagoletis pomonella | reverse complement strand
GGAATTTTAATGCTCTCACCGCCTAGGATTGTTCTATATCGACAAAAAAAAACCTTCCCGTTTCTTTTTTGATAAAAAAATATTTACAGGTCGTCGGTGTATGTATATGGCGAAAAAAACAAGTTTTCGTTGAAATGGTATAGAATTCTGGAAAATCTTTATTTTTCGTTGGATAACTTCACTTCTCTTCTGGAGACTTCCAACCAAAAATATTGATTTTCAAAAATTCTGTGCCATTTCTACAAAAAATTGTTTTTCCCCCATATATTTACATAAAATACATGGAAAACTTAGAGCATATTGGGCGATCTCTAAATATTTTTTTGATTTAAAAAAAAAGAGGGGTACTTTTTTTGGGTATCGAACAATCCTAGGGGGTACGATCATAAAAATTCCGACTTTACTTTTTCCCATGCATTTTTGGACCACCTTAGTGTGCATGCGTATGAACGTATGTATGTATGTATGTATAAAACTAGGCATAAAAGAAGATTTATACGAAATAATCAGTAATTTCAAATTGTTTGAAATCACCACTGCCAGTCGATGTGAAAGGCCAATCAATATATTATATTTAGTTAAGCTGCTTTATTCCGGTTCTTTGATGTTCACTTACAATGTATACATACATGCTTATATATAAACAATACAATAAATCGCGAACAGCGGACTTTACTCGCCGCAGAGTGTTGAAAGTTAATAGCTTTATATATCCCTGTAGGAAATTCGAACATTCCACCATGCATGATGATAACATTCCGCAGAATGTTGGGAACATTTCTCCTTGTTGGACAATCCCTTTCTTTTGAACGCACAATGCCTTTTCCGCAAAGCTTTCACAAAGATGAGATGGTAACAAAAGTTTCCGGCTTCAAGAATGCGAAAAGTGTTTAAAAATTTACAGCCACTTATTTACAAAATTTATGTTACCAACGCGGACTGGACCTGTAAGAATGAATATGGAAGTATTTCGGAGAACTTATTTCATGAAACGGTAAATTGTTATTGCTTCTTTCGGAGTTTCCACCAGAAACGATAAGCTTTCACTTTAGTTGCGTTCCCCAACTTTTCTGGGTTAAAACCTGTAAAACTGTCAAAAGGCAAAAGAAGCCAGAGAACCGAGTACGGGAACGCTTTCTGGTAAATTCCTGTAAATTCTTGCAACTTCTTGCGAGTTAGGGAACGCAACTTTTATTTCCAGGTGAAAGCTTTACTCACGTCTTCTTTTAACAACTTCTTGAGAGTTTTCACGGGAAGTGATAAGGAATGTTTCCATTTTACCTCCAAGTGGAAGTAATTCCCATTTTGCAAGAGGGATACGGCATAGGTATATCTTAGAATGAAAAGTTGCTAAGTCCATTTTTACAAATTTTACATGAGGAAAAACATTTTTATAGCCATTTTTACAAGTATTTTGCAAGACTTTGGCGACAACATTTTTACTGTTTACTTATAGCAAAGCAAAACTCCATACGAATGAGATCTTTTTGATGTTGTTTAAAAGATTTCGAATTGTTTTGATCTTATCGAACTTTCTGTGCCACTTTTGGACTTAGCGGAAGTTACTAATTCGACACGACATATCTGTGAAAATCATCGCCGACGATATCGCTATATTTTCGAATTCTTATCCGCTCTCGGGAAGAACTGTTCCACTAAGACGTCACGTATTTATGATACGAAAGCGATACAGAAATTAGAAACTATTTATTTCGATAAGAATGATAGTAACTTGTGCGATAAAATCTGAAGAATTAAAGAAGATTCTCCGTTGGTCAAATTTTTGATTAAACGCAATGGGAAATATGGGATACCTTTGAAATTGCAACCACAGCCGCAGAATTACTTACCCCATTTTCGTCCTGCTTTCGGCTTAGGTTACTAACTCAACATATTTTATCAAACTCCACCTAAATATTTTAAAAAGCAGTTCCAAAACATCATAGTAAAATAGCATTAACTTAATAAATCAAACGCAATTTTATTATTTGTTATACATAATTACTTGCACATTCATTGAAAAATTAAAACAAATTGAGAAAGTAAATATATAATTTTACTTGAATGAATTTCCAAGATTTGCCTTGTTAATTTTCAAAACTTCAGAGGGTAAAAACCGACCGACAGAAATGTGTTTTTCTTTGTTCTCGTGAATTTAGTTACTATTTAATAATAATAATATTTAATTGTTATATTCATTTTATTTTATTTTTTTTTACTTTTTTTTATTTATATTTAATATTTTTATCATGATAACTTCCAATAGTCACGAAGAAGTGACATCATGGCGCTGGACGACCAAATTCTCTTCCAATTGCTGGCAGGGATATAATTTATTCATGTTCACATCTACATAGATACGTTCAGACATGTATGTATGTATGTCTAAGGGCACACTTATCGCCTTCGATCATTGTAGCCGCGCTTCAATCGCATGATTTTAAACAACAACAAAAAAACGATGTTTTATAAACACCTACCATTAATACATGCAGACATAAATATGTATATGTATGTATTATTTGTACATTTGTACCCTCAGAAAGTAGACCCGGATGAGTGTCCAAGCGCTGCAATTTGACTTTAATAAGCCTCAACTATTCCCTGTGGGGAAAATCTCTAGTTCTGAACTGGGGCGCTTCTAGTACATTTAGACCCAGTACTGGTTCACGATAAATCTCTTTTGCATGCAAGCAACCGGCGAATTTAACATGGCGATGTTCTAGGAAGTGTCAATTGCCCCCCGCTGCATCCCTTTTTCGATAGTTCCGAACTAGTCCTAAATTCTATAGTTCCGAACCAGTTCTAAAATCGACAGACGAAAGAAAAAAGTATCATGATTTTTCAATCTTTTCGGTTCTTTCGTGTGCGATTTTACATTTTTTCAAAGAAACGTTTTTTCAATTTGAAATTAAATTTGTTTGAATGATTGTAAGAAATGTACGTTTACATACCTTGCTGTAGCTGACTTTGCAGAGGTGCTCGCTGTTATTGCTTAGATTCCAGATGGCCCCAAGATGTTAATATGTTAACACAAAGCTTTGTTTTGTATTACCAAACTATGAAATAGCATCTGCGAAGCCTAGATCTAGTTCGTTCTGCATCCCTTTTTCTATAGTTCCGAACCATTTCTAAATTCGTCACTTTAGATATAGATCTGTAGTGAAAAAAACTGAAAAAATTATTTTCTTAAAAGTACCACTTTTCGCCGATTTTGGACAGGTGGGGATCTAGTTCCTATCGGACTAGTTCCTTTTTGGGGATAAAGACCTAGTACGGAACTAGAAATTTGATTCACTAGTCCGCGGTTTCCCTGCAGGGTTCGCTTACGGGTACAATTACAGATTTCAAGATACATATGTAGGTATATCATCGATTTTTTTATTGTGAGTATATTCGTTTATGGTCACCATATTTATCATTTTATAGGACATGCTTGAACAAAGTACATGCCATATAAAAGGGTTTAAAAATAGTATTAGTCGCATGTTTCTTTAAGATTAACCAGTACTACGGATGAAATGATCTGTCTTCCAACGAGTTTGAAAACTTACCCAAAACTCGTTACATTTCCGTGTCGATGGAATAAATTAATTGAACATTTTAATTAAAAGTTAACTGATGCTGTCGTATATATGTACATACTTTAATCAATTGGAAACTGTGTGTGTGTGTATGGCATTTTGATTAAATGTTTAGGCTTAATTCTTTAAATACGCATATGTACATTTCTAATCGCGAGCATATACTCACATAGCATTTGACAGCGCGTTTTCGCAATAAAAACGTGAAAAAGGGTTGGTCTGAGGAGTGATAGAATATAAACTCACAGTCAAGGGTTTTTTGCAGAAATGTCTTTTTTTAAGCTTTTCGTTACGTAATACGTACATATCTTATTTTAATTATTCGTTATTATTAGTTTTGTATACTCACTTTATTATTCTGATTTCTGCACTTTCAGGGCCTATCATTTACCGTTGAAGAACGCCAAATACTGGGCATTCAAGGTCTATTACCCGCTGTAGTTAAAACCGAGGATGAACAAGTACAACACGCACTCATCTTGCTCGAACGTCTCGAAAATGATTTGGACAAATATATATATCTCTCCGGCTTGGCCGAACGCAATGAGCGTCTGTTCTATAAAGTGCTGGGCACTGATATTGCCAAAATGATGCCACTGGTGTATACGCCCACTGTGGGCTTGGCTTGTCAAAAGTTCAGCTTGATTTTCCAATATCCAAAGGGTCTCTACATCACCATCAAAGATAAAGGACACGTCTATGATGTGCTCAAGGTAATATGATGATTTAATTTGTATATCCATACATACTTATATAAAGTATTGAAATTTTTGCTCTGACAGAATTGGCCCGAAAGAGATATCCGCGCCATTGTCGTCACAGACGGTGAGCGTATTTTGGGTCTTGGAGATTTAGGCGCCAACGGTATGGGCATCCCCGTTGGAAAGCTATCTCTGTATACCGCTTTAGCTGGTGTCAAACCACATCAATGCCTGCCTATTACTTTGGATGTCGGCACCAACACACAAAGCATCTTGGATGATCCCTTGTACATTGGACTGCGCCAGAAGCGTATAACTGGACAAGAATATGATGCCTTCGTTGAAGAGTTCATGCAGGCCGTTGTACGTCGTTATGGCCGCAAATGTCTCATTCAGTTCGAAGATTTCGGCAACAGTAATGCATTCCGCCTTTTGGAAAAGTATCGCGATCATTATTGCACATTCAACGATGATATTCAAGGCACTGCCTCAGTTGCGGTGGCTGGTGTTTTCGCCTCTTTGAGACTGACCAATACCTCGATTAAGGAAAATAAAATTTTATTCTTTGGCGCTGGAGAAGCCGCTTTGGGTATTGCTAATCTTTGTAAAATCGCCATGATACGAACGGGGCTGTCCGAAGAGGAAGCGGTGGAACGCATTTGGTTAGTTGATAGCCGTGGCTTGGTTGTGAAAAATCGTCCAAGCGGTGGCTTAACTGAACACAAATTACACTTTGCTCACCAACATGCACCTATCGACAATCTTTTGGATGCCGTTAAAGCTGTCAAACCGACAATGTTGATCGGTGCTGCAGCTCAGGGAGGTGCTTTCACACCAGAAATTCTTAGCTTAATGGCCGAATTAAATGAAAAACCTGTCGTATTTGCTTTATCCAACCCCACCAGCAAAGCTGAGTGCACAGCCGAACAGGCGTATCAAAACACAGATGGCAGAGTTATTTTCGCATCCGGTTCACCTTTCGCACCTGTTACGTATAAAGGCAAAACCTTCCATCCAGGTCAAGGCAACAATTCGTATATTTTCCCTGGCATAGGCTTAGGTGTTATTGCCGCCAGCATCAAAACCATTCCCGAAGAGATATTCCTAATGGCCGCACAGAAATTGGCCAGCTTAGTGCAAGATGAAGATCTGGCAATAGGTAGCCTTTATCCACCACTGGAAAAAATCACTCAATGCTCAATTGAAATTGCTGTTGCGATTGTCGAATACGCCTACAAAGAGGGTGAGTTCTTGTTCAGATTGCAATCCATAACATACTATATAAAAACAAAACTTATTATGGAAATATTTTGGTATATGCTTATGATATGAATACTTTCGTTTACAGGATTGGCCACTGTATATCCAGAGCCGGAGAATATTAGTGAATTTATTAAGTCTCAGATGTACAAAGTAGACTATACCCCCGCTGTTCCCGAAGTCTACTCGTGGTGTAATAAATTGTAAATATAAATATTTCGAAGCAAAATGTTCCCGCAAAAGAAGTGAACAACTGTGAACTGAACACGGCGAAAAGAGTAGTGTATTGTACGCCAAAATTACTGTATAGCATCGTATCCATGAAAATATTTTCAAAATCTTAATGTGTATATTAACACCTAATCATAAACATAAAATAAAAACACATAAATTCCAAATATAATCATGACGTATAAGTAAATTAAGAATCTACAATTATTGGCGGGCACAGTGACTGAACTTGTATTTCCAGTTCAGAGCTAATTCAAAATCAAGAGGAGAATATCGTCGCTCGAATAAAGAACCAGTGTAAATGCTACATACACTATTATTCGATAACTGCACCATTGGATAGACAATCCTTTAATCTATTAGAAAAATCTTTAGTTTCCGTAATTATCTCTTTGGCTCACTAATTTATTCCCGAAAAACGAAATTGTATTTGTATGGTTTGTAATGGTTTATAAAAACTTCCAATTCGTTTTTCTCAGAACTATACTTTTCATGTTACACTATTTCAATATTCCAGTGACGATATGTAGATGAACGCACGGTAACCATGTGTACTTAAATACATAAAGACACTCTGGCATGTGCTGCAGATCGTTCGATTTGAAATCGGTGCGTTTTTCAAACCCAGCTTTGGCGATTTCTTAACAAAAAATCGAAATTCGGCACTGAATCGATAGCTATGAAGTAAATGGCTTTTCCATTTGAAATATTTTTTACTTTCCTTACAAATATTAAAAAATAGTTTTCAAAGTGCACCGATTTCAAATCGTACGATTTGCAGCATATGCCAGATTACTTTGTTTTAAAGTGGTTTTATTTTAGAGATAAAATAACAATGGCTTGCCCTTTATTAATTCTAGTTGTCTATAAGTCGTTCTCTTCATACATGAACTCATAAAATTGCATCAAAATATTTTAAAAAACGACTGCCTAGTAAAGATAACGTCGCCTCCAATATCCGTCATTTAGTTGATCGAAAAGGCATTTCACCACTCTCATTCAAATCGAAATTGTACCAGTCTACTTTACCTTGCAATAAAATCCAGATGTATGTCCTACCAATTCTTTCCACTGATTTCTGTTGTCATAATGTTGAAAATGGTGGGCTCATAATGGAATTTGGCACCACGTCGTAAATCAGATACAAATAAAGCGATATCATCGGTCTTTCCAGCCAAAGAGTGCCTCAGGTTGCTTTATTGAAGAAAAAATAAATAAATATATAAATAAAAAATTATGCAAGCGTCTCAAGAAGACGTAATTATTATTTTATCTCTAACATATTACCCTTACCATGTGCAAAATGGGATATTAAATAAATATATATGTAAGTATGCATACATATAAAGATATATACAGTTGGACATATTTATAGCATCCCCCATTTCAAAGTGATATTGTTTGCCACTTATGTTTAATTATTTATTTTTAAGAATTTTCAATTAAAATACAGTCCATTCTCTAACATAACTCATATAAACCCAATTTTAAAAGCGTTAGATTTTTTTTTAGTAAGATATTTTAGATTTTTTCACAATTTCTGCCGTATAACGAATAAACACAATTTATTTTTATATGGAAGAAACCCGCAACACCTTCGGTGAAAAAAATTCTAAAAAATCAACGGGAATATTTAGGCACTTGAAACTTGCACATTATGAGACTACAAGTAATTTTTTAGCAAAAAGCCAAACCGGCTTCAATTCTCATATAAAAATTTAAGATTATCTTTAATTTGTTCACGATCCAATTATCGGATCTAAACAAAATTAGTATGGGACCACCCTTGAGGTACCACCTGGTCCATAAACAAAAAAAATTTAACGAACTGATAACCTCCTCCTATTTTTTAGTCGGTTAAATATTTAATGGGCTATATAAAACTGTGTACACAAAAAAAAATCTAACACTGGTGAGAAAAAAATTTTAAATTTGGGTGAAAATTTGTTGCATTTTTTTTAGTTTTCTTCAAAGTTTTAAACTGGGGTTTATATGGGTTTGTTAGAGAATGACCTGTATTTTAATTGAAAAGTCCTAAAAATAAAGAAATAAACATTAGTGGCAAACAATATTACTTTGAAATAAGGAAGCTACTGTATTTGACAACACTGTATGTACAAAAATACATGTGAAAAAGAAAAGCCGGTATTTTTATGCTCTCAACACCTAGAATTGTTCTATACCGAAAAAATATACCACTATCATTTTATTTTTAAATCAGAAAATATTTAGAGGCCAGTCAAAGCGCTCAAAGTTTTCCATTTATTTTATATGGAAAACGAAACACTTTTCGTAGAATTGGTAAAGAATTCTTGAAAATCAATATTTTTAACGAGAAACTCTGTTTCTCTTCAGGAAATTCCCAATAATAATACCCATGTATTTATTTAACCATTTTGTTATAGAAACAATATATTTTATAGGTCCGCTAAAATCCCCAGAAAATGCATGAAAATGCAATGGGGGGGAGAAATAAAAATTCTTTACTATTAAAAAATTATTAAATAAATAAAAGGGTTATTGGAAGTCTTCTGAAGAGAATCAGAGTTTTCCGATGGAAAAATATTGAGTTTCAAGAATTCCATACCATATCTACGTAAGATAGTATTTTTCTCATATAAAATACATGGAAAACTTTGAGCGCCTTGAGCGACCTATAAATATTTTTTGATTTCAAGATATAAAGTAGGGGTATATTTTCTTTGGTATAAAACAATCGTAGGGGGTACAGCATTCAAATTCCTACTTTACTTATTTTTGACCACCCTAATGTACATACATAGTTCTTTGAAGTTTTGCTCCAGCGGCTAACGTAGGCTAACGATAATAATAAATAGTTCTAACTTATAGTACATACCTCCCCAAGCGAAGTCAAGCTGCGTTTCTTTTGCATACACAATTCAAATTGTTTGCCGTAACTCTAAAAAGTTTCCCGAAAACATATTCTGAGCGTTCAGAATATATGAGTCCGAAAGGAGTCCCAGGTGGGTAAGAAATATGAGTGTCAAAAACAAATTTGGTTTTACTCTTATATGAATCTTTTAGGAGTTATATATGATCCAAGTTATGAGCCAGTATAAAAATAATAACGACTCGAAATTTATATCTTAACTTGTTTATACAGATATGAAAAATAATTAGGAAGGATAAAATAAACAAAATTTAGCTGCAGCAGTGGCTATTACATGAATGTTGCTTTATACATACTATATAAGTATGCGCTGAGGTTTGTATATATGCAACAGTATTTGAAATGAATGCCGTTGCAAGCATGGCTCTAAAGTATGTTCAATAAGAGTCGCAGAATACGGTCAATAAGACTCATAGAACAGCATTAAACAGGACTCCGAAAGTAGGCATTTATGAGGCCAATAAGAGTCATTAAAGAGCCTCAACAAATCCAAAATGAGCCGTATATGAGGCCAATAAGAGACTAATATGACTCATATTGAGGCTCATTTAGCTCCGAAAGGGTACTCCTTAAACGCTCATTTATGACTCCAAATGTTTGCTATTTTATTACAAGTTGTATTGCTAGAAAAAAATTTAGATATACACATACATACATATATCCCGATCTTCTTCCAGAGCTCCTCTATATATTATTTTCTTAAAATGTCTCGATACGACAACCATCTCCATTTTTGTTGGCTTATTATTTTCATTAGTTTGCCTTCCACCGAAGTGATACCTATATGTATATTGAGAGAAGATTTGGGCTGCTGCATAATCCAGTCAGGCTCTGATACACTTTGATTTTAAACTGGTTTGGGGTATGCTTTGCCCGGAAATATAACTGGGCCGTTTCGGTAACGTCTGCTTTGGATTAAAAAGGCCGGAATTACTTTATTAGATTACTAATTATATTAACCGATTATTTTTGACCTGCGAATATAAACATAATTTTTTTATTTCAATACAGAATAAACACAATTTTATAAAATTACGATTCCCTTCAACTCCAAACGATGCATCCTCCTTTGCTGATATGTGCTTCGTTTGACCCGTCTTCATTGCAACTTGTATTCTCCATTTCAGTGCTAAGTACCACTTGATTGTAAACAAAAATTAAGCATAAAAAATTCGCTAACATTTACACAAATTCCAGCAATTCGGTTATAAAAGTTTGTAAAAGCAGAGAAATTTAAATCAAATATAAAACTAATCCTTTACTTTAGTAACCTTCTTTTGTTTACCCCAACTGTCAGAAACAGCTGAAAATGTCAGAGCAGTATTTTTGAGGAAGAGAAAAATAACCCACACACCGGTTAACCTGGACATTACACGATCAATCATTTTCTATCAAGTTCCAAGACATGACGAGTATGGGCACGAAAGTGTTCGCCAACATGCTCGATGTCGTTTGCCACAGACGGTGAGCAGCACTTGTGGGAGTTTGTGCTCATAGCGTAAAGATGTATAGCAAAAACGTAGGTTATGCAATTGCAATGCTTTTCATTTAGGGGTTTATGTATAGTTTTGTTACTTCAGGCCGGTTGCTCAAAGCCTCGCTGACACTAATCCCCGGTTAAACATCGTTATCGACGCTACCGACACTGTGTTATAAGCATGGAGTCGAAAATGTCGAGAACGATGTTAACCGATGTTAGTGTTAACCGGGCTTTGAGCAACCGGCCCTTAGGCTGTCTGCCAGTACAGGCTCTGTTAGGCATAATTGGCAGTGCATGCACTGCTATACCATTTTTACGTATAAATCAAAACCAACGACTTCTAAAGGCTCCGTCATGCATGCTTGGCATTGCTTGAGAGTTGTCACATAAGGAATCTGTTAAGGGTCGATGGTTCAATGTCTGGTTATCAGTACTTGCCGGTTAAACATCATTATCGACGTTTCCGACATCATGCACATAACATGTAATCGATACAGCAGTCTTTGTATTTAACCAGAGCTTCTACCTCCGATTTGTGCTAATCAGACTTAGAACAACCGGCCCTTAGGCCCGGTTAAGCACAACTACTGCTTTATCGATCACATGTTACATGCATGATGTCGAAATCGTCGATAGTGTAGTGGTAGTGATAACCAGACATTGAACAACCGGCCCTAAGGGGCCGGCTCCATGCAAATAACATGGTATCGGTAACGTCGATAACGATGTTTAACTGGGGATTAGTGTCAATCAGGCTTTGAGCAACCGGCCCTAAATAAAGAAAAATCTTAGGGCCGTTTGCACCATGTCTAGTTAATTCTAAAGGCTCTGTTATGCATACTTGGCATTGCATGCACTGCTATACCATTTTTACGTAGAAATCAAAAACCAACAGACTTTTACGTATGTAATGCTGTGCGTTGGGTAACCGCTTACACGCGAAGCTTATTTAACAGATTCCTTATGTGACAACTCTCAAGCAATGCCAAGTATGCATAACGGAGCCTTAACTCCCAGTTAAACATCTTTATCGACGTTATCGACACCTATCATATAACACGTGATTGATAAAGCAGTTGATGTGCTTAACTGAAGGATGTACCTCCAGTTAGCGTTAACTAGACATGGTGCAAACGGCCCTTAAGGGCCGGTTGTTCATTATTGAATCATGATCTTGATTTTGATGGTATGAATTTTGTTTTGTTGCAAAATAAAAGGGCGGTGCAAGAGATGGTAAAAGTGAAAAGCTCAGGCAACGAGCAAAATCATTTGGCATAGCGTCAGAGAACTCGCAGATTCCATTGCTTGAGAGTTGTCACATAAGGTATTTTGCTCTTTCTATTGTGTCTTATTTTTAAGAGTGCTGTCAGAATTTTGCATTTGCAAATTCTTCGAGTCGCTGCTGTTTGGGCGAAAATATGGAGGGAATCATATAATTCTCATTAATCCCCTCACCGACAATACAGCCAACCTTCGGAGTTTATTCAAACGTGAAACGACAGTTTTTTGCATGGAGGCTTAAATTATTATCGGACGCACTATAGTTCGATATAGCCATTGTGTTATTTTGGAGTTAAGACCCCGGGTTCGGCCAAAAAGTCTTCGGCAGGTCCATAATAAATATTTCGATGACAAAAAAACCAAAGATCATAAAAAACCAAAGATCATATCAAATAAAAAATGTTTTATTTTTTATTATAAATAATTATCACTTTATTCATATATAATTCTTTAGTTTCTTTATTTATACTTTAATTTAATCTGTTAAACTCGGAATTTACATATGTATGTATGTCCATTTTTAGAAAAAAAAAATTCAATTTTCTTGTACATAAATACAGTTAATCAAGCTTATTAATACATATATATTAAATACCGATAATTAAACAGCTATATATTAATTTTGTGTTTTATATACATATAGTATGTACAACAAAGCTTTTTCAACATAGTTTTTTTCACCATTGCTCACGAGTTTTAGCAAAAAATTTATGTACATTTATGTACATACATACATGTGTTACTTAATATCAAAAAAAGAAAAAAATACAAAAACAAATTATTTGGCTTGACAATTATGCAGTATTAGTTAATAAAATCAGCTTTTTAAAGAAACAAATTTCGCAATTGAAATCGCAGGCCACTTACTGGTTAGCTTATGCACTTATGTATGCTTTAGATATAGTACATATATAAAAGACAAAAACGTGTTAGTAAAACTTGCAACATATGTACTTAATTTAAAAACTATGAGAGCAAAAGTTAGTAAGCCTATAGAAAATTAACTAAGTTTTTAAAAACTACAAAAATTAGTTTAAGTAAACTAACTTAAGTAAAATTGAAAATTTCTATGTACACTAGCAAGTAAAAACACCACACCCTTTTTATGAGATCTATTAAAAACAGAAATAATTTTAATTAAAGAACAAACTGCACTGTGGGCCAGCAGCTAATCAAAAGTGGCAATTTAAGTTCTGAAATTGAAAAATATCGGGTAACCTTCGATATCGGGACAAAAAGACTCAATATTTCAAATATCGATACCAAATTCAAAATATTAAATCTGAATATTGGTCTCATTTTTTAATGAAATAGGAACACTTTGCTTTTTTATAAGTGTGTCAATTGACATCACCGACGGCGCTGGTTGAAATCCCGCCACATGCCAACTTATAATAGTACACATTTGTGCTCTTTTCTTTATTTTATGAATTTCTTTCCAAAATTGTAGCTTAATTTATTTCCTGAGGAGCTTTTGATTGCCTAAATATTTTTTAATGATAAATAAAAGGAAAACGTGGAGAGGTATGTAATTATACACTGTGATTGTTGGTAAAAAGAATTCAAAAAATAAACGCCATTTTTTATGAATGAAAATTGTTAAATGAAACAAAAAACGACAAAGACCGGCGGAAAAAAAATAAATAAATCAACGGGAATTTTTTACTGCACATTGTTGGTTTTACTAAAACTCCATCGGCTATAAAACTCCATACCTTAAATTTTTGTAAAAATTCAGAGTAAAAAGTTCAAAATTTAGGCGAAAATTGTTTAAATCCTTGATTCTTTATGGGTTTAGTAAAAGCGCAAACAATATTCTTATACAAAAAAATAACAAAAAAATTGTATACGATAAATTAAATACGATATCCTTATTTAAATAAAAAGTTCTAGAACAAAACTTTAGTTCTTATTAAAATAACTAAAAAAAAGTTTGGTAGATCTTTTCTAGATTTGGTAGATTTTTTTTCAAGTGGATGGTAAGTACTTTTTTTTGGCAGTGGCAACCTGCCTGTAACGTCGCGTCAGATACTTCGGCCGATAAAAAAATCGGGAAAGATTTTTACATTTTGGAACTTTGAAAATTAACCGTAAATATTTCAAATATTGCTTCAAAAAATTGTATGCATATAAATAGTCTTGCCCAATTAAAATAGTTAAAATTCGTGCCCTAAATAGCTGATTTGATTTTTTTTCTCAAATTATTTAGTCTCTAAAGTATCACACAATCTTATTATTTTTCACAAGAATACTAAATTACCAATATACATTTTCATGTTTTTTCTTTTTTTTTTAAATCATAAGAAAATCCAAAAGCAAAGCCACCTAAAAGTATAAGAATCAACATTGAAATGCTTCAAAATGTAAATAACGAAGCACGAATTTCGATGTCAAGCAAAACTCTCTGGGAAGACAATACCATCATGGAATATCATCACAACTGCCGTCTGTATCAAATTGATTGGTCTCCCTGAGGGTACGAAATTCAAGTAAAGCTATGCTTTCTGGAGACAATTACTCTATAAAAAAGGACTGGCAGAGTTGCAGATCTACTAAATTTTTTGCTGTGTCGACGTCTGTAATTTTTATAGCCATTAACTTTTTTTTATATTCGTCCGCCATTTAAGATCCACCATTTTAGATTTGCCGAAACTAACTTCAGACTTGAAATCAGCTTCCCTAAAAACACCTCTATAGAATATTACAGCGTAGCGTTTTAAAAACTTTTGTCTTTTTCGTCCTTTTACTTTGCTCCAAATCGAAGTACGAAGGGAAATAGCGGAAACTTCAGTACATACGCAAGGTCGCATTTATGATTGAAGACTTAGGGCTAATTTCGACGGCAATAGAAAGTTTCATTAAAATGTAACAATTATTTTTAAATCATCCCCCATATTGGGTCGGCAACTTTTAGTTTTCCAAACGTACAGACAGCAAGCTCAAAAACCTATCGTACGAAGTCTCATTAAAATCGATCAATGGCTTCATATTTTCGCCACTTTTGATGACCGGCTGACCCATAGAGCACTGCCCAAATTACTAAGCTTAAAAGGGTAAATTTGTTTTCCTTTGATAAATTGGCCTAAGTGATGGAGAAAGTTGCTCACGCTCTAGACGTAATCGCTTAGATCTTCACAAAACAGTTACCACATCGTGAAAAGTTTTTTCAGTCGATTTTAGATTTAGATTAGATAAAGAGAGCCGAAAGCGATCTCGAAACTTAAGTGCGGTTTTCTCCCCTACTAATGTACATTTTAATAAGAACTATTTGGTAAGAGAAATAACGGTTTGTTTTGAACAAAAGAATTGAACTAAGAATATTCGTTTTTTTTTTTTTTTTTTTTGTTTTTAAACAAACTTTTTTGTGACTCAGTCCGTTTTACTTACTTACTTATGTATTCATTAGAACTATGTATAACACTAAACAACAACACCGTACTGCGACC
>NW_023458558.1:19299802-19303078 GCF_013731165.1 Rhagoletis pomonella | reverse complement strand
TCATTAGAACTATGTATAACACTAAACAACAACACCGTACTGCGACCTAGACAATGACGCGGCGCCGACGCAAATAACGCCCACAACAAGAGCACAACTTGTGCTTTACCACCTCAACGATCCCACGAATCGCACCAACCAGTAGCAAATGCTAATGCACAAAATCGTTGGGTATATAGTGATGATGGGGATCGACAATGACGCTGGTATATTGTGGCGGCACACTGACACCCTTCTCCACGGCGACCGCGAAGGAGCGTGCAATGTGCTCCTGCTGTTGTTGCTCTTGTTGCTGTTGCTGGTCATGTTGCTGCAGCTGCTGCGCAACCAAAATATGTTGCTGTTGCGACTGCAGTGGATGTATGGGTTGATGATCCATTTGCGCTGGCTGTTGCTGTTGCTGCTGCTGCGTCTGTGATGGTGGTTGAGATTGAGCTGGCGCCTGTTGCAGTGGAGCGACGTGACTTGCAGCCAAAGCTTGCTGTTGCAGCTGGTGTTGTTGCGTGTGATGATGCGTATGCTGATGATGTTCCAGAAGCTGTAGGTGATGTTGCTGTGATTGCTGCTGTTGCGACGCGGCCGGCGCCACCATAACCGCCTGTTGATGCGAACTGCTGTCCGACAAATAATGCAATTCAAATGTATGACTCAACTCGCTGTACGTCGTCTGCGGTGAAGTGCCGTTCACTATCGACGCATTGCCTGTGGACATTTGTCGATCGCTCTCCGAACTGCTGGAGCAGCTGTTGGAATTCGCGGAGTACGGCCTGTTAAGTGCTGCTGTTGCTGACGCTGATGAAATATCTACCGCCGCATCATAGTAGTAATGTTCGCTGCCTGAGTTGTTATTATTGTTGACTGTGCTAGCAGTGCCAGCGCCGTAGTACCCGCCGCCGCCGCCGGTGGTTGTGTCCGGGTATTGTATCTCATGACCGAGCGCGCTGCCCGAAGAAGAGCTGACGACGAGATCGTTGATCGGCGGGAAGAGCGGCGTATAGGTGAGGTTATCGTGTTGTGGCGGCACTTCGTGGGCATGGGCGTGCGCGTGCGGATGCGGATGTATGTGATGCATATGATGCGCATGCTGCATATGCAAATGTGGCTGTTCGTGCGCGTGAAGATGCGGTTGATGATGATGCGGATGTGGATGCGTATGCTGCGCATGCATTAGATGTGCCGACATGTAGGCATTATTGTTGTTATTATTGCTATTGCCGCCGCCGCCACCACCGCTGCTGCTGCTGCCGCCAGTTAGTACTGGTGTGAGCACATTGGGTGGTAAATGAACGCTAGCGCTCTCATAACAGGGATCCAGTTTAGGACTTACGCTGAGTGCGGCACAGCTGGGTGATGCGCCCGCTGCAAGGCCGTTGCTGAGCGCCGGGTGTGTGACAGTGGCAGGCGCACGCGACGTACGCAAAGATGGCGTCAACGCAGCCGAAGCGGTGATTGGCTCACTCTTAACCACACCCGTTTGGATTTCATTGAGAATCAAGTCTTTGGCCTCCTGCTCACTGCAAAGGTGGATGAAAAAAGGTAAGAGAATTAAAAACACGGAATTAGTAGAGAAACAATGAATACAAAAGAAAATAACATCGGATATGTATGTATGTATTTATGTATGTGGGCATGTAAATAACTATAGATGTGTATGTGCGGGTCTGCATGTAAGCAATTGCCGTTATACATACAGAATTCTTTCGAAAACTCAACTAGGATCATAACAGACGTCCCAAATAGATGTAAAGAATGTTGAAGTTAATACAGTTTTAAAGGATTTTCAAACATATAATAAGCTAAGATGCATCCGCCCGGCTGGTTGATGCGCTCTTGAAGACAAAGGCGGACATCACCGCCATCCAAAGAATGAGATTGACGCTATAAGGTAAAAAATTCTCATCTCACTCATTTGCGCCCACGTTCGACGACGAAGGATTAGGCGTCCAAGGAGCTCCTCCATGAGTGCTGGGAGCGCACATACGAACGCTGCCTCAGTCACAATGGTGATCTCATTGTCAAGGTGGGAAACGGAGTAATCTTTTATTCCACCGTTTGACAATTCAGCTCCACTATGAAATGCCCGATAACGGATCGAAGTTGATCGACTTCGACGGGCCTTGAAACAGCAAACTACGTGGCTCCCTCCAGATCAAAAACAAAAAACCAAATCAGTCTTGTTGTGATAGGCAGAAGACATGCTTCCAGTGTTTCAAGACACGCTCTCAGTATTTAAGACGTGCGTACGATCCGAGGGAAAAAACATAGTATTCGACTACTATCTGGATGCAGCCAAGATGCGCACCAGTCTGTGCAGAAAAAAATGTCCACCCAACAACGCAAGGAAAGCTGCAATCACAACAGACTGCCAGCGTCCTCGACACTGGACTCTCATATCTGTTCGCTGAGAGCACCACATTTTCTGCTTATTACTACCGCCGCCGGCGAAAGGATTGGATTTCAGTGAGTCCGAAAGAACAGTTTGTAGAGAGACAAGATGCCGCATACTAGATAACGCTGCGAATGAGAAGCCCTAATACGTGACTACGAAAAGCTTGAAATGCTGAGCGGTATAGGAAAACCCCCGAAAATTTTATTAGAAAGTTAGGCGACTTACGACATGTTTCAATACGCAAAAAACAAATGTTGCCACGTCTTATTTTGTTCAAAGCAGTTACTTGGATACCTAATTACATGTAGTTATGCCAACCCCAATGAAGTGTCTAACTGCCGTCCCTAAATTGGAGCCCTAAGCGTTGCGTTATCCATTGTCAAACAGTGTCATCGCGCGCTATACCCAAATCAACGCGTCGTCAATTTTGACGTTTTCTCAGGTCCTCTCGTTTTTATTCTCGTTTCCTCTTTCACTTTTTTGTCCTTTCTCTTTCTCTTCGTCTTCTGCATCCAACTTCAGCACGTAACGCCCTGTCAAAAATGAAAATTCCATTTGCTCGGCGTTAGCGCCGCGTTATTGTGGGATGCTTCATACAAATTGTATGGTCATGAGGATTTTTGACAGTTGCTTGGCGCTTGATGCGTCAATTTAGGGATGGCAGTAAAGTGCGAAAGGGAGACCAGTCAGTAGCGAAATTGCTCGCATACAGTCCCGCCTGCTCAATGACGCCCGAATATTATTCTCTTAAAAGTTAATGCAAAAATTATAAAATCTTCATCTTCGTGGAAAAGAATTAGTTGTTTCGAAATTTTTTTAACTCTATATAATATTCGCGATTTCATAGCGCCCAAAGTAATGAGAGTTGCATCTTAAAATTTTGTTCA
>NW_023458558.1:19296406-19299702 GCF_013731165.1 Rhagoletis pomonella | reverse complement strand
TGAACAAAATTTTAAGATGCAACTCTCATTACTTTGGGCGCTATGAACTACTAATTCTTTTCCACGAAGATGAAGATTTTATAATTTTTGCATTAACTTTTAAGATAATAATATTCGGGCGTCATTGAGCAGGCGGGACTGTATGGGAGCAATTTCGCTACTGACTGGTCTCCCCTTCGCAGTTTACTGCCATCCCTAAATTGACGCGTCAAGCGCCAAGCAACTGTCAAAAATCCTCATGACCATACAATTTGTATGAAGCATCCCACAATAACGCGGCGCTAACGCCGAGCAAATGGAATTTTCATTTTTGACAGGGCGTTACGTGCTGAAGTTGGATGCAGAAGACGAAGAGAAAGAGAAAGGACAAAAAAGTGAAAGAGGAAATAAGAATAAAAACGAGAGGACCTGAGAAAACGTCAAAATTGACGACGCATTGATTTGGGTATAGCGCGCGATGACACTGTTTGACAATGGATAACGCAACGCTTAGGGCTCCAATTTAGGGACGGCAGTTAGACACTTCATTGGGGTTGGCATAACTACATGTAATTAGGTATCCAAGTATCTGCTTTGAACAAAATAAGACGTGGCAACATTTGTTTTTCGCGTCTAAATCGCCTTTGCTGGAATTACTTGGGAACCTTTTAGAATAGATAAAAATAACAACAACTGAGTTAAATATTAGTTTAGTTGTAAATTTGCGTTGCCTCCATAATTTACGCGCACTCAGGATATTGTTTACTAGGTTTCCGAGTTTGTTCTTACAGAAATTCGTCCTGGTATTGAAACATGTCGTAAGTCGCCTAACTTTCTAATACAATTTTCGGGGGTTTTCCTATACCGCTCAGCATTTCAAGCTTTTCGTAGTCACGTATTAGGGCTTCTCATTCGCAGCGTTATCTAGTACGCGGCATCTTGTCTCTCTACAAACTGTTCTTTCGGACTCACTGAAATCCAACCCTTTCGCCGGCGGCGGTACGTAATGACCAGAAAATGTGGTGCTCTCAGCGAAAAGATATTAGAGTCGAGTGCCGAGGACGCTGGCAGTCTGTTGTGATTGCAGCTTTCCTTGCGTTGTTGGATGGACATTTTTTGTTGCACAGACTGGTGCGCATCTTGGCTGCATCCAGATAGTAGTCGAAGACTATGTTTTTCCTCGGATCGTACGCACGTCTTAAATACTGAGAGCGTGTCTTGAAACACTGGAAGGGTGTCTTCTGCCTATCACAACAAGACCGATTTGGTTTTTCGTTTTTGATCTGGAGGTAGCCACGTAGCTTGCTGTTTCGGGGCCCATCGAAGTCGATCAAACTTCGAGCCGTTATCGGGCATTTCATAGTGGAAGCTGAATTGTCAAACGGTGGAATAAAGGATTATTCCGTTTCCCACCTTGACAATGAGATCACCATTGTGACTGAGGCAGCGTTCGTATGTGCGCTCCCAGCCCGCATGGAAGGGCTCCTTGGACGCCTAATCCTTCGTCGTCGAACGTGGGCGCAAATGAGCGAGATGAGAATTTTTTTAACTTATAGCGTCCATCTCATCTATTTGGGACGTCTGTTATGATCCTAGTTGAGTTTTCGAAAGAATTCTGTATGTATAACGGCAATTGCTTACATGCAGACCCGCACATACACATACATCGTTATTTACATGCCCACATACATACATACATATCCGATGTTATTTTCTTTTGTATTCATTGTTTCTCTACTAATTCCGTTTTTCTTTATTCTCTTACCTTTTTTCATCCACCTTTGCAGTGAGCAGGAGGCCAAAGACTTGATTCTCAATGAAATCCAAACGGGTGTGGTTAAGAGTGAGCCAATCACCGCTTCGGCTGCGTTGACGCCATCTTTGCGTACGACGCGTGCGCCTGCCACTGTCACACACCCGGCGCTCAGCAACGGCCTTGCAGCGGGCGCATCACCCAGCTGTGCCGCACTCAGCGTAAGTCCTAAACTGGATCCCTGTTATGAGAGCGCTAGCGTTCATTTACCACCCAATGTGCTCACACCAGTCCTAACTGGCGGCAGCAGCAGCAGCGGTGGTGGCGGCGGCGGCAATAGCAATAATAACAACAATAATGCCTACATGTCGGCACATCTAATGCATGCGCAGCATACGCATCCACATCCGCATCATCATCAACCGCATCTTCACGCGCATGAACAGCCACATTTACATATGCAGCATGCGCATCATATGCATCACATACATCCGCATCCGCACGCGCACGCCCATGCCCACGAAGTGCCGCCGCAACACGATAACCTCACCTATACGCCGCTCTTCCCGCCGATCAACGATCTAGTCGTCAGCTCTTCTTCGGGCAGCGCGCTCGGTCATGAGATACAATACCCGGACACAACCACCGGCGGCGGCGGCGGGTACTACGGCGCTGGCACTGCTAGCACAGTCAACAATAATAACAACTCAGGCAGCGAACATTACTACTATGATGCGGCGGTAGATATTTCATCAGCGTCAGCAACAGTAGCACTTAACAGGCCGTACTCCGCGAATTCCAACAGCTGCTCCAGCAGTTCGGAGAGCGATCGACAAATGTCCACGGGCAATGCGTCGATAGTGAACGGCACTTCTCCGCAGACGACGTACAGCGAGTTGAGTCATACATTTGAATTGCATTATTTGTCGGACAGCAGTTCGCATCAACAGGCGGTTATGGTGGCGCCGGCCGCGTCGCAACAGCAGCAATCACAGCAACATCACCTACAGCTTCTGGAACATCATCAGCATACGCATCATCACACGCAACAACACCAGCTGCAACAGCAAGCTTTGGCTGCAAGTCACGTCACTCCACTGCAACAGGCGCCAGCTCAATCTCAACCACCATCACAGACGCAGCAGCAGCAGCAGCAACAGCAACAGCCAGCGCAAATGGATCATCAACCCATACATCCACTGCAGTCGCAACAGCAACATATTTTGGTTGCGCAGCAGCTGCAGCAACATGACCAGCAACAGCAACAAGAGCAACAACAGCAGGAGCACATTGCACGCTCCTTTGCGGTCGCCGTGGAGAAGGGTGTCAGTGTGCCGCCACAATATACCAGCGTCATTGTCGATCCCCATCATCACTATATACCCAACGATTTTGTGCATTAGCATTTGCTACTGGTTGGTGCGATCCGTGGGATCATTGAGGTGGTAAAGCACAAGTTGTGCTCTTGTTGTGGGCGTTATTTGCGTCGGCGCCGCGTCATTGTGACCATTTGGCTGGGTCGCAGTACGGTGTTGTTGTTTAGTGTTATACATAGTTCTAATGA
>NW_023458558.1:19295251-19296306 GCF_013731165.1 Rhagoletis pomonella | reverse complement strand
AAAATCTTTCCAAACGTACACCGCCTTTCAGGCTTTCAGCACTTTATTCAGCTATAAGTTTTATATTCCGGCGTGAGCGCTGAAAGCCATAATGCCTAAAACAGCGATGCCCAGCGCAGGGCACTTGCCTATAGAATTCTGCCAGCGCAGAGCACTTGCTTATGGAGTTCTGCCGGCGTTGGGCATGCCAGGCCTAAAAGGTTTGGTGTGGAGTTCTACTTTTAAAGGCTCAACCAGCCATCGGCAGAGCACCCTTCCGTATCTGTCGTCCGTATCAACATATGAAATTGCTGTTGATAGAGAGAGAGAGAGAGATAAGATAGGTCGTGTCAGCTGACACGGTCTCCGGTTTTTCGTCGGTGAGCTATAAGCCCCGTCTACATACAACTTTGGCGTTGGCGTTGGCGTCGCTTCAACCGCTGGTGTGTTAATTTAGTTGTCAAAGTATTCGTTGCCAAGCATTTGTTGTAGCAAGCACTGACGTTGCTAGCGCTATTGCCGAACCGACGCCAACGCCAATGTAACGCCAACGCAACGCCAAAATTGTACGCGGACTGGCCAGCTGACAGCTGAATAGTGCGCTGAATACTGAAAAGCGGTGAAAAGCCTTTTGTGGAGCTGTACTCTAACAGCGTGGCCGCTCTTATGAAAACTATGTATTCGCTTAAAAAAGCATACTGAGCAGCAAGCAAAAATAGCCGTCTAATCCAAGCAATCCTATTAAAACACTTCAGCGTGGCCAATGTTATTCCAACACCAACGTTTCCTAATCCACCCGTTATTGGTTGGTCTTACTGGTATTACTTAACACTATTTCCGCAACATATACAACAACAACAACATTCATTGATTTCCCCATTGAACTCACCTAAGCACATAATTTACACTGACAATACAGTGTGTGCGCGATGAGCGTGTATTGTGCACCACTGTCGCATACGATTGTACCCAGACCCAGCCGCCACCCTTTGTCAGGAAGCGATAGTATTTGGTGGTGACTTGTCCCTTGTATATCACTGCAACATTGAGAAGACAAAAAAGAAAGAAAAAAAAAA
>NW_023458558.1:19286679-19295151 GCF_013731165.1 Rhagoletis pomonella | reverse complement strand
AAAAAAAAAACAACAATTGAAATGCAATGCAAATTAGTTGGAAAAACAAAAGCGTATTGTTGAAAAATAAATAAATAAATATTGTATGTACTCGTAATGCTTTAGAAATGAAATGAAGGGATTTTAAAATAATTTGCAGAGCATTAAACGATTCTTCATGATTGAAGTCTTTTGCTTTCACTTTTGTTTTAAATTAAAATAAGCCACTGCCGCAGTGACACACGCCAACCGATACTTACGAATATTGTGGGCACAGCTCATTGGTCCTATGTCCGCAACGTGTATGTATTGGTAGAGTGTTTTTTCTATGAGATCTTGCGGCTCGTAGCCAGTCAGTTGAGATACCCTGCAAAATGGGAAGCAATAAATAATGGCATTATTATAAATTTTATATTTCTTATAAAATTACTTGTTTGGCCTGGGTCAATAAAAAAAAAAAAATAGCACATAGACCTGCAATAAATTTTTATAAACTTCACGATCGGTTCAAAAAGTTATGTTTTAAATGTAGTTTTCATCAGCTTTTTAATGTCCTCTTACTTGACCAAGTCCGTTCTTGCATTACCACGACAAGTTAGGTTAGGTTGGGTGTATACCTTCACACATACATACATACATATAAGCTCATTTTGATAACAAATCGAGTTTCCATTCTCTTATTCGTCTTCTTTTCGAAGACCGGTTCTCCATTTTCAAATGAAGAAAAACCGGGGGTTTTGGGGGTTAAACTACGTCAGTCAGTGGCGGATGTATGTATAATATAGCGTCTATGTATTAAAAACCCCCCTTGGGTCCGCCACTGACTGACAAGTAGTTTACAAGGTAAGCTTTTATTCTTATAATTTGAATGTGAAACAAATCGGACCACAAATAAGGATTTTCTAAATTCATTATCATCGGATTTTAGGTTATGTTTGGAGTTCGAGTCTCTAGCGCATCGGAAAGTGGCTTAAAAATTGAATGCAATATTTGGTTACACACAGGTGAAACTTAATAAAAGCTTGTGCGAAACGAGTGCAAAATTCATATTTAATTTGACTCTCCGATCTTAACAAGATTGGATCGCTAAAAACTCGAGCATGTAGAATCAACTATCTTGGGAATGAGAATGCACCATCTGCTGAATCATACGGACTATACAAATTCAGTCTATTATGGACAGGCCATTTATCGAGAATCGATGAGCACCTTCGTCAACTCGCAACCTTTGAATTCCATCACCGGAGACCAAATCGAACGAAGAGCTTGAAAAGCTTCGTGAGTGTCGCGAGACTTTGAGACAACTCCATTCGGGATATTCCAGCAGTTCAATTTGAATAAAATGGTCCGACGACCAGCTCATCTAGCATTCGTCTTCATACGACCCAAACCCTTCGAATCGGGTCTGTCTCTGAGCCTACCGTTAGATGAGAATGAAGACAACATGTAGTCAATAAACTTATTTAGCTACAACAAAAAAAAAAACTTATTCTGGACAATTACGAGGGGTGATCTAAATTAAGTCCAGTCAGAGGCATAATCACTGAAAACTTCGAGCCATCTCAATATAAATTTGAAGCATACATAACAAAACCCGGCAAAAGAATTTCTATGCCGCGCAAAAACACAATCAAACGATTAGAAAGTACTATACAGCAGAGTTGATAAGAAAAGCCACCATTGTTATTTTCGACAGGCAATATGTAAAACATCATCATGAATGTAATTGAGTGTCGGTAATAACCAGACAAAAGCGACTGGTAGCGACTGGTTGCCCAAATCCCCAACTGCCACCTACCACTTTCCTGTTTATTCAACCACGATTTCCTTGCTGCACTCATAACAACCAGTCCGTGCATCTACACACATACATACATATGCTACATGAAAATCGGAATCATCATCCTCAGTCCATCCATTCACAAAACAACAACATTGTTGCAGCACTTAGTTAAGAGGGAAATGGTTTGTTTTGCCGTTTTGTTTGCTCAGACAAAGTGGGTGGATGGAATGGCAAGTGGTTGATAGCATGTCAGTGTTTTTTGTTGTGTTTTTTTTTTTTTTTTTAGTCCTGAATAAAAGTATCTAAGTACATACTCCCGTGTCATATTCTTTGATTTTTTATCCATTGTCAACGCTGACACAATGGAGAGTGCTGCTATCTATTAAATATGTATTTGTTTGGTATTAAATTTCCAGTATGAATATGCTTCGTTTAATTTTTAATATTTGAGAAGCTAATGAAATTTTTTAAAATAAATTAATTGTATATTTATTTGCATTTACTTTCTGTAACTTAATATTTTATTAAAATTGTTTTCGATTTTCAATGCTAAAAAAAGGATGAGTTAGAATAATTAAAAAGTACATATGTATCCCTTAAAAAAGTTTTGCCTGATACTGGGGGGGGGGGGGAATAATTATGTACATACATATATGAATTTTGTGGTCCCTTTTATACTAATAAATGATGTAGGTAATGTAGAAACTAAAACAAAACCACTTCTAAAGCCCTTCAGTGTGGAGGAAACAGATCCTAGTACACCATTCGAACTCAATAAAATTAATAATGCTCTTCTCTTTGCACAAGTTTTTGATTGAAATACTTAAATACACGAAGGCTTTTGCTTTGGATAATCGAGTTCTCTCCTGTGCCTGGCATGTGGTACGCCAAGACATCGCACACAGATTATGGAGTTCGTTCCACTGGGTTCATACTAAACGCTGTTTCCTTCGCCTCCTACGCATACTGTTATGCGCTTCATCTTCCTGAAGGTCCTCCGGCAGAAGGAAGCTAATAAAGCAGATGCAGGCAAAGCTATAAGCGAACCTGCTATGAGAACAAATTCTCTATCAATATCGCTTAAACGAGTGAAGATATGTGTGTACGTTATCTTTTTTAGCTTTCGAAAACGTTCTCATTAAAAATAAGGCTACATCTTTGTGAATACAGAGGGTGGCTTTGATAATGCTGACTTAGAAAGAATGTGCAAAGCTGTTGTGCAAACAATCTGTCAGTGCCTTAATCCAGAAGATGAACGGAGTTGCTGATGACTATGCATTTTCGGAGGCGAAAAGGGATTGTCCTTAGGACGGCGTCTTTCCTCCGCTATTATATTTCAGGCCCGTAGACTTCCTGGTGGGTATCATAAATCGAACTGACGTTTACTGCCAGACTTACGCCGATTAATAATAATAATAATAGATAGGCGCTTACATATATGTTAGTGTTTGGCCGAGATTATAAGCAAAACTTATAAGGTCTGCAAATCCTCAGCATTTATAAGTTCTTTCTCGGGACCGTAGTTTAGGTTTGCCAATTGCCAACGTCTGTCCCTCCAGGGTGAAGGCGCTACTATACACCTTATCAGCTTACGTCTGGTGCTGCCTAGGCTCAGGTAGATACTGCACACTGATTTGGTGGAAACTAGTACCATTAGTTCTCCGCCACCCTGGAAACCTTCATTTTTCCAAAAATTTTGAACGATTGGTTAAATTTTCGTCCAACATAAATGAAGTTTACATCATCCTAACTAACATTAGATTAGATTATGCTGGCTCAACATTAAGGGCTGGTTTCTCCAACTCAAATTAGTTTAGCCAATTTTAGGTAAAAAGTAGGCTAACTTTTGACTTAAGTCCAAAAAATGGGTAAACTAAGTTAAGTTGAGTTGGAGAAACCAGCCCTAAAGGTCTCACAGAGACGAATATAGCTTCCATAGCGTTCCCTGTTAGCAATCTTATTAAAAGCCTCGAGTCTGTCCTTTTTGTTGATATTAGGAAATCAGTAAGTTCGCTATCATAAGAATTAAACATAATTTTTGAAAGAGTGCGACCCCGTGTCCTTGCAACCCCCGCTTGCAGGTTAATGAGCAGATCTTGTGATCTTTTGATTAGTGAGTCATTAGTTAGGCATCTAAGAGGACGCCCGCCTTGGCTAGCTTGTCAGCTCTCTTACTACCTCTTCCACAGTCCAGTGTCCTGGAAGCCAATATAGCTCGACGACTTTAGTCACAGCTAGGGTGACCAGACGAGTTAAAGGACAAATCGGGACACAGGAGAAAGTCCCCAAGAACACCTTCTTGCCTGCCAGAAATATTTGTTAGTCACTCACCTTGCATCCAGAAATATCAGCTTCAAGTCCATACACGCACGAAACATGAACATATTTGTATGTAGTTTAATTTCCGTTATCGCAGATGAAGGCAGGGAATGACCAACAGCAACAAGGCCCAGATTTTGTATACAACCACCATGACCATCGCCATAATCAGGAAATATGCGCGCTTTCAAGTACCCCGAACAGTGAATGACCTAAGAGAGAGAGAGAGAAATTTTATAAATTCGAATTTTAAGAGACCCACGAATATATCTCCTTTCAACGCACACACCTTATAACCGGACGTTGTGAGGCCAGCATTACGTTTCGCCAGCACGCATTTCATGCGCAGGAAGAAGGATTTTTGTATTTCGATCGTATGCGAACCACGATCACTGCCATAGCTGCCATTCGGACTGCCAATGACATTCGCATTGCCGGTGGGTGGATTGCCGCTCTGTGTTAGATGTAATGAGTTAATAAATGCATCCTATACATTGAAAGAGAAGTTAAAAAATTACGTCGACAAATTATGTCCACAAACACAAACGCAAACTGTGCTATGGCATTCATTGTAAAACTTACCGGATTTTGATACATGTAAGGATGCAGCGAGAGAATCGCATTCATTTCCTCCTGATCGTGCGTGTGGATATATTCAAATATCGAATTGCCAGTAAGTTCAACCTGTGTGATGTGTGAAGAAGGAAGAGAACGACACAGAAGGTTTGAAATTTTCCTTAAAAAAGATTTTTTTTTGTCGTCAAAAAAGATAATTATTAACTCTTATCTTTGGGAATTTGTGTTAACAGCAAAATGTGCAATTTGTATTCATATTTTGAGTGGTGCACAGATGCGAGTTCATAGGTATGCAAATTCATTCAAACTGTAAAGGAACATCTTCAGTGGTGTACATTTGCATATTCTGAAGCACAAAAAAAAAGCAAAATTATGCGCATAAATAAGAAAGCGGCAGTGTGTTTGACTAGTCTCTTCAGCGCACAGTGGATACAACTTATAATATTTCTAGTCAAAAATAAAAAAATAATTATGGAAATTAAAATTTGTATCAAAAACGAAGTGGTCGTCGGTTTTTTATTATAAACGATCGAGATGACGATAACAGTAATAAAAAACGACAGTACCATGTTACGAACTGCGAAATCGCTATTAAGCGGCCATTATCGGAAAATATCAAATAAATTACGAGCAAATGCAATCTCTGTAAAAGTCCTAAAGCACAATTTTTAATTTCAACCAAACTTCAGTCCGTTTAAAGCAGCGAAGGGCAGCGAGAAGCTTTTTAAAGCTTGCTGTAGATGTTGAATGTGCGCGTACATGGTAAACGCTCTCTCCGGCGATCGTTGGGCAATAAAAATGGTGATGGGCGCTGCCTTGCCCGCGGGAAAATCTCTTTAAAGCCTTCTATACATTTTGTATAGGCACATGCAGAATAAAAGCTCTCTCTGCTGAAACGTAAAGTAGGCTAAAAACGCTTTTCAACCGAGCAAGGAGATGGACAGTGAGTAACGGAGTAACCGCACGTTTTTATGAAAAATTTAGAAAAAGCTTATGTAAGCTTTGTACGATGGTACCCATCACCATTTTAAGCTAATACTTTAATGTTTAAGGCATGCTTTCTAAACTTTCAAAAGTTCTTCGTACAATTTCCATCATACTCTAGCTAGCACTAGTTAGTTTAAAAAGCTGGCTCGCGGGAAAAGCTCTTTTAAGTTTTCTATATTATGTGAATGTATGCCAAGCTTGAAAGAGCTTTGCCCGTGGGCAGCCCGTGCCCACCACTGATTTAAATCAATTGATCGACTCTTTTACATTCGCTTTGATAAGCTTCATTTGATTACACTCACCTGACTTAGACCCAATTGCACGGATGCCGTTTCCGAGATGTACATAATTTTGCCATCCGGCGCCACAACGAATATGAAACCGTCCAATGTCTGCAGCAAATGTGAGCCAAGCTCTTTAATAGAACCGCGTTGCATTGCCGGTGAAGTACCCCACGCCTCGCCCAGACCTAAAAGGCAAAAATGGAAAGAAAGTAGAAGAGAATAAATTGGTGATACTGAGAACAACAACAACAAAAAAAGCAATAGAAAAAGTCATATTTAATGAGTACAAAAAGGTGCGACGCAAAACGTATACCATGAACAAAATATGTCAAATGTATGAGCGTCTCACCTCTAACGGCGGCCGCATCATGCAAACCCCCTTACACCTCCCAAACCCCCCTCTGGTCCTGCAGTTTAACAACCCATGATGACGTATAAATATTATTCCCAATTAAAGTCATCAGCACAGTGGGATACTTGTAGGTCTTTTGTGTCACAATTCAACGGGTGTTCTGGGCGAGCGACCGAGCGACAGAGCGGCGTTGCGGTGACAGCTACCAACAGCGTACAATGGGCTGTGGATACTAAGCTTTCAGCCACCCACCGGCAGCTCGAAGGTAGTGTGTGAGCCTGTGCTTGCCGGCTGGTTCTCACAGAAATAACAATGCACAGTTATCAAGGCGAGTCGAGCCAGAGTAGCGTCACACAAACACACATACAAGTAGCACGCCAGTGCAGAGAGGGTGGCAGAAAAGTAAATTTAAGAAGGTGGAAACACTAAAGTGTTATGTCCTGTTTTTTACAACGCCGTTGTTGTTGTCTTCAATGGTTGTTCCGTTCTTACTGTAGTGTATTTTCTTTTTATTTTTAATGTTTTTTTTGTTTGTACTTCCTCTTGCGAGTATTTGCTTGTTTCGCTTGATTTGAGTTACTTTTCTGCTTTGTGATTTTTGTTGTAATACTCGTTTTTCTTTTACTTTTATTTTTTTTCAAGCATTATTGAAATAATTATTGCAATAAAAAAGGCACAAAGAATATTAAAAGAAAAAAAAACCGAAAAGGAAGCTTCCTCAAGTGGCACATATACCCTAACGGGCTTTAGTTCCGCCCCAATGCTTAGTATTCGTATTGGGGTCGTTGAGGGTGGTTGGAGGAAAATGTGTTGCAAATGTGTAACATATGTTTGGAGGTCTGTTTGGATGAATGTGTTTTTTATATATTCGTAGACTTAAGCTCAGCAAAATTTTCCCCTATACAATGTGCACTCGATGTTTATGTGTGTGTGTGTGTGTGTGTGTGTGTGTGTGTGTTTATATGGGCGTGTATGCCATTGAGGACATATTCTCACGTCATTGTTCTCTTTTGTTCAGAAACTACATAGCTCCTTTTTGTTTTTGTAGTTGATTTTATACCGAAGACTTAAATTTAATATTTCATGCGGTGAATAAAGGATTTTGGTGAAAAAGTGGCGGCCAAGTGTTTTATTGGTATCGATTTACTTAGATAGACTTCTAAACAGAAGTTTTGAGGCTAACATGAGCATTAGAAATAAAAATTTTGCTAAAAATTATCTGTTTTTTATAATTTTGAAAAGTGTTAAACACTTTCTGCAGATTTTTTTTATTTGTGCAGTCAAACCAAGGAGTCCGCTTTTTAAAGCTTTCTATAAATTTGATATGGGCGCACACGGAGTAAAAGCTCTTCTGGTCGCCACAATGAGAAAAAGGATTAGTTTCGACAACTAAAGATATTTAGTTCCCGAATTTTGACAATATTTGGGAACTGTGACCAAGTATTGGGAACTATTACCATGGGTTGGTAATTATAACTAAATATATTAAAGCTTCTAATATTCATCTAGGTTGTACCAAATCGTTAATTTAGTTGAAGGGTTTGGTAAATACTAATAAATATTTTTTTGAAGCATATTTCTACAAATTCCATTCGACTTAAAGTATGGTTCATAAAAGGATGCCATTAAGCTCTGCTAATACAGATAAGCTTTCTTTCAACACATGGATTAGTCATAGTTACCAAATCTTAGTTGATCGATTTGGTTTGAGAGCGGAATATATTCATGCTTATGAGCACCCCCCTAAATAATGATCAGCGCTCTCTGAGCTCATGTGTGTTTCACATACGAAGAGCGCCAGCTAAGCAATGCACACAGTCCCACTTATTGAATCGTTTGAATGCGCTAGTAGGCCGACCATTACATAAAAACGATTCAATGAATGAGACTGTGTGCGTGGAAATCACTGCTCCGCTACCGCTGTTCGTATACGGGTGAAACACGCGTGTGGTTACAGAGCGCTCAGTAAGCTATGGCATGTCGATCACTGCGCTGGGTAGAGAAAGAAAAGTGTGTGCTATGACAAGCCCAGGCTTGTTTGTCTCAGTTGCAGTTTTACCATCGCCGCGAGTTGTTTCGGTGTGGGTATGGTTATTTAAAAATATAAAGTTTGATGCCAACCGGCGTTTCTCAGTGGATATATAATTCATGTGAATTATAATTAGAAAGTATCTATTTAGCCAAGGAAAAAG
>NW_023458558.1:19277604-19286579 GCF_013731165.1 Rhagoletis pomonella | reverse complement strand
AAAAAGTGGCGGCCAAGTGTTTTATTGGTATCGATTTACTTAGATAGGCTTCTAAACAGAAGTTTTGAGGCGAACATGAGCATTAGAAATAAACATTTTGCTAAAAATTATCTGTTTTTTATAATTTTGAAAAGTGCTAAACACTTTCTGCAGATTTTTTTTATTTGTGCAGTCAAACCAAAGAGTCCGCTTTGTAAAGCTTTCTATAAATTTGATATGGGCGCACACAGAGTAAAAGCAAGGAAAGTAAAAAGTAAGGAGATCAATACTTGCGAAACTCTACATTTATATATAAACACATATGTATGCATATAGACTTCTAAGCACAATCACAAATGCCTCTCCAACTAACCAAAACTTCCGCTAAATTTCCTTTTGTGAAATTGTTTTCCCATTCAATTCTATCATATCCATTGCGACTTTTGCACTTCTAAAAAAGTGATGTCCTGCTGCGCTGTATCATAATTACAAACATATACACACACATGTACTCACAAACAAGCCTGTTATATCACACTCCAACGACTATCGCCTACACCACACCCCTCAACTTTGACACTTCATTTAGCATAGCCGGCAGGAATTTATCCGCTTGTGGCGGCCCGCGGACATACTCATACTCGTATCACTCTGCGTCGGCCGACGTTCGCCACCCGTGTCACCCACCTATGATCAGGACGTGTGTCGCTGTCAAACGGTCAGTCAAAGTTACGAATGCTACCTACAAAGCGAAATGCCATTGAGCTCGCTCTGAATTCTTTTATTATTTTTTGTTTTGTTTTGTTTTTTCGGTGGCATATAATAGTCGCGCGCCAATTGTTCCAATTATAGTTTAATGAAAACAACAACCACTTCCGATTGTTATTTGAAGCAAAACAAAATAATATTTAATGATGGTTAGCGAACAAATAAAGAGGCACACAGTTTCTTTGTGCGAATTTAATTGAGGGTTCAAAACAGATTGTGCAAATTAAAGGTATGTATGTATAAAATCGCAGTGACCTTGTATAAAAGATTTTAAGCAGGCCTTTTATAGAACCACCTTATCTCTACAATTCCAGAGTAAATCATTGTGGACGGCTTAGAACTTGTTAGTTAGCTAATAAAATTCTAAAAACCTTATTTTCAAAACATCATTCATAGACTTTTAGTTTAAGTTCATGCAATTATCTGCAGACGTCCGCCATAGCCTTTTGATTAGTGGTATTACCTTTAGGCCCAGAGTTGAGCCCCGGTCTGAGCAACATCTACTACACACAATATGTATGTTTAGCCACAATTGGCCGATTTTAAAAACGCATGCACAATGCTTGTTGGTCCCAGAGCGTTATATGTAATTATTGAAAACTAAGCTACCATAAAATCGATTTGAGGCGCTTACCCAGATCGAGGCATACTTACAGGGCACTTCTGGCTAAGATAGTAAAAAGGTATTTCGACAAACAGATATTTCGAAGGACTTTTATTATTTTAGCACAAATTTCTTAGAAAAACACTCGGCTGAGAAGCTATTTTGAGAGAAAGTGCTTGTACATATACAGTTGTCCACAAAATAATAGGAGTGCGATATTTTGACCAGTTTTGGCTATTTGTCTTTTGTTTATTTAATGTTTATTATTTTTTTATAAAAGCCTAGCTGGCTATACAACAAACACCATATAAATTCAGATTTTAAACTTTGTATAAAAATTATAAAAATTTTGCAATTTATCAAAAATCTTTAAAAAATTCCGTTGATTTTTGAGAATTTTTTTGGTTAAAGGTGTTTCACGTTTTTTCCATACAAAGTATGTCGACAATTTTCTTTTATATGGAGGACACTGCCAGCAAAAAAATTGCCAAAAATCAACGGAATTTTTTAGCCGCTTGAAACTTGCACTTCTTTAGACTAGAATTGAATGTGCTACAAAACTGCATACCAGAATTTTTTCTAAAGATTCTGATTAAAAAGTTTGAAATTTGGGTGAAAAATTGCAAAATTTTTATAATTTTTATACAAAGTTTAAAATCTGAATTTATATGGTGTTTGTTGTATAGCCAGCTAGGCTTTTATAAAAAAATAATAAACATTAAATAAACAAAAGACAAATAGCCAAAACTGGTCAAAATATCGCACTCCTATTATTTTGTGGACAACTGTATGTATCATTTAGTTCACGTTGCTTCAACAGTCGCAATGGCACAGGGAGCAAAGCGCAGGCGAATTCTCGAGTGGCGGAATTGATTGTTGTTTTAATTTCCATTTTTTACTTTTTAAATTAACCTTTAGATTTTATTGTTTTAAAAAGAAAAAATATATATTTTTTAATTTCATTTCATTTTGTAAAACTTTTTTGTTTTTTTTATTTTCATGTAATTTTTTATTGCTTAGTTAAATTTTCTGTTAATGTTTAGATGTAATTGTTTGAAAAGGAAAATATTTTTTAAGTTCTTTTAATTTTTAGCAACTTATTTAATTGTTTCTTTTTTAAATTAATTTTTTCTCTTAAACTTCATTCTAAGATTTTATTGTTTAAAAAAGAAAAATATTATTTTTTTATATCATTTAATTTTTAGAACATTTTATTTAATTTTTCCAGTTTTTAATTTAATTAGTTCGTCTTTTCTTAATTTCATTATCCTTTTTCGGAGTATTTTATTTTATTTTTTAACTTTTGTTTTAATTTTATGTTCATTAAATAGTTAGATTTTTTTCTGTTTTTTTATTTATTTCTTTTTTTTATTTCTCTCCTTTTTCCGATTTAATTTTTATAATATGTATTACAATTATAATAAATAAAATTATATAATTTTAAGATTTTTTAAATTCCATTTAAATTTTATAAATATGTTCACTTACTTCATTTTCATTTTATTCTTTTAATTTAATTTTCTTTTCTTTATTAGTTTTTATTGCTTTAAAAAGAAAAAGTTTTATATATACTTTATTTAATTTAATTTTTCAAAAAATTATTACTAAAATTCGAACAGAGTAACGCTAAACCTTCCTCGTTAGCAGATGTTTTAATTAGTCTACCGAAAGGCAGAAAGGAGCTCGTCTTACGATAGGGTTTTGCCTTCCGAAAGACTGTGGGGAGTTGAAAGACAGTTGCCAAAGTTTCCCTATTAAACCTTGGTTTTCTGTCTACGAACTGTCTATTAAATTCAGTAAGATGAAACTTATCCTATTTTCAAGGAAGCATGTATTACGTCCATTGTGTTTAGCAATTTAAATTAATTTTAAATAGAAAGCTTTCACCAAACCCCTCATTGGAACTGGCGATTTCTTCTTTACTAAGATCCCATCAAGAGATAATCTGTAGGACTCAGTGTTGCCGTTGAGAATTTTTATCGCAAGTCGCAGAAAAGGGGTCATTGACGAAAAAAAGGGTCACCATATCGAGACCTAACCGCCAAAAAAAACCTAAGCGATTTTTTTTAAATTTTCTTTTTGAAGCAGAAATATTCCTAGAGCATCTAGAGGTAATTATGCTTAAAAAAAATTTCGAACAAATGGCGTTTAAGTTATTTTGGCGGTTAGGGCTCGATATTATTTCTAACCAACTTCAAAAAAGGAGGTGGTTATCAATTCGTCGGAATATATATATATTTTTTATGTATGTTACCGCAAGTATGTCCATTTCTATAATTCTATAATTTTTTAAAGGAAAGGTAATACCTCAGAGGTGGTCCCATACTATTTTGTTTTAGTTCCGATAATTGAATCATGAAGAAATTTACGGTACTCTTAAATTTTTTTTATGAGAACTGAAGTGGGTTTTGTTTTTTGCATACAAAAATCGAGTTGCTTCAAGGAGAAGAGTTGCATTTCCTTTAAAAGGTTCAAGTGATGCTTTTTTTCGTACTTGCAGGAGGAAATGTTTTTTAATAGCATGGTTCTCTTAACATTTCCTAAAAAAATTCTCCGAAAAGGGGGCAAAATATCTAATTTTTCAATAAAACGGATCAAAGGGTATTGGCGCTTAAAAAAGGTCAAATTTCCCCTTCAGTCGCACAAAGGCAACACTGCCTAGACTCGATCAAAATGACATCAAGGCTTATAGACAACTACAAAACTATATTGAACCATTTAGGTATCCAAATCAATGCCAGCCTGCGGATGATGCCAGGCAATGAGCGGTGAATGGCAAAAAAAAGGGGCGATGCGCTTTCAGGGACTAACGCAGCCTAAGCTTTTCTGTGGTCCATAAAAACAGTATATAATAGAACTGGTAAATAGGTGGCATGATTTTCCAATTGTCGCCGAGTGAATGACAAATGAGAAAACGCATTCTAAGAGATTCATAACTCGCTTTAGAAGAAACTATGAAGGACTTCTGAATTTTAGGTACCATATTGCAGAGACGAATTTTAGGTTTTATGGATTGGCGAAAGAAAGCCCATAGCTTATACACTCCGCGTGATAATTATAAGCGACCACACATTGACAAAATAAAACCTCACGGCAAATCTGAAGGCCAAACCTTTTCATTTGACACCTCATTTTAATTTTAATTGAATGAACGGTGCAAACCTAATGTCAAAAACAAAAGATGCCCTCGCGTATTATACATACATAATTTTTAAATACGAACAGTGCGGATCCTACAACTTTGTAGACAGGTGGCAAATTTAAAGTACTAAAGAATATTATCTCCCTATCCTTCCTTCCTATCCTATCGATACAGATTATACTAAAAAAATCTCGTCTAAATCAGTTCAGTATGTTTTGAGATTAGCGTGGTCGAAATATCTCGTCTTTCCTTTATACTATGTATAGAAGATAGTGATTTTTAAATAGGTGGCAACCCTATTCAAAAAATTAAAGCTTTTGTACATACTAAGGCAATGCCTTTCATTTGGTATCGCATTTTGTAGTCCAAATAACGGCAAAAATATTTAACTTTTTAATAGGTGGCAACCCTACTCTGAAAATAATACATTATCGCACATGTAAAGGCTAGGTCTTTTCGTTTGACAGTGACAGTGCAGAACTGATGCCTACGCTTATTATGATTGCATAAAGTAATTTTATAAACAGGTGGCAACCCTATTCAAGAAAAATAAAACATTGATGCTTTTCTAGAGATCAATCCCTTTCATTTGACACCACATCTTTTGTAATCCAACGAACGGTGCGGATCTTATAGTTTTTTAAATATTATTAAAATTCAGCAGTTTTCGAGATTAGCGCATAGAAAGAATCTCGACTTTTCTTTATACTATGTATAGATAGATATTCTATTCTTTAACAGCGTTATTGCTTATTCTTGAACAAGCACTGTATAAATGGCAATTATTTGTTGGTTAAGGTGTTGCTCCTTTTCTCCCATATTAATGATCGTGTCAATATGCGGTGCGCTTATAATTTTGACACAGAGTGTATTATGAAATTCCCCGCGTATTATAGCTCATAGACTCAAATACTTTGCGGAGGAGTATTTGGGACACGACACCCTGTTCGCAAACAAATTTGCTATTTGAAATAAAATAAAATCTACATATGTAACCCACATATTTATTTCGTACAGCCACTCACCATCGGGAAAGACTTGACGCATTTTCAGATACGATGTTGTTAATCTTATGATGGATGCTTTGTCCAACTGTGATGTAATTGCACTTGGTAGTGGTAATAATTTGGCCAATTCGAAGAATTCTGCATTTTCCTTTTCACGTCTAGTGCGAGCGGCATTTTTACTCTTCTCCTTCATGGCACAAGATTTAGTTAAGCCTACAAAGAAAGAAATTAAAACAAATAAATTTTTTGTGCAATTTTTTAACTGTACATATACATATATGTATTTAAAAATATTCGCCTCAACTAAATACTTTTCTTTTTTTTTTAATAAATAACTGCACGCACTTAATAAACTATGCCGATTTCGCTCCGCCAACACCTTTCTTTGGAATATCATCTTTGCATAAACACTTTAACTACACCACACTCTCTTTTCCAATTGGCGGAGGTCGTTGCTTGCTCTAATACTTTTTCAACTATTTATTTATTTCCTCATGAAAAACGTTCTTGACTGTTTAGAAACTATTTTGTAACTGTTTCGGATTAAGAAATGTGCAACATTTTTAAGAAATCTTCGCACACTTGCACTTCCATGAGCGGAAAGGCCCAAACAAGTGCAGTTACCTGATAGCCACTACGTCTACGATTGGCCACAAGCCAGCCAGCCGGGTGGGTACCTGTAAGGATTTTCCGCATACAAGCATTGCATTGCATTGTTTTTGGCAGCCAAATAAGTATTTGTACTTCTAATTCTTTTGCTAGTAAAGTCAAGCCAATTGACTTCTGTGCAACATAATGGTGCACATTATGTACATGCCTACATACATATATCCAATCCCAAGACAATCCAATTCAATTGCATTGACGACCCCTTACTCGATTCTTCTGCACACAACACACCTTCTTTACCTGCCAATGGCCAATGTGGTATTGATTGGCATCGGCAGAATTGCAAGTCAAACGTAAAATTTTATGAATGAAATCTGCACACAATAACAAATGCATTTACAGCATACATAACTATGTATGTACATACATATGTATGTGCGAATGAATTTATGAATGTTAGATTTTAGATACACAGATACAAAGATACCGTGTCTTGTGTGGCGTGAACGTTGCGCGTGTCTCAGTTGCGCTTACACGGCTTTTACTACTTTGTGGGCGTCTTGTTGTCTGCAAAATTTTTCTACCTCAAGGAAATTATTTGCGGACAACAGGTTGCATTTGCATTTGCATTTGTGTGTATGTATGTCCAGCCAATAAATACTATATGTACCTATTGTAGCTCTGATGTGTCCGACCTGAATGTACATATGTATATACATACATTAGAGTGCATCACCAAGAAAAATTGTGGTTTTTACGCCGGGATTACAAAACTTATTATATTTGAAGACGGTCACCAAAATATTTCGGAAAAATATTAAGATTTACGTCAGCTGGACCGATTTGAAAATACCTCCAAAAATGAAGTTTTTTATGAATAAAAATAGTTTCTTTAAGAATTTTTTGTAAAAAAAAAATCGTTTCAGATGACAAAACAGTTTAAGCTTACAAAATCTGCAAAAAAACTTAAAAATCTTTTCAACGGAATCGTACTAATAATATATTTGATGCTGTTTTTAACTTTTTTCAAAGGTTGGTTTAAGAAAACTTTAATAACTGAGCCAAAACTATTCCGATTTAGACCCATGAGGTATCAGTGGTAAGGTATTTTCCCACTCTTTGTATTTCTGTGCAAAGCTCATTCACGTCACAGCATTTTTTTTTGTCAAATACCAACACATCTTAATTCAACTTGGAATGACGCTTGTTCACCCTACCTTTCCCTTTCGTACTTTGAATGAAGCTATTTTCAAATAAATAAAAAGGCTGAGAAAATAAATTTTCAATGATACTTCACAAGTCTAAATAAGAATAGGTTTGGTCCAGCTATTCAAGTTTTTTTTTTTGTACCAACCTTTGAAAAAAGTTAAAGCATAAAAAAACTCGTAATTAAGATTCCGTTTAAAACTTTTTCTAATATTTTTATGCAGACTTCTCAAGCATAAACTGTTTTGTCATCTGAGGGGATTTTTTTTCAAAAAAATTCTTAAAGAAACTATTTTTATTCATAAAAAAAATCCATTTTAGAGGTATTTTCAACTAGGTCCAGCTTACGTAAATCTTAATGTTTTTCCAAAATATTTTGGCGCAATTCTTAAAATATAATAGATTTTATAATTGCAATGAAAACACAGTACCGATTTTCATTTTTTGTATGAAGAGTGATGCAGCCTAATGTACATAAAAAACGAAGTTTGCCGTACACCCCTGAGTCTTAAGTGATTTTGCAAGGCAATTTAGAAAAAAAAATTTTGCCAACGCAGAGGTGTCTTTTTACAATTTTCGTCATATCTTTGGCATTTACAATCGGATCTTTAAGTATTATATGCCAATGTTCTTGTCTCGAGGAGGAATTTTTTTTTTTGTTTCAAAGCTTATTAACCTCAACTACATCGTTCAAGTACTTACCCACCAGAACTCAGTTTCTTCCACCCTTACACACCACTCTAATATCAGTAAATTAAGGCTCACCAATAACCATTAAACTTTCGCAAAATCAAAATACTTAGATTTTGTTAGTAGAACTATTTAAAAAGGAATTGTATTTCCGAATGTACATAGGTGTCGTCGAATTTGTTTCGAAAATTTGCAAGTGTTCTGCGAAGGTTTTGCATTTTGCTTGTAGGGTGGTTCGGTATTATGTACATATAAACATAGTATACATAGTGTACATATACAAAAAAAAAACCAAAAGGTTCCGGATCTCCGATAAGTCGTGAGAATTTCGTTTATTTCATCAAAAAGAAAGCGCTTGCATAGGCGTGAAAAAATCGCTTAGGATTGTTCTATACAGAAAAAAATATCAATTTTTTTTTTTTTTTTTTGAAATCAAAAAATATTTAGAGGTCGCTTAAAGCGCTCTGCTTCTATGCAGGAGATTTCCTATGACAATACAAAATTGCTAGGGGCACCAATAAAAAATCGAAAAGTTTTTTTTTTTTCATATAAAATACATGGAAAACTAGGAGCGCTTTGAGCGACCTCTAAATATTTTTTTATTTCAAAATAAAAAATAGGGGTATACTTTTTTCGCCATAGAAATTCTGACTTTGCTCTTTTTGGACCACCCTAATATATTTACATGTATATGTATGGATTTTATAGACCACCAATATGCATTGATGGCTAACATTTAGCCATTTTTCCTGAAATAATTTTTGGTATACATGTATGTATGGATGTACATATGTATATTTCCATTGTTGTTGGGTAGATAGTTTATTGTATGAATATAGGTATTTTTGTTCATTGATTGACTCACTTACCGTACGTGATTTTAGTGAAATTTGCAAAATTCTCCACATGCCTCTGATTTCGATAGTTTTCTTAAGCGAGCAGATGTTCGGAATACTTGTGCATACACATA
>NW_023458558.1:19257857-19277504 GCF_013731165.1 Rhagoletis pomonella | reverse complement strand
CAAAAAACGGCGGCGGCGGCGGCGTGGCTCGGCGGCGTATACCTCTAATATGTACATACATTCAAATGTACACATAAATGAAGGAATGTAGCGCAATTGCTCGTCCATATGGGTTCTTAGAAAGAGGCCTGGATATACAGTCTTGACCAAAACTTCTGTGGGCTTAAAAATGGAAAATGTCTGCAATTTTTATATTTAATCATACGTATTAACAAACAAAGTCTATGTGTTGATTATATAAAATAGCATAAATAATGTCCTTACCTCAAGAGATATGTATTACATATCGGCCCCTAGCCGCCAAAAAAGTTGTAAGCGATATTTTTTCGAAATTTCATTTTTGACGCAGAAATACTTCTAGAGTATCTATATGCATTTCTGCATCAAACAGTTTTGAAAAAAATATCGCTTACTTCTTTTTGGCGGTTAGTGCCCGATATATGTATGTACATTCATCTAAAAAATTACTGGATAATCAACCGCTATAAAGGAAAGTTTAACTGCAATCTCTACTGCCCGCCAATTTATTCGCCACTCAACTCTCGATATACGCGAGTAGTGGAATCACATTTCCCGATTATTAAGTACCGCCGCCAGAGAAGTAGTCGGATTTCAGCGAGCCTGAGGGGACCACGATGGAGTGTAAAGAAGATGCAGAGAAAAAAGATGCCGCTTACAAGGCCTCGCCGTGATCGGGCGCAACGCGTGCCATATGGGAACGTTATGAGGAACAAAAGAAGCAAGCGGGACGTATTAGTCGCAATAAGAAGAGAGAGGCCGAATTGTATGAGTGCGAAGAGATTGAGATGCTGACCCGAAAATTTTATCAGAGAGTTTGGAGACTTACGGAAGGTTTCAAGACCAGGGCGAACACAATAATGGCGACTTAGTGAGCGATGTCAAGAACGTATTTAAATTATGGGAAGACCCCTCTTCCACCCTACTGAATGGTAGCAGCCTGAGCCCCCAGTCGATGATGACGGAGTCGATGTCCCACCACCTGACTATGGCGAGGTAAGAATAGCAATAGCGCGCTTGAAAAACCTCAAAGGATTTGATAAGGTGCACACATCAACTCTTATATAGAATGTGGTCAGATGAATGCCTGCCCGACGACAGGAATTTAAGTGTGCTCTTCCCAAACCACAAGAAAGGCGATCCCGCCATATGTGCCAACTACCGCGAGATCAACCTTCTAAGCGTAGGTTATAAGGTCTGAAGCCCACCGTCAACGAACTGATTGGACCTTATCAGTGTAGCGTTAGACCTGGCAAATCCACCTTAGACCAGGTATTTACAATACGCCAAATCTGGAAAAAGACATGCGAGAATAGGATCGACACACACCATCTATTTGTCGATTTCAAAGCCGCTTTCGACAGCACGAAGGGAAGTTGGTATCCCTGCGAAACTAATACGGCTGTTTAAAATAGCGTAGAGCAATACCACCAACTCCGTCAGAATTGGGAACGACCTTTCCGAGCCGTTTGATACCAAACGAGGTTTCAGACAAGGTGACTCCTTTTCATGTGATTTATTTAATCTGATGGTAGAGAAGATCATAAGAGACGCAGAACTGGACTGCTCAGGCAAAATACTTTACAAGACCGTACAGTTTTTGAGAGAAAAATTCTGCGTAAAGACTCGTTGGCGATGGCGAATTCCGCAGACGATTTAACGATGATCTGTATGAGCTCTATATTAGGTATAGACTCATGCAGCGAATAAAAACCCCAGCGGCTACGCTGGCTAGGTCATGTCGTTCAAACGGACAGAAACGCTTCAGCCCTGAAAATATTCGACGCGGGTCGAGCTCCTCTGCGTTGGAACGACCAGGTGTAGAAAGACTTGGCTTCACTTCGTATTTCCAATTGGAGTCAATTGGCACAGAAGTGAAATGACTGGTATGTTTTATTGGACTCGGCCAAAATCGCTTAAGCGGTTATAGCACCAATAAAGATGAAGAAGAAGACTTTGCGAAAACAAAAGAACTTTGAGCTTTATCAAATAAACTTTAATACATATATAGACATACATTTGTATGTACATACATAAATACATATGTACGCGTGCAATACAATATTTTTGAATTTTTGAACTTGACCTTTTTTCTGGATGGTTATCGACTTATTAAAAATAAATAGTTAAAATATATGTATGTATGTATGTATGCACATATAACTTACATTCTTGTAAATTATTTGTTACACTTGTTATGTAGATTCATATATAGTAAGTAATATGTACAATATACATAAGTACATCTATGTATATATATACGTATGTACATTGAAAACTCTGCAAAACATCAGAGTTGTGAATTTTTCTTAATGTTTTTTTATTATTATTATTTGTGTGTATGTAGGTATGTATGTATATTTCTTGAAATTGTTTTTGTTTTCTCTAACTCGATATTTGGCTACGCTGCAATGCCACATTGAGTCTCTGTATATCTATGAAACGTGATGTTTTGTAAAACGTGACTTTTATTGATTTTTTTCCAACATACTGCTATATACATACATACGAACATATTGTACAACAAGTGACGGCTACAACGATTATGGCTGGCTATGGCTATACAGCCGGCTAGTTTGAATGACGACTAAGGCAGCAGCAATAGCAGCAACAATGTATGTACGCCATGTATTGATTACTAAATGCACACATAAACAATAATAAGAATGCGAATGATATGGGCGCTTGAATAACCTGAGTTTAAAAATAAAGTAGAACTCAAATACGTTTGAGATAAGTTAATGGTCAACAGAAAGTACGCACGTGTAGGTAGCTACATATCTACACCTATACGGTAGTGGTCATATCATTTGCAACCAAATTCAAAATGATAATTAAATGATAAATTGATAATAATGAAAATGATAATTAATGTTATGAATTTTTAATTAAAATATATGTAGTTCATTCTCTAAAAAAAACCCTCATAAATCCAAGTTTAAAACTTTGTTGAAAACTAAAAAAAAGATCGAAACATTTTCGGCCAAAGTTCAAACTTTTTTCTCAGAAGTGTGCAAGTTTTAAGTGTTTAAAAATTAATTATTAATTATTAAAAATTTTTTGCCGAAGATGTTACGGTTTTCTTCCATATATAAAAACAACTTGGTTTTATTCGTTATATACAAAGTATGTAAATGAGATTTTTTTATTTATTATTATTATTTATATTTATTAAATTTAATTGTGTGCACTTCGGCCTACCTGAGTTAAATCCTTGTGTTTAGTTCTCAACTTGCTTTCGAGCTATGTAAATAGATCGTCCTATTGGTTTGAATTTGATGGCTCACTTCGTGAAATTAAATTGGCATTGGTTTTAATCTGGTGTTGTTTGCTATAAACCAACATTAATATTAATTTGGTACATATGTATGTATGTAATATTTTTTCTCATTTTATTACATTTCATTTTCTCTCTGTTTGCCTTTTCTTCTAAACTCTTTTATTAAGAATTTATGCTTCAGCGTGTAGTTGTTGTTCTTGAGTTCAAATGTAATAACAAAGTGAATTCATATAAACATCACGTAGAAATCATGAGTTAACGGTGGCCGCAAAAAAAAATATATAATAACGAAACAACAACAACACTGAAAAAGCTTAAAATAATAAATGAATGGAAAAAAAAGAGAAGATATATTGGTACATTACGAACATTTTACTTGCATATTAATGGAAAACAAATGGAAATGGAAATGTGGGTGGGCTCATCTACGAATGCAATAAAGATATAAGTGATGCTGAAGAAATAAATGAAAACGATTAAAACAAAAAAGTGAAGGCAAAATTAAAGATAAATACGAAAATGAGAAAAACATAAGAATTAGGATATAAAGATAAATACCAAGAAAAAGATGAGGATGGAGATCGATATTGTTATCGATATAATTCTCGATATTATCATTAATACAATAATCGATATTGTTATCGATATAATAATTGATACTGTTACCGGTATAATAACCGATATTGTTATCGATATAATAATCGATACTGTTATCAGTATAATAATCTATATTTTTATCGATTCAATTATCGATAAATTAAACGATTTTGCAATTGTTATATTTATCGACAGTGTTATCGATATAATAATCGGCACATGACATGTGATCACATTATATGGCATCACATCACATTAAATCACATGATATGATATGGATAACAGGACATCGCATGATACGATATCACATAATATGATATCACATCACATGATATCAAATGGCATGAAACCACATTATATGGCGTAACACATAACATCTTATCACGTCATCACACCTCACCTCATCTAGGTGCATATGTACATAAAGCAAAGATATGAAAGATAAAAAAGTTGAAGATCAAGGTAAATTTAAACACTTTACTTTTCAAAGGACAAAGGGGAGGATGAATTTGTATGTATATGAAAGATACAAAAGACAAATACCAGGATAAAGGAAAGTATAAAAATAAAGATAAAGGCAAACAGATTAAGATAAATGTAATTATGACGAAAAGGGTATAGATTGGGATAAAGATAGTAAAAAGACAAAATATAACTTTAAGCTTATAACATTACATTAACCAACACAATTTCTAGATATGTAACGTAAATTTCACTTCTCTAGTCTGGGCCAGGCGCACTTATTTTTTTTCGAAAGGAATTGAAATAAAATCTGTTATAAAAAATTTAGTTATCGAAAAATATCCAGTTACCGAAATTTATCGAATCATCGAGGGCTATCCATATTTGTCGAGATATCGCAACGTGTAACTTATTCATTTTCATCAGTATTCATATAGTTGCCGAAATTTATAGAAACAGAAAATTTGTTGTCGATTCATAGCATTATCAATATATATGGAGTTAACGAGATTTATCGAGTTATCGTATTGCGTCGAGTTATTTGAACTTATCGAACTATCGATATTTATTAATTTACTGAAAATTGTCGATTTATCGAATCGAAGCTTTTGAAATTGTTAAAATATATCGAGTTATCGAAATTTCAAGGATATATAAGTTTATCGAGTTATCACTGCTTATCGAATTTTATCGTGCTACCAGAGAAATTGGTTGACAGCTTTCTAAAATATTGAGCTATCAAAATTAACCTAGTAATCGAAATTTATAGAGGTATCCAAAGTTATCGAGTTATGCAAATTTATCAAGCCCTACAAAAGCACAGTAATCAAAATTTATACAAATTAGTCGAGATATCGAACTTTGTTGGGTTAAGGGATTTAAGTGTTTTTGATATTCATTGAATTGTCGATATGTATCAAATTATCGACAAACTGGATTTTACCGAGTATATTCCATGTCTTGCCAAAGTCCTCCAAAGACCTTCAAAGAAATAAAAAATTGAAAAATTACATTATAAGTTAAACGACGTGCTAAGTTAGGAAACCTCTTCAAGGATCTTAAAAACTAGAAGAACGGTCGAATTTCGACAGTAACTGGCACTCCTACTTTTATTAAAAATACATCGTTTCCGAAAAGATGCTAGGTCCAAACAAAGCAAAGCTGATTAAAAGAAAGAACCAACTTCAAAAAATAACATAAAAATGAATTATGTAAGACGCAAAAAATTAATTTATAAAACTTAAGTATCACCTCAAGAATTATCAAATTTACGTTGTTTTTTTTTATTTGGGCTGGAAATATTCGATCTATTCAAGAAAAATTAAAGCATCTAGTGTATTGTCAGCGAGACCATATTTTGTTGCAAGAGTAACCAGGTGAGCAAAATATTTTTCTGCCTCTATACGAAACCAAGCTAACAAAGTAAAATGAAGAAACACTACCAGACTAAAAAAAAATCTATGTGGAAACAAACGTAATCACTATTTTTATGAATGTAATGGCACGAGTATTTTTTAATGCCCAACGCTGTCATTAAAAATTTTGTCATTTAACACCTAGTGGATATTAAGCATTAGTTTTATATTTCTGAAAATTACCGTTACATGGGGAGTGGTCGTGATACTTTTTCGATTTCAAAAATATCAACCCGGTGGCTTCGCTATACTTAGGGAACTAGGTGGGTTATATGAAAATTTAGGATTCGTAAGTCACAGCAATTAATTTAAAAAATGTACATTTCTGGAGGTAAGCATGTAAATATGTATATACACATTCACATGTATATACATACATACATACATCGTACATGCATGTTTGAATTTCTCTCTGTTCATTTGAAAAGCCTTTTGCAACACTGTTAATGTAAATTACTATTTCATGTTGTTGTTGTCATTTGTATATTCTCCCTCCTTTCTTGTTTGCTGTTGTTGTTTTAAGGCTTGACTGCATTTTTGTCGTTGTTGCCGCTCGCTACTAAACAAATTGTAGCTACATTGTTGAACAATTGGGTTTTTGTTGCTGATCGATTTTACGTGATATTTTCGAGATTTTTGGTATTTATGATGCATATTTGTCGATGCCGTTTGCATTTACACTCACCAACACAGACGCACACCCACTCAAACTGAAATCTATACATTAGCTTTGCCTAGTAGACCCTAGCCCAGTTGAGGGCATAGCTATTTGCTTTCGGATGTACACTGCGTATATGTACATACACATATTAGGGCGGGTCAATTTGCTTGGGAGATTTTTTTCAACTATGCGAGTATAGCGCAGAAGGATGCTACGTGCAATTCTAAGCGAATTTGCCGAAGAAACCATGGATCTAAAAAATCAATTTGGAGTTTGCCAAATTGCGAAAATAGGTTTCTTAGCATTTTGCTGTGGTGGTGTCTTAAAGAAGTGCTTACATTTTGTATAAAAAACATACTTGAAGGGGTTTTTTGGTATGCGGAATACATTTCTGCACTTATCTTTTTCTTAAAACTTTCGCCGGAGGGCGCAACAGTGAAAATTTTTACATTTTCTTCGAAATCTGTTTTCGAAATTTGGCACACTCAAAATTGATTTTAGATCCAGGGTTTCTTCGGCAAATTTGCTTTGAATTACATGGAGAATCCTAATATTTTATACGCTCATAGTAAAAAAGAAATTTTATCCGCCCTAATGTACATATGTTGGACATGTGTGTGTACATTGTCTTTGTACATTAAGCATTAAAGTTTACTTTTGAATTGTTGACGAATTATTGTTAGTGGAAATTTCATACACAGTAGTCTGTATTTATTTGGCAAACGCAAATACTAAATATATGCATAATTATTTTGGAAAATACTCTTGAACTGCTAGCTAGTGTAGCTTGTATTAAGGCGCAAAAATACATAAAAGCCTAATATGTACACGCATGTATGTCTACTTATGCTAGGCTTGTTTTCATACCATTGTAGGCAGACGGGCAGGAGCTGGAAATACTTTCTTGTTTAAAGTTTAAATTTGGTCGGAAATTAGTTTGCCTTGCCTTGTAGTAAGTACTCGTGTACGTAAACTGGAGACATGTTCAATTTTTTTAAGGCACCATACCAGATTTTATTTGTAAAATGGAGATTTTGTGTATGGACGCATATTGTTGCAAATATGGTGGCTTTAAAGTTCAATATTCACAGGAGTCAATCGTTATTTATCAATTTCATGCCGTTGCACACAAGTTGATTTAGGTGGCCAAAAATATTTTCTGATATTTTTCTGAGGTTGTACATGATGACATGGAGATGATTTGACTTTCCTCTTGACAGCTGATAAAAAAGGGATCAGTTGAAATTCCTAGTCTTCCCGCGTGAATACCAATCGCACAATAGCTTGTCACAACATCCATCAATAGCCCTTGAGAGTTGACGTGTTTTTCGGCAGCTAACGATGGGGCACTCGTGTCTTGATCTGCAAAAAGTATTTTAAAGTGCTCTATAAAAACATTTGCTGCAACAGAACCACGTCCCTAGTTGCTCCTTATCTAGGGATAACGTTTTAGGGGTGCCTTTCCAACGTCATCTCATCAGCCACGCAGCTTCCGGCGATGTAAATGTGGCTCGGCACCTAAACTAACTTTATTAGGAAGTACTCCGAATCGACATTCCTTTACCGATTTTGAGTGCACCATCACACCCTTTAGCAGTAAGCCTGCCGCTTCCTTGATGAGCTATAGCTTGATCAGATATTTCCCCCTGAAAGACACTGCAGAAGTCCGGAAGCCTGAACTTAATTTGCCTGTCTCTAAGTTTTGACAGTTCCTTGAAGAAGTTTACCGCTCCCTTCTTCGAGTAACTCTGCCCTAACCAGTGCTCTCTTTAGGGAATATAGGTAGAGAAGGAGCTTGTGGGAGTCATTTTGGAGACGCTGTAATCTATGTGTTCGGGGCAAAGTCATAACCCTCCAGAACTCCTAATGCTAAACTTAAAGGCTTCCTCTAACCAATTTAACAATGTGTGCAGGGCGGTATTCTTATAATGAGAATGTTGAGCTCTTGAAAGACAGTCACGAGTAATCGCGTTTCTTATGTACAGGTATATCAGTCTCTCCAGCGTTTTTAGTAAAAACGATGACAGACTGATAGGCCTAAAATCCCTAGGGGAAACATGAGAGCCTTTAAAGTCGGTGTGAATCTGCGGCTAGCTTTTCCTACATACTTTAAGTAAGTATGTGAACTTTCTACTTTAAAGTAAAAGGATAAAGTTGCACACATAAGTTATGTTTAAGGCAAAATAATTTCGAGTGGGTTCAAAAAAAGTTTTACCTTAAAGTGGGCCATGTTGAGAATCTATGCTTTAAGCGGCCTATGAATAGAAAACTTGAACAACATTCTTACTTATAATCGGCTGTATTTTTTTTTTTTGTTCTAGAATCTGCCTAATTGCTTTTGTTATGTTTGCTTTAATTGTTATATGCAATATTTTCTTAAGCACTCAGATATCCTTTTTGTACACAATTAATTCGTAGCACAAAAACTTCACTTTAATACTATTTTAGTACGCTCATAAAAATAAAGATTCGCAAATCCAATTGCGTATTGCACATTAACATTGTAATTGGGTTAATAAGTATTGTAGGTAGTAGCAATCCGGATAAAAATTAGCAAGGACACATACCAGTTTCAACCACAAAATTCACTTACCGCCTTGCAGCAGTTCCGATGGTTGGCTGGTGTTTACTTTAAGGGCTTTAATCTGTAAATTAAGCACAGTGACAGGGTGGGGGGGGGGCGAATGTGGTGTGCAATTACTGATAAAAGCAAGGCAGCAATCAGCGCGAGCGGCGCTAAAGCAGCACCGATAAGAGATAGGATAAGGGTAGTGAATGGATTTGGTGGGTGGTGGCAATAAGAGTTGCACGAACTTTCCGTTTTGTATATATATATATATTTTTTTTTTTTGGTTTTGGTAAAATCACTAAGAAGTTTCTATAGGAGCTGAAGTGGCAGGATGAATTGTAGCAGCTAAAGAATAATTTAACAACATATGCTTACTTATTTAGAAGTTCGAACCTTCTCTGTGCTCACATACTCGTACCATGTTACGTACATACATATGTACGCATGTATTTACATTTACCTTATCTTCGAAGTCTCCTTACTGGCATACATATGGTCGCCTATCATACTGTGTTAGTGAAAAGACAGTGGGAACACCTTTAATCTTAGAAACCTCAGTGCCTATCTGCTGCTGCCATTGCGTGGGAATTTGACATTTGCGCTGATCTGCGCAGTGTTTACAGGTACACACAATTGAGTGACGTGTTCACACTTTAATGCTTCCGCAAGTGTTACTAGTTAGTATTGAGGAAGGACATTCCCACACTAGCGCACAGCGCCGCTAGCATAGGCACATGTGTATAAATACATATGTACACACATATTAAGTACACCAAGTAAATGCAGGTATGTATGCATGTATGTATGTTTGTGAACATGTCCTTCCGCATTTCTAAATGTTGTGCCTATGAAAATTTCCTAAGAGTGACGAGCGCTTCTCGTCCACACGTCAATTTCGCACAATATGTGCGCCATTTTTGGAAAACCCCAATTTGATTGCCGTGCAAATGAGTGTAACTTTCCCGTGAGAAAATTTTCAAAACAAAATATTCAGCAAATTTTCTAGTTAGTTACTTGTTGCGGCTAAATTTTGTATTTAGGTTCATGGATTTTTTTATTTTTGTAGGCAGTACTGGAAAATTGACAGGATACGTCGTACATATGTAACTATGTCCTGCTTGCTATCTACATAACAGCTCATGCAGCGTTCGCTCGTTGCTGGTCCATTGTGCACGCGGTCGATTTGCTGTTTGGTCATTTGTTCAACTGATTGGCAAGTGTTTTATGCAGCTCTGAATGCTTCCAACAAAGCGTCTGACCTCAATCGGCAATCATTTGCAAGTGCTGACTTGTCTGCTGCCGTGGGAAAGTTAAAGCGGCGATTTTAGTACTTAATATCTACAAACATTTGTGTACATACATATTTACTATATATATGTATGTATTTTGGTGAATGTACATATATGAATGTATACTTTTCTGTATTTACTATTCTAAACTCCCCAGGATGACAAGCGTTATTTGCCCAACAGACGTTCGTGGTTTATTCTCTATTTTCTTGTGATCATCGCTCTATTAATTTCTGCTATTTCACGATCTCAGTTTCGCGCAACTCATAAATGCTCTAATTGGATTGAAAGTGTCATAAGATTCGATGTTTATTTGCACTACATATGTACGTTAGGGTGGTCCTTAAATGTATTAAGTACATTATTACATCAGACTTCTTAAACGTCAACCCCCACATCGATGCTAATATAGTCAAAGATATCACACAAAAATTTTGGTCCCGATCGGTGACGGTTTAGGCGTGTCGCACAGGGGTAAAAGTTCAGATTCCTCTATGGAGACTCAAAAAATTAAAATTAATATTTTTTTCATCTAATACCCAAAATCGATACTACTGACGTCAATGATGTCAAATATAAATTTTGGTCCCGATTTGAGTAGGGTAAGGGTAAAAAAAAAATTTATTTAAATTTTTTGAGTCTCCATAGAGGAATTTGAACTTTGACCCCTGTTCGACATGCATTAACCGTCTCCAATCGGGACTAAAATTTATATGTGATATCTTTGACCGTTGTCTTAGCGACTGAGGGGGTGTGACTTAAAATTTCATTTTTAAGGGCCACCCTAATGTACATAGGTAAATAAGTAGTCCTAGGCGAATAAATGTACTAAATAAAAATAAACCGTTATTTGGTGAAACAATATGATAGCTTATACTCACAATTCAATTTTCCGCTGGCTAGTATCAGAAGCGAGTTCGCTTGTGTCTTAGGTATGGAATACCATGAGCACATCTTAGGGGGAATTGGCGGTTATTTGGGTCTGGCGTTCAACCCCCAGCAAATTAATATGAAAGCTTGTTGGCCTCATAGTTAAATCACTAGATGAGCTTAAAAATTCTGGCTAAGATAGGTGAAAGTTTTTGGTTGCACAATTTGAAAGACAGTAGGCAAGATAGTTTGTAAGATTTTGTTTATTCTCGCACGAAGGTCTTACAGAAAAAGCTCCCTGCCACCTTGACAACTTTCATGGTGAATGACAGAAAGCACTTGTATAACATTTTGCTCGCGCTGCTTCAACAGTGCAATGGCCGAGAAGCAATGCGCTGATATAATATTTGGGATATCCGAGGTTCGTGTCTAGGGAAGCGGTGTTTTTTCTTCTTTTTAAATTTTTTATCGCCTTTTATATTAATTTTCATTCCATTTTTAGATTTTATTGCTTTATAAAGGAATATATATATATATATATACATATATAGTTTTTAACTTTCCATGTAGTTTTTGGAAATCTATTTCAATTATTTTAGTTTATTTTTTTTAATGTTATTGTTTTAAAAAGAGTAATATTTTTAAAAATTTCAATTAATTTAATGAAACTAATTTAATTCAATTTCAAATGAGAAGGTTCGTCGGAATTTTGTATATTTTTTTTTATGTATAACTTTGGACCAGTTTAACCGATTTCTATAAATTTTAAAGACAAGGTTGTACCTCAGAGGTGGGCCCTACTAATTTGTTTTAGATCCGATCTTTGGATCATGAAGAAATTAACGGTACTCTTACAATTTTATATGAGAATTGAAGTCGGTTTTATTTTTTGCTCTAACTTGCTTTTAAGTTTTCAATTTAATTGCTTTTACAGAAAAATATATATTTTTTTAATTCTATTTAGTTTTCACAAACTTATTTTATATCTTTCTCCTTTTTTAATGTTTAAAGTTTACTGTTTTAAAAAGAAACATAATTTTTAATATTATTTAATTTTTAATAGCTTATTTCATATTTTTTTTTTTACTAAATTTTTTTTAAACCGATTTTTGGCGTTTTTCAACCAAATTCTGAGATAGGGTGTTTTTCAATAAAATACTGAAATATGGCGTTCTCCAATAAAATTCTGAAGTAGGGCGTTTTTGAAAAGTTTTCTGAGATAGGTAGAACTTCCACTCAGGTGATGATATGTACATAAAAACAAAATGCTGATTGAAATTAACAAAATAAAAATTTGTATTACATAAAAGCGTGGAAACCCTGATCGAAAATATTTTTTTTGGGACCAAATTTCTCACCAATACCTTTCATTTGATATCCATATTGCGATGGTTTACATAAATTGTGTAAAATTGAAAATAAGTGGCAACCATACACTAATATCCTAAGGGATAACACTTAGTATATAGAGAACGCATTGTTTAAGAACATTCTCTTGATACCCATCAATAGTAATAATAGCAATTGACCCAAATGTAAAATTTCGCTAAGTAAAACTCTCTATGATGGAAAATAGTCTCAAAAGTACGCAAATACGTTTAAAAGCCGACGTGGGAATACAAACAGCAAACTCACATTTCATGCGTCCAACACGCATCCTCTTGCGTCGTGAAAAGCGAAATCTATGCTTTCCAATTGAATACCAAACGTTAAATGAGTTGAATGAATACCCATTGCGCCGATGCCGCCAGTACCGCCGGTAAGTCTGGTATGTCAACAGCTAATGATGATGAAGTAAGCGCCGACAAAGCAGCCGCTACGGAAAAGTCGCGATGAACGATGAGTGCCATTAAAAGATTGGCAATGCTGACGTTGTCGTCGTCGTTGTTGTTGTTGTTGTTGTTGTTGGTTGCTGGTAGTTGTTGGTTGCTGGTAGTTGTTGGTAGCTGGTAGTTGGTTGTGGTGGCGGTGATGTCGTAGATGCAGCGCACATGTTAGCACATTCGAGTGGCGGATTAGTGTGCGACGGCTCTTTAGGATTAAAACCATTGAGGAAATCTGTTGCTCCTGATACCCGTACAATATGCTTCTTCCGGTAAACTGGCGTTGGTATTTATTGTTGTGCTCTTGCTGCTACTGATATTGTAGCAAAACTGCGCCGCTTAAAGGATTTCATGGCGTTTTCGGGTGTTTGTGTATGTGTGTGTGTGTTTGTTTGGTTGCTCTTCCTTCCCGTGTCCACTAACTTTTTTTGCCAACTGGCCTATTTTCGGTGTACGATAGACCTTTATTTATTTGATAGAATTTGATGCGATTTTTGATGCCCTTCCCTAAGGTCGTTTAGCTGGTACTTTGATTTTATTGCATTGTAAGTATTATGTGGATTTTGTATGCACATATGTACATATGTATGTATGTATGTATGTACATACACACGTACTATATACTGACTGATTGAAAAATTGGGCAGAGCGTTAAGGCTAACAAATTGTTGGATTTGTTGAAATTGAATGAAAATGCAAATGTCATTTTGGTACAGGAATTCTGTAATGCAGTGTTCAATAATTTTGCGAATTAGTATTATTTTTATGGGAAATTATGTTGTACAGTGACGCTAAAGATGTGAATTATATACACTGAATTTCAATATTTTTGGACTTTTTTTTGCAGAACTTATACTTTACGTACATACGTATGTATGTACAGTGCTATCTGGGTCGAGTGATCTAATTAATGTAAGACCAGTTCATAGAAAACAGATTGTTCACTATATCCAGATTGAGCCTTTTGTTCTTTAAAATCAAGTTGGTTGCGCAGTGCGTCTTTTAGTTAAATTTTTAAGAACTCTGAAGTGTCGTCTTTTCCCACAGGTAATGCCAACACATGTTTCCTGTTGTTGTTGTATCGTTGTCGTCAAGCTCTATAGCGGTAGACCCAGGAAGCGTGAAGCCTCGATGGGGTCTGACCTTAGCAGGGTGAGGTTCAGTGGGCATTTCTGCATTTATTCTGTTCAGGTATGAGTTCAACCTGCTGCAGTAGCTCGATCGAAGTTGGGCTATGTGGTTCGAGTCTCCCGAGGCAGACGAAGCTCTGTCTCGTCAACGTCAGGTGGTTGCGTGCCCAGAACGGCATTCACAGGTCGAGAGTCTATATAACTGGTTCTCTTTGAATTTCGTTCAAGGCCTGTCGGTAAGTTGTTGGGTTCAGAGTAGTTTTATGAACCCCGGACTTCGTCCGTCAGTTCATATAGATGCCTTCTGACGTGCCGTGGCGAGGGTTCTTCCGCAAGCAGATGTCTGTTTGGGTGCTAACACGATGACACCCTACTAGGAATTGCTTGCAGAGCATTGTGTTATGCTCCTTAATTGGGAGCATATGTGCCTCGTCGCGCAGGTGATGTTGCGGTAAAATCAGAAGGAATCCTGTCGCTGTCTCAGTGCCGTGTTTTGGAAGGTCTGCAGCTTCATCCACAGCGCCCTACTACATAGTCCCCGGTAACCACACAGGCGCTGCATAGTTCAGAACCGGCCGACCAATTGCCTTGTATGTTGCCAACAACGTTTCTTTGTCTTTGCCCCAGGTGCTGCCGGCTAGCGACTTGAGGACTTTATTGACAATTGCGGTTGTATGCGCCGAGAAGGAGAGCAGGCCTTCGAAGGTTACTCTGAGGACCTTCGGGTTATTCAACGTCGGAATTGGTTCGTCATCGACGAGAATACCCAGTAGCAGTCTTACCTCCTTCGTCCAAGTGGTGAAAACCGTTGCTGAGGATTTTGTAGGGGAGAGGGTTAGGCTCCGTGCAGTGACGAAGCGAGAAAACTCGGCGAGATAACTATTATTGAGCAATCGTCAGCATAAGAGACAACCGCGACTACCTCTGGTGGTTGAGGGAGCTTAGAAATGTAAAAGTTGAACAGTAGTGGGGAAAGGACACCACTCTGTTGAAATTCCTGTTTTGTTTTCCTAGGTTTGCTCGATTTGTCTCTGTCTTGCTGTGCACTTTACGGAACCCATGTTGATGCTTCGCCGGGGTTCAGTAATTTGTGTAGTGCGGGAGCAGCAAGGCCTCAAGTGTCTTTGCAACCGGGGAAAGGAGAGCTATCGGGCGAGAAGACTCTCCTTTGTTGGACGGTTCCCCCGGTTTAAGCAGTGGAACCACTCTCCCCGTTTCCCAGATGTCTGGTATGATGAGAGTGGCCATAGACAGGTTGAGGATCTTGGTTAGATAGTGCACTCCCGCAGGACTAAAATTTTTGAGCATCAGCATGCGAATTCCGTCGGGTTAAATGGCTTTGGAGACTTTCGCCTTCCCGATGGCTATCCTTTCCTCGTCGCTGCGGAAAAAAAGAGGCGCACTTGGTATTGGCAGTTTGTGCAGCCTTCTGGTCACTCTACGTTTGGCTTTGTCCGCCGGAGGATGCAGTATGAACTGTCGGCTAAAGTAGCTCGGGCATCGCTCCGGGTCGGACGAAGCGTGGTCGCCAAAAGATATTTCAGCTCTGTCGTTATGCTTCGTCGGATTAGACAACGACCTCACGGTTGACCAAAGCTTGCTCACACCAGAGGCGAAGTTACAGGTCTTCAGATGGTCTTCCCACTTCACTAGTTGCCGAATCTCCGAGTTGAGAACCCCTTATACGGGGATTTACGGGATCCGCCTGGCGAAGGGATTATCTTTTTGTTATTAAGTTTTTCGTTACGGTTTTGAATTTGGAAGGAATTGGTTTTAAATTTTGTTCACTCTACAAAGATTTAAAATTGTTCACTCTATAGAGTACTCAATGGAAAAATTTCCATGTTCACTCTTTCGAGGTGTTCGGAGCATCGGGTGTTCACTCCAGCCAGATACCACTGTATTTACATAAGTACATACACATATGTATGTATGTATATCGCACGTTTAATAATATAGAGATGTATTTAATTCAAAATTTACGTTTTTGGAGATTTCAACATAAAATTAATAAGCTTGATAAGAAGAATATCAGAGTACGGTGACCAGATTTATGTGGGCGAAAATCGGGACATTTCTAAAGCATCGAATCCAATCATACAATTTTGTTTTTAGAATAAGAAGACATAGTATCGTCTAATACAGTTTAAAACAAAACAAAGATAAACAAACTTGAAAAATTATAGCAATATAGAGATGTAATTAAAAATTTGCGTTTTCGGAGATTTCACCAAACAATTAATAAGCTTGATAAGGAGAAGCTCATCGTAACCGATGACTAAAAAACTTCCCATATATGGCGAAGATATGTGTCTTTCCTAATCCTTATCCTTATCTATCTTTTGGTATACCAACTGCATGAATCGATCAAACTTTGACTGCATGTTCCCATAAAATTAAAATTTTGAAATAATTCTGTATACCATTAAGCGTGCGATATGTACATATATAACTTATATTTTTCATATCCAGGAATTTTTGAAGATAACAAGTATTTTTTTATAATTTCACTAAATTTAAGTTTGTATCGTTTCACTAAAAAAAAACAATAAACTTAACAAATAATGAACATGTATCTGTTTTTAAAAATGATTATTTGATTAACAAATAATTATAAAAACCTTAAAGAAAATTTAAACAAAGAATGATAGAAACATAACCTAAAATCATAGAAACCAAGGATGTTTATGGACGGCTATATTTATGGATCCCTTAAACTATATGTTCTTTGAGATAACGAAACAGCTGCCACGTCCGAAAAATGGTTTTTGGGCTAGAGTACACGGAGACTTCTATTAGATTAATAAAGAAAACACGGAAAATCGGGATTAAAGCGGTACAAATATGAAAAACACTTATATGTATTTATGTACCGACTTTTAATTAATTAATTTTCTCAAAATCGGTACTGTCCCGCCAAAATCGGTACGCATGGTCACCGTATGTTTTAGACAATGGACGTTGGCATCAAATACAACATACCTGTAAAGTTTCAACAGTTTACCACGAAATTTAATAAATTTTTGAAATTTTACGATTTTGCGATTTTTTAATTTTAATAATTTTTAGATACGCCAAAATGTCAAAACGAACCAATCTAGTTTAACAAAACTAGTGTGTCACCAAATGAAAAAATTAAATTAGGTAAAGGTTCATATAGACTAGACTGAATTTACGTAACGTAACCTAATATATTGGTCAAAGCAATAAATTTTTGTTCAGGGAGTTTTTGATGTGGCTTATATGCGGTCAAGTGACCATCAACTGAAAATGAAAATACAAAAAAAAGTATTTTCGCTTCTGGCCAAGTTGATGTGTTGAGTAAGCATTGACGATTTTTTAAGTAAGTTAAGTTAAGTCTACACTAGTTAGACTATAAGAAGAAGAAATTAATATATGTATAAATTTTTGTTTAAGGAATACAGTGTAAAAATCTCGCACGCCAATATTTAAATACTCTTAAATTATATGATTTAAAAGGCGTGCGAGTAAACGTGTTAGATGACTGCGTATGGTGCTATGGGACGTATACGTTACATACGCCAGTACAGGTATATGAGCATGAGTGGTTATTTTTAAATTTTTTTTAATACTTACTTATGTTTCTTAAATATTTTTTTCATTTAACTACAATTCCACTTTCTTGTTCTTTACACAAGACTCCAGATAAAGCATTTTCTAAGATAAGTGTGCCGCCACATTCGACAAAAAACATTTTCTTGTCGAAAAATGTAACAGCTCGTGAGATTTGCTTATATATGTACATGAAGCGTTATATATAGCTAGATTTAGCTATTTGTTTCGCCGTTTAGCTATAGAAATGTGTGTTAAGCTATTAGCTATTTTTCTCCCTTTTTTAAATCCAGTTAGCTATTTTAGCAAACTTTTTTTTTATAATTTCCATATTTTTATACAGAGTTTTATCAGTTTTAATTCGTTCGTCAATTTGTAGTATATAAAAAATTTATAGTGTTTAACAGGGATGGGATATAAAATTTTCAAATTGTATTTAATTTGTTTAGCAGTAAGAAAATACAACGGGGATCTTCCATGCCTGATTTTGGGAATCACCTTCTCAAATACGTTAAGCTCTTTTCAAACCGGGTTTTCATGGGCGTGAAGGGGAAGAGACTCAACTACATAATCGGTTTCAGACGGTCTGAAAAGACTAGTGTATTTTCGCGTGTTAATCTGCTCAGACCGTATCAAAATACTAGTGTGTGATTTCACTTATTTCACATTAACTGCAATTAAATATATTGGTTTAGCGGATAATGAGGAAAAGTCAAATTAACTCCTAGCAACAAACAAAGAGTGAACGGGCGCTGCACGAACTAGTTCAATCTACCCGGATTATACTGTTTCCAAAAAAAAATCAACAATATTTCTTCAACAATTCAAAAAAGGCAAGCTGCTGATAGTTTCCGACGTAGAATCGAAATCCAGTAAGAAATAAGACAAAAAAATTGCTTAAAAATTCTATAGTTTTTTATAAGTGTTTATGCGTAACTTTTACAATTTCAATAAATTTTCGATTAGTAAAGTTTTATTTTGTTCCTAAAAAGCCAAAATCAGCAATTTGACTGAAAAATTGCTGCAACATTATTAGAAGAAAGTTTATTTGCCTTTGATTTCATAAAAAAAACTTTGAAATAGACCAACTAAGGGTCATTCTTCGCCATATAAATGTCATCCTTATATACATACATATATATACAGTGGGATCTCAATTGGCTTCTTGACAGCGACTCTCGAAAATGACTTTTAAAATTGTGACGTGGAATATAAAAGTCAATAACTGAACGCCAGAAACTGGCAGAACGCAACGACTCTACATCAACCGATCTGCCTAGAGCAGCGATGAGCAGAGAGAGCTTTTACTCTGCACGCGCCTATACAAAATGTAAAGGAAGCTTAAAAGAGCTTTGCCCGCGGGCAAGACAGTGCCCATCAGTGGCCTAGAGGGAATTATTGTCTGTATAGAGACTTATCTCATAAGAGACGATGTTAAAGATTAAACTTTTGTAAAGGTCTGCTTTTAGGCTGAAAATGCAAAGATTTTACATTTCCTAAGTAATATTAGATATTGGTCGGAGCAACATTCAAAAATTGTTTTTTAAGTGAAACTTCTCTAGTGGCGGAAGTGAACTGAAAAATCGTTACGCAAGTGTTTGACATTTGCGATGCAACGGAAGTGCATCTATTTTCCTTCTGGTGGAAATTAACTTATGTTTTGTAATAAGAAGAAGCATCATAGAACTTTCAATAAGTTTCTATGTAAAGAAGCAAAAATGGCAGAAGAGGCATTTCTATATTAAAGGCAACGGTATACGTAAGTATATGTACATTTGTAGATACATGTATACACAAGAATGCAATTCTGAAATATGACTTTAATTTGAACTTATTTTTAAAATAAAATACATATATGTACATACATATGTACATATATATCTACAATTGCACAATGCACATAAATATGTATGTATGTGTATGCACAAGTATTCCGAACATCTGCTCGCTTAAGAAAACT
>NW_023458558.1:19242948-19257757 GCF_013731165.1 Rhagoletis pomonella | reverse complement strand
AGTTTTCTTAAGCGAGCAGATGTTCGGAATACTTGTGCATACACATATACATACATATTTATGAGCAATGTGCAATTGTAGATATATATGTACATATGTACATATATGTATTTTATTTTAAAAATAAGTTCAAATTAAAGTCATATTTCAGAATTGCATTCTTGTGTATATATGTATCTACAAATGTACATATACTTACGTATATCGTTGCCTTTAATATAGAAATGCCTCTTCTGCCATTTTTGCTTCTTTACATAGAAACTTATTGAAAGTTCTTTGATGCTTCTTCTTATTACAAAACATAAGTTAATTTCCACCAGAAGGAAAATAGATGCACTTCCGTTGCATCGCAAATGTCAAACACTTGCGTAACGATTTTTCAGTTCACTTCCGCCACTAACGAAGTGGAAAAGTAGGAAATGTAAAATCGTTGCATTTTCAGCCTAAAAGCAGACCTTTACAAAAGTTTGATCGTAACATCGTCTCTTATGAGATAAGTCTTTATACAGACAATATTTCCCTCTAGGCCACTGATGGACACTGTCTTGCCCGCGGGCAAAGCTCTTTTAAGCTTCCTTTACATTTTGTATAGGCGCGTGCAGAGTAAAAGCTCTCTCTGCTCATCGCTGCTCTAGGCAGATCGGTTGACGTGGAGTCGTTGTGTTCTGCCAGTTTCTGGCGTTCAGTTATTGACTTTTAAATTTCACGTCACAATTTTAAAAGTCATTTTCGAGAGTCGCTGTCAAGAAGCCAATTGAGATCCCAGTGTATATATATGTATGTATATAAGAATGACATTTATATGGCGAAGAATGACCCTTAGTTGGTCTATTTCAAAGTTTTTTTTATGAAATCAAAGGCAAATAAATTTTCTTCTAATAATGTTGCAGCAATTTTTCAGTCAAATTGCTGATTTTGGCCTTTTAGGAACAAAATAAAACCTTACTAATCGAAAATTTATTGAAACTGTAAAAGTTACGCATAAACACATATAAAAAACTATAGAATTTTTAAGCAATTTTTTTGTCTTATTTCTTACTGGATTTCGATTCGACGTCGGAAACTATCAGCAGCTTCCCTTTTTTGAATTGTTGAGGAAAGATTGTTGATTTTTTTTTTTTGTATGCAGTATAATCCGGGTAGATTGAACTAGTTCGTACAGGGCCTGTTCACTCAACCAGTATTGTTCATAGAACTCAAATCAGGATTTTAAAGCCCCTTTAAGTTAATTCATTCGCTAGATAAACACATATATGTAACTCTTTGTTTGTTGCTAGGAGGTAACTTGACTTTTCCTCATTCTCCACTAAACCAATATATTTAATTGCAGTTAATGTGAAATAAGTGAAAACACACACTAGTAGTTTCATACGGTCTGAGCAGACTAACACGCGAAAATACACTAGTCTTTTCAGACCGTCTGAAACCGATTATGTAGTTGAGTCTCTTCCCCTTCTCGCCCATGAAAACCCGGTTTGAAAAGAGCTTAAAGTATTTGAGAAGGTGATTCCCAAAATCAGGCATGGAAGATCCCCGTTGTATTTTCTCACTGCTAAACAGATTAAGTACAATTTGAAAATTTTATTTCCCATCCCTGGTAAACACTGTAAATTTTTTATAAACTAAAAATTTACGAAGCAATTAAAACTGATAAAACTCTGTATAAAAATGTGGAAATTATAAAAAAAGTTTGCTAAAATAGCTAACTCGATTTAAAAAAAAAGGCAAAAAAAAAGCTAATAGCTCAACACATATTTCTATAGCTAAACGGCGAAAAAAAAGCTAAATCTAGCTATATATAACGCTTCATGTACATATATGAGCAAATCTCACGAGTTGTTTCATTTTTCGACAAGAAAGTGTTTTTTTTTTTTTGTCGAATATGGGGGCACACTTATCTTAGAAAATGCTTTATCTGGAGTCTTGTGTAAAGAACAAGATTACAACGTGGAGTTGTCGTTAAATGAAATTTTGAAAGAAATATAAGTATAAACAAATAGCTTTTAGTAAAAAAAAAACCGACTTAAAAAAAATATATATAGATATAATATATATATACAATATTTCATGATCCAATGATCGGATCTAAACCAGATTAGTATGGGACCTATCTTTCCGATGCAAAACGAATTATCTAAATTGGTTGACGTGGTCCAAAGTTATGCGGTAACATACATAAAAAAAATAAAATAAAAACTAAATATTCCGACGAACTGATAACCCCCTCCTTTTTTGGAAGGCGGTTAAAAAAAATAAACACTCATGCTCATATACCCGTACTTGCGTATGTAACGTATACGCCCCGTAGCACCATACGCAGTCATCTAACACGTTTACTAGCACGCCTTAACTTAAAGTCATATTATTTAAAAGTAATTAAATATTGGTGTGTGAGATTTTTACACAGAATTCCTTATACACAAACTTATACATGTATTACTTTATTTATGTATATAACCTTTTTAGAAAGAATTTCTAGTTTGCCTAAAAAAATTTTTAAAATATAATTTTATTTTCTCAAATCATAGTAATCTTTTATAATATAAGTAGTGTAGACTTAACTTAACTTACTTAAAAAATCGTCAATGATTAATCAACATATCAACTAAGCCAGAAGCGAAAATATTTTTTGTTTGGATTTTCCTTTTCAGCTGATGGTCACTTGACCGCATATAAGCCACATCAAAAACTCCCTGAACAAAAATTTATTGCATTGACCGATATATTAGGTTACGTTACGTAAATTAAGTCTAGTCTATGTGAACCTTTACTTAATGTAATTTTTTTCATTTGGCGGCACACTAGTTTTGTTCGTTCGTTTTGACCAAAATAAAATTTTGACGGTTTAATTTCAACATTTTTAAGTATCCAAAATTATTAAAATTAAAAAATCGTAAAATCGTAAAATTTCAAAAATTTATTAAATTTCGTGGTAAACTTTTGAAACTTTACAGGTATGTTGTATTTGATGTCAACGTCCATTGTCTCTAATACAGTATCGATTTTTTTTAAAAGTCGGTACCAAAATACATATAAGTGTTTTTCATATTTGTACCGCTTAAATCACGATTTTCCTTGTTTTCTTTATTAATCTAATAGAAGTCTCAGTGTGCTCTAGCCCAAAAACCATTTTTCGGACGTGGCAGCTGTTTCGTTATCTCAAAGAACATATAATGTAACGCAGCCGTAAATATAGCCGTCCATAAACATCCTTGGTTTCTATGATTTTAGGTTATGTTTCTATCATTCTTTGTTTAAATTTTCTTTAAGGTTTTTATAATAATTTGTTAATCAAACAAGTCTTTTTGAAAACATATAAAGATTCATTATTTGTTAAGTTTGTTGTTTTTTTTAGTGAAACTATATAAACTTAAATTTAGTCAAATTATAAAAAAAATATTTGTTATCTTCGAAAATTCGATTCGATGCTTTAGAAATGGCCCAATTTTCGCCCACATAAATCTGGTCACCGTCCTCTGATATTCTTCTTATCAAGCTTATTAAATTTATGTTGAAATCTCCAAAAACGTAAATTTTGAATTACATCTCTATATTATTAAACGTGCGATATACATACATACATACATATGTATGTACTTATGTAAATGCATACATACGTCCAAAAATATTGAAATTCAATGTATATAATTCACATCTTTAGTGTCACTGTACAACATAATTTCCCATAAAAATAATACTAATTCGCAAAATTATTGAACACTGCATTACAGAATGAATTCCTGTACCAAAATGGCATTTGCATTTTCATTCAATTTCAACAAATCCAACAATTTGTTAGCCTTAACGCTCTGCCCAATTTTTCAATCAGTCAGTATATAGTACGTGTGTATGTACATACATACATACATACATATGTACATAGATATGTGCATACAAAATCCACATAATACTTACAATGCAATAAAATCAAAGTACCAGCTAAACGACCTTAGGGAAGGGCATCAAAAATCGCATCAAATTCTATCAAATAAATAAAGGTCTATCGTACACCGAAAATAGGCCAGTTGGCAAAAAAAGTTAGTGGACACGGGAAGGAAGAGCAACCAAACAACCACACACATACAAACATCCGAAAACGCCATGAAATGCTTTAAGCGGCGCAGTTTTGCTACAATATCAGTAGCAGCAAGAGCACAACAATAAATACCAACGCCAGTTTACCGGAAGAAGCATATTGTACGGGTATCAGGAGCAACAGATTTCCTCAATGGTTTTAATCCTAAAGAGCCGTCGCACACTAATCCGCCACTCGAATGTGCTAACATGTGCGCTGCATCTACGACATCACCGCCACCACAACCAACTACCAGCTACCAACAACTACCAGCAACCAACAACAACAGCGACAACAACGTCAGCATTGCCAATCTTTTAATGGCACTCATCGTTCATCGCGACTTTTCCGCAGCGGCTGCTTTGTCGGCGCTTACTTCATCATCATTAGCTGTTGACATACCAGACTTACCGGCGGTACTGGCGGTACTGGCGGCATCGGCGCAATGGGTATTCATTCAACTCATTTAACGTTTGGTATTCAATTGGAAAGCATAGATTTCGCTTTTCACGACGCAAGAGGATGCGTGTTGGACGCATGAAATGTGAGTTTGCTGTTTGTATTCCCACGTCGGCTTTTAAACGTATTTGCGTACTTTTGAGACTATTTTCCATCATAGAGAGTTTTACTTAGCGAAATTTTACATTTGGGTCAATTACTATTATTTCTATTCATGGGTATCAAGAGAAGGTTCTTAAACAATTTTGGTCCCAAAAAAAATATTTTCGATCAGGGTTTCCACGCTTCTATGTAATACAAATTTTTATTTTGTTAATTTCAATCAGCATTTTTTTTTATTTACATATCATCACCTGAGTGGAAGTTGTGCCTATCTCAGAAAACTTTTCAAAAACGCCCTACTTCAGAATTTTATTGGAGAACGCCATATTTCCGTATTTTATTGAAAAACACCCTATCTTAGAATTTGGTTGAAAAACGCCAAAAATCGGTTATGCGGCAACATACACAAAAAAAAACTTAAAGAAAATTATGTAAAAAAAAAAATATGAAATAAGCTATTAAAAATTAAATATCATTAAAAATTATGTTTCTTTTTAAAACAGTAAACTTTAAACATTAAAAAAGGAGGAAGATATAAAATAAGTTTATAAATTATAATAAATTTTTCTTGTAAAAGCAATTAAATTGAAAACTTAAAAGCAAGTTAGAGCAAAAAATAAAGCCGACTTCAGTTCTCATATAAAATTTTAAGAGTACCGTTAATTTCTTCATGATCCAATGATCGGATTTAAAACAAATTAGTAGGGCCAGCTCTGAGGTACCACCTTGTCTTTACAATTTATAGAAATCGGTTAAACTGGTCCAAAGTTATACATAAAAAAAAAATACATCAAATTCCGACGAACCTTCTCATTTGAAATTGAATTGATTTAGTTTCATAAAATTAATTGAAATTTTTAAAAATATTACTCTTTTTAAAACAATAACATTAACAAAAGATAAACTAAAATAATTGAAATAGGTTTCCAAAAACTACATGGAAAGTTAAAAACTATAAATGTATATATATTCCTTTATAAAGCAATAAAATCTAAAAATTAAATGAAAATTAATATAAAAGGCGATAAAAAATTTAAAAAGAAGAAAAAACACCGCTTCCCTAGACCCGAAACTCGGATATCCCGAATATTATATCAGCGCATTGCTTCTCGGCCATTGCACTGTTGAAGCAGCGCGAGCAAAATTTTGTACAAGTGCTTTCTGTCATTCACCATGAAAGTTGTCAAGGTGGCAAGGGAGCTTTTTCTGTAAGACCTTCGTGCGAGAATAAACAAAATCTTTCAAACTATCTTGCCTGCTGTCTTTCAAATTGTGCAACCAAAAACTTTCACCTATCTTAGCCAGAATTTTTAAGCTCATCTAGTGATTTAACTATGAGGCCAAAAAGTTTTCATATTAATTTGCTTTATACTGTATTCATTAAAAAATAAATAATATGATAGGGGGTTGGATGTGGTCATTGTATTCCATACCTAAGACACAAGCGAACTCACTTCTGATACTAGCCAGCGCAAACTTGCATTGTGAATATAAGCTAAATGAAGAGTCATAGGGCTGGTTTCTCCAACTCAACTTAACTTAGTTTAGCCACTTTTTGGACTTAAGTCAAAAGTTAGCCTACGTTTTACACAGCTTATTCATGACTAAGTCAAGAAAATTGGCTTAACTAAGTTAAGTTGAGATGGAGAAACCAGCCCATATTGTTTCACCAAATAACGGTTTATTTTTATTTAGTACATTTATTCGCCTAGCACTACTTATTTACCTATGTACATTAGGGTGGCCCTTAAAAATGAAATTTTAAGTCACACCCCCTCAGTCGCTAATACAACGGTCAAAGATATCACATATAAATTTTAGTCCCGATTGGAGGCGGTTAATGCGTGTCGCACAGGGGTCAAAGTTCAAATTCCTCTATGGAGACTCAAAAAATTTAAATAAATTTTTTTTTCATCTAATACCCAAAGTCGATACTACTGTAGGCGCAGATATCACGTATAAATTTTGGTCCCGATTGGGGGCGGGAAAGGCGTGTTGCACAGGGGTCAAATTTCAGATTCCCCTATGGAGACTCAAAAAATTTAAATTCATTTTTTTTACCCTTACCCTACTCAATTTGAGACCACAATTTATATTTGACATCTTCGACGTCAGTAGTATCGATTTTGGGTATTAGATGAAAAAAAAATTTATTTAAATTTTTTGAGTCTCCATAGAGGAATCTGAACTTTTACCCCTGTGCGACACGCCTAAACCGTCTCCGATCGGGACCAAAATTTCTGTGTGATATCTTTGACTATATTAGCATCGATGTGGGGGTTGACGTTTAAGGCATCTGATGTAATAATGTACTTAATACATTTAAGGACCACCATAATGTACATATGTAGTGCAAATAAACATCTAATCTTATGACACTTTCAAACCAATTAAAGCGTTTATGAGTTGCGCGAAACTGAGACCGTGAAACAGCAGAAATTAATAGAGCGATGATCACAAGAAAATAGAAAACAAACCACGAACGTCTGTTGGGCAAATAACGCTTGTCATCCTGGAGAGTTTAGAATAGTAAATACAGAAAAGTATACATTCATATATGTACATACACCAAAATACATACATACCTATAGTAAATATGTACACAAATGTTTATAGATATTACTAAAATCGCCGCTTTAACTTTCCCACGGCAGCAGACAAGTCAGCACTTGCATATGATTGCCGATTGAGGTCAGACGCTTTGTTGGAAGCATTCAGAGCTGCATAAAGCACTTGCCAATCAGTTGAACAGAAGATATACAGAGATTGTTCCTAAGTGCTAACAAATGACCAAACAGCGAATCGACCACGTGTACAATAGACCAGCAACGAGCGAACGCTGCATGAGCTGTTATGTAGATAGCAAGCAGGACATACATATGTACGACGTATCCTGTCAATTTTCCAGTACTGCCTACAAAAATAATTTAAAAAAAAAATCCATGAACCTAAATACAAAACTTAGCCGCAACAAGTAACTAACTAGAACTAGAAAATTTGTTGAATATTTTGTTTTGAAAATTTTCTCACGGGAAAGTTACACTCATTTGCACGGCAATCAAATTGGGGTTTTCCAAAAATGGCGCACATATTGTGCGAAATTGACGTGTGGACGAGAAGCGCTCGTCACTCTTAGGAAATTTTCATTTAGAAATGCGAAAGGACATGTTCACAAACATACATATGTACATACCTGCATTTACTTGGTGTACTTAATATGTGTGTACATATGTATTTATACACATGTGCCTATGCTAGCGGCGCTGTGCGCTAGTGTGGGAATGTCCTTCCTCAATACTAACTAGTAACACTTGCGGAAGCATTAAAGTGTGAACACGTCACCCAATTGTGTGTACCTGTAAACACTGCGCAGATCAGCGCAAATGTCAAATTCCCACGCAATGGCAGCAGCAGATAGGCTGAGGTGTAAGCCTTGAGGCACTGAGGTTTCTAAGATTAAAGGTGTTCCCACTGTCTTTTCGCTAACACAGTATGATAGGCGACCATATGTATGCCAGTAAGGAGACTCCGAAGATAAGGTAAATGTAAATACTTACGTACATATGTATGTACGTAACATGGTACGAGTATGTAAGCAGGGAGAAGGTTCGAACTTCTAAATAAGTAAGCATATGTTGTTAAATTATTCTTTAGCTGCTAGAATTTATCCTGCCACTTCAGCACCTATAGAAACTTCTTAGTGATTTTACCAAAAAAAAAATAATATACAAAACCGAAAGTTCGTGTAACTCTTATTGCCACCACCCACCAAATCCATTCACTACCCTTATCCTATCTCTTATCGGTGCTGCTTTAGCGCCGCTCGCGCTGATTGCTGCCTTGCTTTTATCAGTAATTGCACACTGCATATTCGCCCCCACCCTGTCACTGTGCTTAATTTACAGATTAAGGCCCTTAAAGTAAACATCAGCCAACCATCGGAACTGCTGCAAGGCGGTAAGTGAATTTTGTGGTTGAAACTGGTATGTGTCTTTGCTAATTTTTATCCGGATTGCTACTACCTACATACTTATTAACCCAATTACAATGTTAATGTGCAATACGCAATTGGATTTGCGAATCTTTATTTTTATGAGCGTACTAAAATAGTATTAAAGTGAAGTTTTTGTGCTACGAATTAATTGTGTACAAAAAGGATATCTGAGTGCTTAAGAAAATATTGAATATAACAATTAAAGCAAACATAACAAAAGCAATTAGGCAGATTCTAGAACCAAAAAAAAATACAGCCGATTATAAGTAAGAATGTTGTTCAAGTTTTCTATTCATAGTCCGCTTAAAGCATAGATTCTCAACATGGCCCAATTTAAGGTAAATCTTTTGTTGAGCCCACTCAAAATTATTTTACCTTAAACAAAACTTATATTTGCAACTTTAGCCTTTTACTTTAAAGTAGAAAGTGCACATACTTACTTAAAGTATGTAGGAAAAATTAGCCGCAGATTCACACCGACTTTAAAGGCTCTCATGTTTCCCCTAGGGATTTTAGGCCTATCAGTCTGTCATCGTTTTTACTAAAAACGCTGGAGAGACTGATATACCTGTACATAAGAAACGCGATTACTCGTGACTGTCTTTCAAGAGCTCAACATTCTCATTATAAGGATACCGCCCTGCACACATTGGTAAAGTGGTTAGAGGAAGCCTATAAGTTTAGCATTAGGAGTTCTGGAGGGTTATGACTTTGCCCTGAACACATAGATTACAGCGTCTCCAAAATGGCTCCCACAAGCTCCTTCTCTACCTATATTCCCTAAAGAGAGGACTGGTTAGGGCAGAGTTACTCGAAGGAGCGAGCGGTAAACTTCTTCAAGGAACTATCAAAACTTGGAGACAGGCAAATTAAGTTCAGGCTTCCGGACTTCTGCAGTGTCTTTCAGGGGGAAATATCTGATCAAGCTATAGCTCATCAAGGAAGCCTTTATGCTAAAAGGGAGTGATGGTACGCTCAAAATCGGTAAAGGAATGTCAGACCTCTCTATAAATCGCGTCGGAGTACTTCCTAATAAAGCTAGTTTAGGTGCCGAGCCACATTTACATCGCCGGAAGCTGCGTGGCTGATGGCCTGACATTAGAAAGACATGCTTTAAACGTTATCCCTAGATAAGGAGCAACTACGGACGTGGTTCTGTTGCAGCAAATGTTTTTATGAAGCACTTTAAAATACTTTTTGCAGCCCAAGACACGAGTGTCCCATCGTTAGCTGCCGAAAAACACGTCAACTCTCAAGGGCTATTGATGGATGTTGTGACAAGCTATTGTGCGATTGGTATTCACCCGGGAAGACTAGGAATTACAGCTGATCCCTTTTTTATCAGCTGTCAAGAGGAAAGTGAGGTCAAATCATCTCCATGTCATTATGTCCAACTTCAGAAAAATATCAGAAAATATTTTTGGATACCTAAATCAACTTGTGTGCAACGGCATGGAATTGATAAATAACGATCGACTCCTGTGAATATTGAACTTTAAAGCCACCATATTTTCAACAATATGCGTCCATACACAAAAGGCAACAAAATCTCCATTTTACAAATAGAATCTGGTATGGTGCCTTTTAAAAAAATTTAACATGTCTCCAGTTTACGTACACGAGTACTTACTACAAGGCAAGGCAAACTAATTTCTGACCAAATTTGAACTTTAAACAAAAAAGTATTTCCAGCTCCTTGCCCGTCTGCCTACAATGGTATAAAAACAAGCCTAGCATAAGTAGACATACATGCGTGTACATATTATGCTTTTATGTATTTTTGCGCCTTAATACAAGCTACACTAGCTAGCAGTTCAAGAGTATTTTCCAAAATAATTATGCATATATTTAGTATTTGCGTTTGCCAAATAAATACAGACTACTGTGTATGAAATTTCCACTAACAATAATTCGTCAACAATTCAAAAGTAAACTTTAATGCTTAATGTACAAAGACAATGTACACACACATGTCCAACATATGTACATTAGGGCGGATAAAATTTCTTTTTTACTATGAGCGTATAAAATATTAGGATTCTCCATGTAATTCAAAGCAAATTTGCCGAAGAAACCCTGGATCTAAAATCAATTTTGAGTGTGCCAAATTTCGAAAACAGATTTCGAAGAAAATGTAAAAATTTTCACTGTTGCGCCCTCCGGCGAAAGTTTTAAGAAAAAGATAAGTGCAGAAATGGATTCCTCATACCAAAAAACACCTTAAAGTATGTTTTTATACAAAATGTAAGCATTTCTTTAAGACACCACAGCAAAATGCTAAGAAACCTATTTTCGCAATTTGGCAAACTCCAAATTGATTTTAGACCCAGCGTTTCTTCGGCAAATTTGCTTAGAATTGCACGAAGAAGCCATCTGTGCTATACTCGCATAGTCAAAAAAAATCGCCCATGTAAATTGATCCGCCCTAATATATGTAGATACATATACGCAGTGTACATCCGAAAGCAAATAGCTATGCCCTCAACTGGGCTAGGGTCTACTAGGCAAAGCTATGTATGGATTTCAGTTTGAGTGGGTGTGCGTCTGTGTCTGCATTTGTATTTGTTTTTGTGTTTGTGTGTTGGTGAGTGTAAGTGCAAACGGCATCGACAAATATGCATCATAAATACCAAAAATCTCGAAAATATCACGTAAAATCGATCAGCAACAAAAACCCAATTGTTCAACAATGTAGCTACAATTTGTTTAGTAGCAGCGGCAACAACGACAAAAATGCAGTCAAGCCTTAAAACAACAACAGCAAACAAGAAAGGAGGGAGAATATACAAATGACAACAACAACATGAAATAGTAATTTACATTAACAGTGTTGCAAAAGGCTTTTAAAATGAACTGAGGGAAATTCAAACATGCATGTATGTATGTATGTATATACATGCGTATGTGTATATATATATTTACATGCTTACCTCCAGAAATGTACATTTTTAAAATTAATTGCTGTGACTTACGAATCCTAAATTTTCATATAACTCACCTTTTTGCTTTTACATACATATGTACGTATGTATGTACCTATTCATGGCAGTATTTGCTCATTTGCCAATGACAAAAAAAAAAGTTCCAGGAGCCTGTAAATAAACAGAGCAGAGGCCCTACAGCAAAAGGGAATTGAAATACATATTTGTGGGTATGTCTTCGTGGCAAAATCATACATAGGTATGCGTAAGTCGTTATATACATATATGTACATATATTTTGAGATTATTAAAATTCACTTTTCACTATGTTCGTATACGCTATGTACCGAAACCGGTCATACAAATTTCAAAAAAAAAATGTTCGAGAGTGTGTATTGGTGGTGGCCTGCTTAGAAAGAAGATAGGGTACTTAAGAACCCATTAGTTCTGATTTTAATCATATCAGAAATACATACATACATAACTCCAGTTTTGCCATTTTTACAAGAGCGAAGAAAAACTTGCAAAATTTTTATAACAAAATGTTTGCGTATTTAAAGCAAAACATAACTTCGTACGAAGCGATAGATTTCGACGTGAACACAGATTTGCTGTATTCTCTTAAAAGGAGGAGCTCATCTATACGACATGTTTATTTGCTAATTTTATGTTTGTTCTTTGTTTGTGAACCGATTTGAATGATTCCTTGGCCTTAGGCTAAGAACCTCCCCACAGAGATCCGATTTAAATTTTTTCAAAAATGAGCGCCGCACCGCCCTCCGGTGATTAACTAAATATGTATATCTCGATAATCAATTTCAATATCTACTAAACTCGGTGCAAATAGTTCCCTAAGTATAGCGAAGCCACCGGGTCGATATTTTTGAAATCGAAAAAGTATCACGCCCACTCCCCATGTAATGGTAATTTTCAGAAATATAAAACTAATGCTTAATATCCACTAGGTGTTAAATGACAAAATTTTTAATGACAGCGTTGGGCATTAAAAAATACTCGTGCCATTACGTTCATAAAAATAGTGATTACGTTTGTTTCCACATAGATTTTTTTTAGTCTGGTAGTGTTTCTTCATTTTACTTTGTTAGCTTGGTTTCATATAGAGGCAGAAAAATATTTTTCTCACCTGGTTACTCTTGCAACAAAATATGGTCTCGCTGACAATACACTAGATGCTTTAGTTTTTCTTGAATAGGTCGAATATTTTCAGCCCTAATAACAAAAATAACGAAAATTTGATAATTCTTAAGTTTTAAAAATTAATTTTTTGCATCTTAATTCATTTTTGTGTTGAGTTTTTGGTAGTTGGTTCTTTCTTTTAATCAGCTTTGCTTTGTTTGGACCTAGCATCTTTTCGGAAACGATGTATTTTCAATAAAACTAGGAGTGCCAGTTACTGTTGAAATTCGACCGTTCTTCTAGTTTTTAAGATCCTTGGAGAGGTTTCCTAACTTAGCACGTCGTTTAACTTATAATGTAATTTTTCAATTTTTTATTTCTTTGAAAGTCTTTGGAGGACTTTGGCAAGACTTGGAGTATACCCGGTATATTCCAATTTCTCGATAATTTGATACATAACGACAATTCAATGAATATCAAAAACACTAAAATCCCTTAACCCAACAAAGTTCGATATCTCACTAATTTGTATAAATTTTGATTACTGTGCTTTTGTAGGGCTTGATAAATATGCATAACTCGATAACTTTGGATACCTTTATAAATTTCGATTACTAGGTTGATTATAATAGCTCCACAATTTTAAAAAGCTATCAACCAATTTTCTGGTAGCACGAAAACAACTCGATAACAGTGATAACTCGATAAACTTAATGAACTTGAAATTTCGATAACTCGATATATTTTGACAATTTCAAAAGCTTCAACTCGATAAATCGACAATTTTCAGTAAATTAATAAATATCGATAGTTCGATACGTTCAAATAACTCGACGCAATACGATAACTCGATAAATCTCGTTAACTTCATAAATATTGACAATGCTATGAATCGACAACAAATTTTCTGTTTCTATAAATTTCGACAACTCTATGAATACTGATCAATTTGAATAAGTATACACGTTGCGATATCTCGACAAATATGGATAACCCTCGATGATTCGATAAATTTCGGTAACTTGATAATTTTCGATATCTAAATTTTTTTATAACAGATTTTATTTCAATTCCTTTCAAAAAATAAGTGCGCCTGGCCCTAGACTTGAGAAGTGAAACTTACGTTACATATCTAGAAATTGTGCTAGTTAATGTAATGTTATAAGCTTAAAGTTATATTTTATCTTTCTACTATCTTTATCCCTATCGATATCCTTTTCGTTATAATTACATTTATATTAATCTGTTTGCCTGTATCTTTATTTGTATACTTTCCTTTATGCTGCATCCTCCCCTTTGTCTTTTGAAAAGTAAAGTGTTTAAATTTACCTTGATCTTCAACTTTTTTATCTTTCATATCTTTGCTTTTATCTACATATGCACCTAGATGAGATGAGATGTGATGACGTGATAAGATGTTATGTGATGTGATGTCTGGTAATGCGATGTGATGTGATGTGATTTTATGTGATGTGATAGGATGTGATGTGATAGGATGTGATGTGATGGGAAGTCATTTCATGTGAAGTTATGTCATGTGATGTTATGCCATATGACGCCATATAATGTGGTGTCATGCCATTTGATATCATATCATGTGATATCGTATCATGCGATGTCCAGTTATCCATATCATATCATGTGATTTAATGTGATGTGATGCCATATAATGTGATCACATGTCATGTGCCGATTATTATATCGATAACACTGTCGATAAATATAACAATTGCAAAATCGTTTAATTTATCGATAATTGAATCGATAACAATATAGATTATTATACTGATAACAATATCGGTTATTATATCGATAACAATATCGGTTATTATATCGGTAACAGTATCGATTATTATATCGATAACAATATCGATTATTTTATTAATGACAATATCGAGAATTATATCGATAACAATATCGATCTCCATCCTCATCTTTTTCTTGATATTTATCTTTATATCCTAATTCTTATGTTTTCTCATTTTCGTCTTCACATTCACATTCACATTTATCTTCATTACATTCGTAGATGAGCCCACCCACATTTCCATTTCCATTTGTTTTCCATTAATATGCAAGTAAAATGTTCGTAATGTACCAATATATCTTCTGTTTTTTTTT
>NW_023458558.1:19204830-19242848 GCF_013731165.1 Rhagoletis pomonella | reverse complement strand
CTTTAAGCGGCGCAGTTTTGCTACAATATCAGTAGCAGCAAGAGCACAACAATAAATACCAACGCCAGTTTACCGGAAGAAGCATATTGTACGGGTATCAGGAGCAACAGATTTCCTCAATGGTTTTAATCCTAAAGAGCCGTCGCACACTAATCCGCCACTCGAATGTGCTAACATGTGCGCTGCATCTACGACATCACCGCCACCACAACCAACTACCAGCTACCAACAACTACCAGCAACCAACAACTACCAGCAACCAACAACAACAACAACAACAACAACGACGACGACAACGTCAGCATTGCCAATCTTTTAATGGCACTCATCGTTCATCGCGACTTTTCCGTAGCGGCTGCTTTGTCGGCGCTTACTTCATCATCATTAGCTGTTGACATACCAGACTTACCGGCGGTACTGGCGGCATCGGCGCAATGGGTATTCATTCAACTCATTTAACGTTTGGTATTCAATTGGAAAGCATAGATTTCGCTTTTCACGACGCAAGAGGATGCGTGTTGGACGCATGAAATGTGAGTTTGCTGTTTGTATTCCCACGTCGGCTTTTAAACGTATTTGCGTACTTTTGAGACTATTTTCCATCATAGAGAGTTTTACTTAGCGAAATTTTACATTTGGGTCAATTGCTATTATTACTATTGATGGGTATCAAGAGAATGTTCTTAAACAATGCGTTCTCTATATACTAAGTGTTATCCCTTAGGATATTAGTGTATGGTTGCCACTTATTTTCAATTTTACACAATTTATGTAAACCATCGCAATATGGATATCAAATGAAAGGTATTGGTGAGAAATTTGGTCCCAAAAAAAATATTTTCGATCAGGGTTTCCACGCTTTTATGTAATACAAATTTTTATTTTGTTAATTTCAATCAGCATTTTGTTTTTATGTACATATCATCACCTGAGTGGAAGTTCTACCTATCTCAGAAAACTTTTCAAAAACGCCCTACTTCAGAATTTTATTGGAGAACGCCATATTTCAGTATTTTATTGAAAAACACCCTATCTCAGAATTTGGTTGAAAAACGCCAAAAATCGGTTTAAAAAAAATTTAGTAAAAAAAAAAATATGAAATAAGCTATTAAAAATTAAATAATATTAAAAATTATGTTTCTTTTTAAAACAGTAAACTTTAAACATTAAAAAAGGAGAAAGATATAAAATAAGTTTGTGAAAACTAAATAGAATTAAAAAAATATATATTTTTCTGTAAAAGCAATTAAATTGAAAACTTAAAAGCAAGTTAGAGCAAAAAATAAAACCGACTTCAATTCTCATATAAAATTGTAAGAGTACCGTTAATTTCTTCATGATCCAAAGATCGGATCTAAAACAAATTAGTAGGGCCCACCTCTGAGGTACAACCTTGTCTTTAAAATTTATAGAAATCGGTTAAACTGGTCCAAAGTTATACATAAAAAAAAATATACAAAATTCCGACGAACCTTCTCATTTGAAATTGAATTAAATTAGTTTCATTAAATTAATTGAAATTTTTAAAAATATTACTCTTTTTAAAACAATAACATTAAAAAAAATAAACTAAAATAATTGAAATAGATTTCCAAAAACTACATGGAAAGTTAAAAACTATATATGTATATATATATATATATATTCCTTTATAAAGCAATAAAATCTAAAAATGGAATGAAAATTAATATAAAAGGCGATAAAAAATTTAAAAAGAAGAAAAAACACCGCTTCCCTAGACACGAACCTCGGATATCCCAAATATTATATCAGCGCATTGCTTCTCGGCCATTGCACTGTTGAAGCAGCGCGAGCAAAATGTTATACAAGTGCTTTCTGTCATTCACCATGAAAGTTGTCAAGGTGGCAGGGAGCTTTTTCTGTAAGACCTTCGTGCGAGAATAAACAAAATCTTACAAACTATCTTGCCTACTGTCTTTCAAATTGTGCAACCAAAAACTTTCACCTATCTTAGCCAGAATTTTTAAGCTCATCTAGTGATTTAACTATGAGGCCAAAAAGTTTTCATATTAATTTGCTTTATACTGTATTCATTAAAAAATAAATAATATGATAGGGGGTTGGATGTGGTCATTGTATTCCATACCTAAGACACAAGCGAACTCACTTCTGATACTAGCCAGCGCAAACTTGCATTGTGAATATAAGCTAAATGAAGAGTCATAGGGCTGGTTTCTCCAACTCAACTTAACTTAGTTTAGCCACTTTTTGGACTTAAGTCAAAAGTTAGCCTACGTTTTACACAGCTTATTCATGACTAAGTCAAGAAAATTGGCTTAACTAAGTTAAGTTGAGATGGAGAAACCAGCCCATATTGTTTCACCAAATAACGGTTTATTTTTATTTAGTACATTTATTCGCCTAGCACTACTTATTTACCTATGTACATTAGGGTGGCCCTTAAAAATGAAATTTTAAGTCACACCCCCTCAGTCGCTAATACAACGGTCAAAGATATCACATATAAATTTTAGTCCCGATTGGAGGCGGTTAATGCGTGTCGCACAGGGGTCAAAGTTCAAATTCCTCTATGGAGACTCAAAAAATTTAAATAAATTTTTTTTTCATCTAATACCCAAAGTCGATACTACTGTAGGCGCAGATATCACGTATAAATTTTGGTCCCGATTGGGGGCGGGAAAGGCGTGTTGCACAGGGGTCAAATTTCAGATTCCCCTATGGAGACTCAAAAAATTTAAATTCATTTTTTTTACCCTTACCCTACTCAATTTGAGACCACAATTTATATTTGACATCTTCGACGTCAGTAGTATCGATTTTGGGTATTAGATGAAAAAAAAATTTATTTAAATTTTTTGAGTCTCCATAGAGGAATCTGAACTTTTACCCCTGTGCGACACGCCTAAACCGTCTCCGATCGGGACCAAAATTTCTGTGTGATATCTTTGACTATATTAGCATCGATGTGGGGGTTGACGTTTAAGGCATCTGATGTAATAATGTACTTAATACATTTAAGGACCACCATAATGTACATATGTAGTGCAAATAAACATCTAATCTTATGACACTTTCAAACCAATTAAAGCGTTTATGAGTTGCGCGAAACTGAGACCGTGAAACAGCAGAAATTAATAGAGCGATGATCACAAGAAAATAGAAAACAAACCACGAACGTCTGTTGGGCAAATAACGCTTGTCATCCTGGAGAGTTTAGAATAGTAAATACAGAAAAGTATACATTCATATATGTACATACACCAAAATACATACATACCTATAGTAAATATGTACACAAATGTTTATAGATATTACTAAAATCGCCGCTTTAACTTTCCCACGGCAGCAGACAAGTCAGCACTTGCATATGATTGCCGATTGAGGTCAGACGCTTTGTTGGAAGCATTCAGAGCTGCATAAAGCACTTGCCAATCAGTTGAACAGAAGATATACAGAGATTGTTCCTAAGTGCTAACAAATGACCAAACAGCGAATCGACCACGTGTACAATAGACCAGCAACGAGCGAACGCTGCATGAGCTGTTATGTAGATAGCAAGCAGGACATACATATGTACGACGTATCCTGTCAATTTTCCAGTACTGCCTACAAAAATAATTTAAAAAAAAAATCCATGAACCTAAATACAAAACTTAGCCGCAACAAGTAACTAACTAGAACTAGAAAATTTGTTGAATATTTTGTTTTGAAAATTTTCTCACGGGAAAGTTACACTCATTTGCACGGCAATCAAATTGGGGTTTTCCAAAAAATGGCGCACATATTGTGCGAAATTGACGTGTGGACGAGAAGCGCTCGTCACTCTTAGGAAATTTTCATAGGCACAACATTTAGAAATGCGGAAGGACATGTTCACAAACATACATACATGCATACATACCTGCATTTACTTGGTGTACTTAATATGTGTGTACATATGTATTTATACACATGTGCCTATGCTAGCGGCGCTGTGCGCTAGTGTGGGAATGTCCTTCCTCAATACTAACTAGTAACACTTGCGGAAGCATTAAAGTGTGAACACGTCACTCAATTGTGTGTACCTGTAAACACTGCGCAGATCAGCGCAAATGTCAAATTCCCACGCAATGGCAGCAGCAGATAGGCACTGAGGTTTCTAAGATTAAAGGTGTTCCCACTGTCTTTTCACTAACACAGTATGATAGGCGACCATATGTATGCCAGTAAGGAGACTTCGAAGATAAGGTAAATGTAAATACATGCGTACATATGTATGTACGTAACATGGTACGAGTATGTGAGCACAGAGAAGGTTCGAACTTCTAAATAAGTAAGCATATGTTGTTAAATTATTCTTTAGCTGCTACAATTCATCCTGCCACTTCAGCTCCTATAGAAACTTCTTAGTGATTTTACCAAAACCAAAAAAAAAAAAATATATATATATATACAAAACGGAAAGTTCGTGCAACTCTTATTGCCACCACCCACCAAATCCATTCACTACCCTTATCCTATCTCTTATCGGTGCTGCTTTAGCGCCGCTCGCGCTGATTGCTGCCTTGCTTTTATCAGTAATTGCACACCACATTCGCCCCCCCCCACCCTGTCACTGTGCTTAATTTACAGATTAAAGCCCTTAAAGTAAACACCAGCCAACCATCGGAACTGCTGCAAGGCGGTAAGTGAATTTTGTGGTTGAAACTGGTATGTGTCCTTGCTAATTTTTATCCGGATTGCTACTACCTACAATACTTATTAACCCAATTACAATGTTAATGTGCAATACGCAATTGGATTTGCGAATCTTTATTTTTATGAGCGTACTAAAATAGTATTAAAGTGAAGTTTTTGTGCTACGAATTAATTGTGTACAAAAAGGATATCTGAGTGCTTAAGAAAATATTGCATATAACAATTAAAGCAAACATAACAAAAGCAATTAGGCAGATTCTAGAACAAAAAAAAAAAATACAGCCGATTATAAGTAAGAATGTTGTTCAAGTTTTCTATTCATAGGCCGCTTAAAGCATAGATTCTCAACATGGCCCACTTTAAGGTAAAACTTTTTTTGAACCCACTCGAAATTATTTTGCCTTAAACATAACTTATGTGTGCAACTTTATCCTTTTACTTTAAAGTAGAAAGTTCACATACTTACTTAAAGTATGTAGGAAAAGCTAGCCGCAGATTCACACCGACTTTAAAGGCTCTCATGTTTCCCCTAGGGATTTTAGGCCTATCAGTCTGTCATCGTTTTTACTAAAAACGCTGGAGAGACTGATATACCTGTACATAAGAAACGCGATTACTCGTGACTGTCTTTCAAGAGCTCAACATTCTCATTATAAGAATACCGCCCTGCACACATTGTTAAATTGGTTAGAGGAAGCCTTTAAGTTTAGCATTAGGAGTTCTGGAGGGTTATGACTTTGCCCCGAACACATAGATTACAGCGTCTCCAAAATGACTCCCACAAGCTCCTTCTCTACCTATATTCCCTAAAGAGAGCACTGGTTAGGGCAGAGTTACTCGAAGAAGGGAGCGGTAAACTTCTTCAAGGAACTGTCAAAACTTAGAGACAGGCAAATTAAGTTCAGGCTTCCGGACTTCTGCAGTGTCTTTCAGGGGGAAATATCTGATCAAGCTATAGCTCATCAAGGAAGCGGCAGGCTTACTGCTAAAGGGTGTGATGGTGCACTCAAAATCGGTAAAGGAATGTCGATTCGGAGTACTTCCTAATAAAGTTAGTTTAGGTGCCGAGCCACATTTACATCGCCGGAAGCTGCGTGGCTGATGAGATGACGTTGGAAAGGCACCCCTAAAACGTTATCCCTAGATAAGGAGCAACTAGGGACGTGGTTCTGTTGCAGCAAATGTTTTTATAGAGCACTTTAAAATACTTTTTGCAGATCAAGACACGAGTGCCCCATCGTTAGCTGCCGAAAAACACGTCAACTCTCAAGGGCTATTGATGGATGTTGTGACAAGCTATTGTGCGATTGGTATTCACGCGGGAAGACTAGGAATTTCAACTGATCCCTTTTTTATCAGCTGTCAAGAGGAAAGTCAAATCATCTCCATGTCATCATGTACAACCTCAGAAAAATATCAGAAAATATTTTTGGCCACCTAAATCAACTTGTGTGCAACGGCATGAAATTGATAAATAACGATTGACTCCTGTGAATATTGAACTTTAAAGCCACCATATTTGCAACAATATGCGTCCATACACAAAATCTCCATTTTACAAATAAAATCTGGTATGGTGCCTTAAAAAAATTGAACATGTCTCCAGTTTACGTACACGAGTACTTACTACAAGGCAAGGCAAACTAATTTCCGACCAAATTTAAACTTTAAACAAGAAAGTATTTCCAGCTCCTGCCCGTCTGCCTACAATGGTATGAAAACAAGCCTAGCATAAGTAGACATACATGCGTGTACATATTAGGCTTTTATGTATTTTTGCGCCTTAATACAAGCTACACTAGCTAGCAGTTCAAGAGTATTTTCCAAAATAATTATGCATATATTTAGTATTTGCGTTTGCCAAATAAATACAGACTACTGTGTATGAAATTTCCACTAACAATAATTCGTCAACAATTCAAAAGTAAACTTTAATGCTTAATGTACAAAGACAATGTACACACACATGTCCAACATATGTACATTAGGGCGGATAAAATTTCTTTTTTACTATGAGCGTATAAAATATTAGGATTCTCCATGTAATTCAAAGCAAATTTGCCGAAGAAACCCTGGATCTAAAATCAATTTTGAGTGTGCCAAATTTCGAAAACAGATTTCGAAGAAAATGTAAAAATTTTCACTGTTGCGCCCTCCGGCGAAAGTTTTAAGAAAAAGATAAGTGCAGAAATGTATTCCGCATACCAAAAAACCCCTTCAAGTATGTTTTTTATACAAAATGTAAGCACTTCTTTAAGACACCACCACAGCAAAATGCTAAGAAACCTATTTTCGCAATTTGGCAAACTCCAAATTGATTTTTTAGATCCATGGTTTCTTCGGCAAATTCGCTTAGAATTGCACGTAGCATCCTTCTGCGCTATACTCGCATAGTTGAAAAAATCTCCCAAGCAAATTGACCCGCCCTAATATGTGTATGTACATATACGCAGTGTACATCCGAAAGCAAATAGCTATGCCCTCAACTGGGCTAGGGTCTACTAGGCAAAGCTAATGTATAGATTTCAGTTTGAGTGGGTGTGCGTCTGTGTTGGTGAGTGTAAATGCAAACGGCATCGACAAATATGCATCATAAATACCAAAAATCTCGAAAATATCACGTAAAATCGATCAGCAACAAAAACCCAATTGTTCAACAATGTAGCTACAATTTGTTTAGTAGCGAGCGGCAACAACGACAAAAATGCAGTCAAGCCTTAAAACAACAACAGCAAACAAGAAAGGAGGGAGAATATACAAATGACAACAACAACATGAAATAGTAATTTACATTAACAGTGTTGCAAAAGGCTTTTCAAATGAACAGAGAGAAATTCAAACATGCATGTACGATGTATGTATGTATGTATATACATGTGAATGTGTATATACATATTTACATGCTTACCTCCAGAAATGTACATTTTTTAAATTAATTGCTGTGACTTACGAATCCTAAATTTTCATATAACCCACCTAGTTCCCTAAGTATAGCGAAGCCACCGGGTTGATATTTTTGAAATCGAAAAAGTATCACGACCACTCCCCATGTAACGGTAATTTTCAGAAATATAAAACTAATGCTTAATATCCACTAGGTGTTAAATGACAAAATTTTTAATGACAGCGTTGGGCATTAAAAAATACTCGTGCCATTACATTCATAAAAATAGTGATTACGTTTGTTTCCACATAGATTTTTTTTTAGTCTGGTAGTGTTTCTTCATTTTACTTTGTTAGCTTGGTTTCGTATAGAGGCAGAAAAATATTTTGCTCACCTGGTTACTCTTGCAACAAAATATGGTCTCGCTGACAATACACTAGATGCTTTAATTTTTCTTGAATAGATCGAATATTTCCAGCCCAAATAAAAAAAAACAACGTAAATTTGATAATTCTTGAGGTGATACTTAAGTTTTATAAATTAATTTTTTGCGTCTTACATAATTCATTTTTATGTTATTTTTTGAAGTTGGTTCTTTCTTTTAATCAGCTTTGCTTTGTTTGGACCTAGCATCTTTTCGGAAACGATGTATTTTTAATAAAAGTAGGAGTGCCAGTTACTGTCGAAATTCGACCGTTCTTCTAGTTTTTAAGATCCTTGAAGAGGTTTCCTAACTTAGCACGTCGTTTAACTTATAATGTAATTTTTCAATTTTTTATTTCTTTGAAGGTCTTTGGAGGACTTTGGCAAGACATGGAATATACTCGGTAAAATCCAGTTTGTCGATAATTTGATACATATCGACAATTCAATGAATATCAAAAACACTTAAATCCCTTAACCCAACAAAGTTCGATATCTCGACTAATTTGTATAAATTTTGATTACTGTGCTTTTGTAGGGCTTGATAAATTTGCATAACTCGATAACTTTGGATACCTCTATAAATTTCGATTACTAGGTTAATTTTGATAGCTCAATATTTTAGAAAGCTGTCAACCAATTTCTCTGGTAGCACGATAAAATTCGATAAGCAGTGATAACTCGATAAACTTATATATCCTTGAAATTTCGATAACTCGATATATTTTAACAATTTCAAAAGCTTCGATTCGATAAATCGACAATTTTCAGTAAATTAATAAATATCGATAGTTCGATAAGTTCAAATAACTCGACGCAATACGATAACTCGATAAATCTCGTTAACTCCATATATATTGATAATGCTATGAATCGACAACAAATTTTCTGTTTCTATAAATTTCGGCAACTATATGAATACTGATGAAAATGAATAAGTTACACGTTGCGATATCTCGACAAATATGGATAGCCCTCGATGATTCGATAAATTTCGGTAACTGGATATTTTTCGATAACTAAATTTTTTATAACAGATTTTATTTCAATTCCTTTCGAAAAAAAATAAGTGCGCCTGGCCCAGACTAGAGAAGTGAAATTTACGTTACATATCTAGAAATTGTGTTGGTTAATGTAATGTTATAAGCTTAAAGTTATATTTTGTCTTTTTACTATCTTTATCCCAATCTATACCCTTTTCGTCATAATTACATTTATCTTAATCTGTTTGCCTTTATCTTTATTTTTATACTTTCCTTTATCCTGGTATTTGTCTTTTGTATCTTTCATATACATACAAATTCATCCTCCCCTTTGTCCTTTGAAAAGTAAAGTGTTTAAATTTACCTTGATCTTCAACTTTTTTATCTTTCATATCTTTGCTTTATGTACATATGCACCTAGATGAGGTGAGGTGTGATGACGTGATAAGATGTTATGTGTTACGCCATATAATGTGGTTTCATGCCATTTGATATCATGTGATGTGATATCATATTATGTGATATCGTATCATGCGATGTCCTGTTATCCATATCATATCATGTGATTTAATGTGATGTGATGCCATATAATGTGATCACATGTCATGTGCCGATTATTATATCGATAACACTGTCGATAAATATAACAATTGCAAAATCGTTTAATTTATCGATAATTGAATCGATAAAAATATAGATTATTATACTGATAACAGTATCGATTATTATATCGATAACAATATCGGTTATTATACCGGTAACAGTATCAATTATTATATCGATAACAATATCGATTATTGTATTAATGATAATATCGAGAATTATATCGATAACAATATCGATCTCCATCCTCATCTTTTTCTTGGTATTTATCTTTATATCCTAATTCTTATGTTTTTCTCATTTTCGTATTTATCTTTAATTTTGCCTTCACTTTTTTGTTTTAATCGTTTTCATTTATTTCTTCAGCATCACTTATATCTTTATTGCATTCGTAGATGAGCCCACCCACATTTCCATTTCCATTTGTTTTCCATTAATATGCAAGTAAAATGTTCGTAATGTACCAATATATCTTCTCTTTTTTTTCCATTCATTTATTATTTTAAGCTTTTTCAGTGTTGTTGTTGTTTCGTTATTATATATTTTTTTTTGCGGCCACCGTTAACTCATGATTTCTACGTGATGTTTATATGAATTCACTTTGTTATTACATTTGAACTCAAGAACAACAACTACACGCTGAAGCATAAATTCTTAATAAAAGAGTTTAGAAGAAAAGGCAAACAGAGAGAAAATGAAATGTAATAAAATGAGAAAAAATATTACATACATACATATGTACCAAATTAATATTAATGTTGGTTTATAGCAAACAACACCAGATTAAAACCAATGCCAATTTAATTTCACGAAGTGAGCCATCAAATTCAAACCAATAGGACGATCTATTTACATAGCTCGAAAGCAAGTTGAGAACTAAACACAAGGATTTAACTCAGGTAGGCCGAAGTGCACACAATTAAATTTAATAAATATAAATAATAATAATAAATAAAAAAATCTCATTTACATACTTTGTATATAACGAATAAAACCAAGTTGTTTTTATATATGGAAGAAAACCGTAACATCTTCGGCAAAAAATTTTTAATAATTAATAATTAATTTTTAAACACTTAAAACTTGCACACTTCTGAGAAAAAAGTTTGAACTTTGGCCGAAAATGTTTCGATCTTTTTTTTAGTTTTCAACAAAGTTTTAAACTTGGATTTATGAGGGTTTTTTTTAGAGAATGAACTACATATATTTTAATTAAAAATTCATAACATTAATTATCATTTTCATTATTATCAATTTATCATTTAATTATCATTTTGAATTTGGTTGCAAATGATATGACCACTACCGTATAGGTGTAGATATGTAGCTACCTACACGTGCGTACTTTCTGTTGACCATTAACTTATCTCAAACGTATTTGAGTTCTACTTTATTTTTTAAACTCAGGTTATTCAAGCGCCCATATCATTCGCATTCTTATTATTGTTTATGTGTGCATTTAGTAATCAATACATGGCGTACATACATTGTTGCTGCTATTGCTGCTGCCTTAGTCGTCATTCAAACTAGCCGGCTGTATAGCCATAGCCAGCCATAATCGTTGTAGCCGTCACTTGTTGTACAATATGTTCGTATGTATGTATATAGCAGTATGTTGGAAAAAAATCAATAAAAGTCACGTTTTACAAAACATCACGTTTCATAGATATACAGAGACTCAATGTGGCATTGCAGCGTAGCCAAATATCGAGTTAGAGAAAACAAAAACAATTTCAAGAAATATACATACATACCTACATACACACAAATAATAATAATAAAAAAACATTAAGAAAAATTCACAACTCTGATGTTTTGCAGAGTTTTCAATGTACATACGTATATATATACATAGATGTACTTATGTATATTGTACATATTACTTACTATATATGAATCTACATAACAAGTGTAACAAATAATTTACAAGAATGTAAGTTATATGTGCATACATACATACATACATATATTTTAACTATTTATTTTTAATAAGTCGATAACCATCCAGAAAAAAGGTCAAGTTCAAAAATTCAAAAATATTGTATTGCACGCGTACATATGTATTTATGTATGTACATACAAATGTATGTCTATATATGTATTAAAGTTTATTTGATAAAGCTCAAAGTTCTTTTGTTTTCGCAAAGTCTTCTTCTTCATCTTTATTGGTGCTATAACCGCTTAAGCGATTTTGGCCGAGTCCAATAAAACATACCAGTCATTTCACTTCTGTGCCAATTGACTCCAATTGGAAATACGAAGTGAAGCCAAGTCTTTCTACACCTGGTCGTTCCAACGCAGAGGAGCTCGACCCGCGTCGAATATTTTCAGGGCTGAAGCGTTTCTGTCCGTTTGAACGACATGACCTAGCCAGCGTAGCCGCTGGGGTTTTTATTCGCTGCATGAGTCTATACCTAATATAGAGCTCATACAGATCATCGTTAAATCGTCTGCGGAATTCGCCATCGCCAACGAGTCTTTACGCAGAATTTTTCTCTCAAAAACTGTACGGTCTTGTAAAGTATTTTGCCTGAGCAGTCCAGTTCTGCGTCTCTTATGATCTTCTCTACCATCAGATTAAATAAATCACATGAAAAGGAGTCACCTTGTCTGAAACCTCGTTTGGTATCAAACGGCTCGGAAAGGTCGTTCCCAATTCTGACGGAGTTGGTGGTATTGCTCTACGCTATTTTAAACAGCCGTATTAGTTTCGCAGGGATACCAACTTCCCTTCGTGCTGTCGAAAGCGGCTTTGAAATCGACAAATAGATGGTGTGTGTCGATCCTATTCTCGCATGTCTTTTTCCAGATTTGGCGTATTGTAAATACCTGGTCTAAGGTGGATTTGCCAGGTCTAACGCTACACTGATAAGGTCCAATCAGTTCGTTGACGGTGGGCTTCAGACCTTATAACCTACGCTTAGAAGGTTGATCTCGCGGTAGTTGGCACATATGGCGGGATCGCCTTTCTTGTGGTTTGGGAAGAGCACACTTAAATTCCTGTCGTCGGGCAGGCATTCATCTGACCACATTCTATATAAGAGTTGATGTGTGCACCTTATCAAATCCTTTGAGGTTTTTCAAGCGCGCTATTGCTATTCTTACCTCGCCATAGTCAGGTGGTGGGACATCGACTCCGTCATCATCGACTGGGGGCTCAGGCTGCTACCATTCAGTAGGGTGGAAGAGGGGTCTTCCCATAATTTAAATACGTTCTTGACATCGCTCACTAAGTCGCCATTATTGTGTTCGCCCTGGTCTTGAAACCTTCCGTAAGTCTCCAAACTCTCTGATAAAATTTTCGGGTCAGCATCTCAATCTCTTCGCACTCATACAATTCGGCCTCTCTCTTCTTATTGCGACTAATACGTCCCGCTTGCTTCTTTTGTTCCTCATAACGTTCCCATATGGCACGCGTTGCGCCCGATCACGGCGAGGCCTTGTAAGCGGCATCTTTTTTCTCTGCATCTTCTTTACACTCCATCGTGGTCCCCTCAGGCTCGCTGAAATCCGACTACTTCTCTGGCGGCGGTACTTAATAATCGGGAAATGTGATTCCACTACTCGCGTATATCGAGAGTTGAGTGGCGAATAAATTGGCGGGCAGTAGAGATTGCAGTTAAACTTTCCTTTATAGCGGTTGATTATCCAGTAATTTTTTAGATGAATGTACATACATATATCGGGCACTAACCGCCAAAAAGAAGTAAGCGATATTTTTTTCAAAACTGTTTGATGCAGAAATGCATATAGATACTCTAGAAGTATTTCTGCGTCAAAAATGAAATTTCGAAAAAATATCGCTTACAACTTTTTTGGCGGCTAGGGGCCGATATGTAATACATATCTCTTGAGGTAAGGACATTATTTATGCTATTTTATATAATCAACACATAGACTTTGTTTGTTAATACGTATGATTAAATATAAAAATTGCAGACATTTTCCATTTTTAAGCCCACAGAAGTTTTGGTCAAGACTGTATATCCAGGCCTCTTTCTAAGAACCCATATGGACGAGCAATTGCGCTACATTCCTTCATTTATGTGTACATTTGAATGTATGTACATATTAGAGGTATACGCCGCCGAGCCACGCCGCCGCCGCCGCCGTTTTTTGTCATTTCTCACGCGCCGCCGCCGAGTTACGTAAATATCGGCGCGGCGGCGGCGGCGGCGGCGTTCGGCGCCTAAGGAATTTTGTACAAAATTTTCATGATGTATGCACATTAAAATACATCGTTTGAAAGAACTAAATACTACTCGTATAAAGACACTATTTTACGAAAAGAGGATTAAATTTTTAAAGGAGTTATTTCGCATAATTTGGGCCACTGAACATTTCCAAAAAAGCGTAACTCAGAAAAAACATAGGTAACACGTTATATTTTTCTATTTGGCACATTTTGGCACTTTTTTATCCTCAATATGGCACTTCATAGCTAAGTATAGTTGGAAGCCCTGTTCCCAAGTGGTGGTCAAATCCCAGGAGGCGTTTGCTCCCGCGCATCGCAATGTCTTCTACACAGGGTTAAAGTCCCCATTTTTCGTAAAATTACTATTATTTTTCATTACATTCAGTAATAGTGGATATTTTAGCTACCTACAAGTGGCCAGAAAGGCCCGTTCTGGTGGAAGTTGACCAAACCTTGTTTTCAATATACATATGACCCGCAAAGAATCGTAACAACTCCGTAATTTAACATAACGGATGATAAGATTATTGCAAAAAAATTTTAATAGCGACATAAATTTCCCCAATAACTTAACATTTTAAATTTTTTTATTTCTTTAAATTTCAGTAGTATACATATACGGATTTGTAGAGAACATAGAGATGTATTTATTTATATACGTCGGACTTTCTTCTGTTTGCCCATCCATCAGCAGCAGACACTCAACATTTTAATTCAAGTAGAAAGTAGCGTAATTTTAATTTAAAACTAATTCAATGAATTAATTAAATACAATTACAATCTGAATTGGCATGGCCAATGCCTAACGCTGACGAGATGACATGATAAGATTAGTAGCTTTATGTCTCTTTTGAATCTACCTAATGGGCAGTAGCGCCGGCGTTTTCAGACGCGCCGGCGTCGCCGCCGCCGCCGATTCTTTTTCAAGTTGACCACGCCGCCGCCGCAAAGCCTGTCGGCGTAAACCTCTAGTACATATACATATGTATGTATGTATGTAAGAGCAGCATTACGTTTTCGTACGGAAGTAGTGCTTAAAAAACCAGTTAGAATAGAAATGCCTCAAAGTGGAATACATTTGAGAAGGACGCCCATTGCTCGTTCATTTTCATTCTGGCTATGGTACAACAAACAATATTAACACAAAACGGAAAGTAATGCATGTATGTACACAGTCATTGCCTAGTGAAATGAGTAAGTTGATATGTAAATACATACATATGTACATATATGTATGTATACATACATACTTATGCTGGCCGGACGATCGGTTCATTCACCAGCCACTTATGGAAAAAACTGGTTTTCAAGCCAAGTGCCACCAAGTCTTCTAGTGCATATGCCTACAAGAATCAGGGCAGCGGCAGAGACAATGACAATTAAACAACAGCCGCAACTGCAACACAACAAAGTCGCGACGGCATAACACCGAAACAGCAACCGAAACGCCAACAACATGCCACCATTAACACAACCGCCAGCTCCAACACAAACAACGTGCAACGAACAGCTCATTGGCTGTCCAACCCGCAATACACTCACACATACACCTACGAACACACACACACACACACACGCATTTTAACAGAAACCCATACATACATTCATACACAAATAAAAGCATAACAGCCGCGCAGCTGCCAACTGCCAGCTGGAAAGTCAAACTGGAATTTTTTGGAATATTTTGTTTCGTTTCACTTTCGCATTCGTATTGGTATTCGTCTACACGTTTATACGCATTTGTTGTTGTTTGTATGAGTGTTGTTGTTGTTGTTGCTGTTGTTTCCATTGTTGTTACATTTGTATTTGTACAGCATGTCGTGTCTCGACGTAAGCTCGTCAACGCCCGCCGCTGACGTTGTCATGTTGTGTGTTTGAACGCGTAAATAGGTATGCATGTATGTATGTATGTTTGTGCGGGTAAGTGTGCGCTCATTTGGCAACGCCTTTTCTATTCTATTATTTGAATTGCATTTGCGTGTGTGTGTATTCAACTGGCCGGATGTGTTTGTGTGCGTATGTGTGTGTGTGTGTGCATCTTTCACCCCTCATTGTCAGCCGGCAGGGCAATGTCTGTATTTGCTTTCTCTTTCATGCTAGCACTGTCTGTGGCATGCCACATGCGACATGTGCCATACAATGTCTGGCAACACATCCGTTTTACTGTCATTTCAATTCTAGTTTGATTCTAACCGAGTTGCAACTTCAATTCCGATTTCATACATACATATATACATACATACATATGTAAGCATTTGTGTACGATTGTTGTTGGAAAGGTGTGAAAGCAGCAGAAGTCATTGTCTGCAGTAAAAATTCAATGTCAATCTCGTCATTTTATTGCAAAAACCCAAAATGCATAGATACACAAACGCCTATGTACTTATGTACATATGTACATATAATAAGCTTTTGACGCATACTTTTGGGCGTTTAAACTTCTTCAGCATTAAGCTTAAACTTCTGAGTTAGATTTAAATTTTTGGAAGTTATGTACATATGTATGTATGTGTGTAAATTACAATTCAAACAAGTAGAGAGGTCAACTGGCAAGACGAACGACCTTAACGCAGCACAGTGGTCTGAGAGTGGCAGAAATACCGAATTTCTAAATGTGTGAAAATATCCAACTAAGTGGTCCAGTCGATTCTAAAAGTCCCTACTAACCGGTTTTAAGGATTTTTTCCTGAAAATAAAAACTACTCTAGCAATTATCAAAGGACACAGCAAGGCGGTGTTGTATAAATAGATTTTTTCTCGTATGAATTTGCATACGCCTTTTAACGGCTCAGGAACAGTAGTTGAATGATCGATTGGATTTGTCTTCATCTTCAATATCAAGCTCAATAGTATGCAAGGGTGGCTCCAAATCATGTCCTCATAATTTTTCCTAGTCCTTATAGAGTTAAGGACATTTTTGTGATATTATGCATTTTTAGTGTTTTTCTGGGGAGTATAAGTATCTAACCGAGGCTCACTTAGACAATTAGGAGATTGTGCTCTAGGATACCACAATGGTGGACGGTGATTGGTACAAAAATACTTTGTAGACTTTAAACTAATAGCGAGACAAATTTCAGCTGCGTCCGTTTGCGTGCAGTCTTCCATAGACTGAACGCTTCGAACTGCCAGATCTCTATAAGAGTTGCAGCAAAATTTATTAAACGTAAGGAAAGAAAAAGTATGAAAGCTGATAAAAATTGGTGAGCTGCCACGCCCACTACTCTAGGGGCGGATATGGTAAATGCTATCCGATCCCAATGAAATTCGGTTTGGAACTCGGATTAAGCCTACCATGTGTCATGGACTATTAGTAACGATCCAATAAAGATATAAAAAAAACCATGGAAACCGGTTCGAAAAAACTGAGTCAATCACCCTAGTAATCATTAAACAATTTAAATCCGTTTTCTGGAAAATTATATTCTTTGAGTTAGGATGGTCTTATATGTACATATACATATATCCGATTATTGGATCATGAAGAAATAACTGGTACTCTTAAATTTGACTATAAGAATTGAAGTAGATTTTTTTGCTTAAAAATTACTTGTTATATATATTTTCTTTCACTTACTGTACTTATACAAAAAAAAAAAATAAAAAAACATTTTAGAGCTTGCATAAAAAAATTGGCATTTCTTTGTTACGTGAAACATTATAACAAGATAAATGTGCAAAAATTTGAACTTTTGAGAAAAAAAAATTAAGTTTTTAATAAAAAATGGTAATTTTTATTAAAATTTTGGTACTAATAAATTCCTTAAAGTGGCGACCGTGCCTGAAGGGAAAGCTAATAGTTGTGAACTAGTCACGTTCTATCCTTTTGCTATGTTAGCGACTGGTAAATTTAACATCTACCAGTAGAAGTACCAGTATCATCATATCAGTTGGCGGAATAGTCTGCCAATTCATCCCCCTGAAAGGAGCGAGTGTACCATTTTATAAAGAAATATTTGAATAAGAAAAATCGATTATAATTTTTTACGAAATTTACAATTTTATAAAATAATAAAAGTAACAGAAGCCAGCAGAAAAATGTTATTCAACTAAAACTCATTGAGATTTTTGTTCAACCACCATTCACATTTTTGAGATTAACTGCCTAACCAGAATGGTGAGGTTGTGGTATGTAGCAGGAGCTGTCAAAAGTAAAAATGTTCTAAATACTCTAAACTGCCCTTAATATGTAGCTGTGGTTATGGTGTATTATTTCTGATGTAGCGAGCGAAATAGCTTGTGGCTGTGGTACTACATTCTCTTTAGCCAGTAAGTTTTTATGGAAGGTATGTGTTAAAATAAACCGATTGCTCCCATTTTTTTAATGTTTAGTTATAATATTATTACCAACATATGGGCAAAATTTCGGAATCATAAGTCCGCTTTTTATGGCATTTTTAAGGCGTTTTTGAGGATAGGTTTGTATGGGAGTTATCCTTTTTTTATTTTTTTCTTGATTGATGTCCATAAATGTTGCACACGGAATATTTGTACGACGACTCCTTCTAATTTTTTCCAAAAAATGTATGGGTATGTGTAACGATTTCAAGTGACAATGAAAAAATTAGTAATTTTAAGGCTAAAATTGTTCAAGTATTTGATTTATTTTTCACTGCATTCGTTTCTGGAAACCCAATGATTGAGATAAATGCAAGAAGAATGCATTAGTGTTTTTTTTGCCGAGAGAAGGGAATGACACTAAAACCAATTCCGGAGATTTGTTTATATGTACACATTGTAAACAAGAAATTAGGCATTTTTTAAAGAAAACCCTTTTAAAGAGTAAAATTCATTTATTTAAGTTATCATATTTTAAGTAACTATATTAGTTTTTGTTTTGAATAATCAAAGTCTTGATTACATGAGTAATTGATTAACCGAAAACTGATTAACAAAATTTGGTCGAGTAATCGAATAATCGCACATCCCTAATTTATTTACATACATTTTTCCTAAATTAAAAAAAGATTTTCAAATTTATAATTTATGTATATTGAAATTGATTTAATTTAAAAAATCTTAACCAACTCCAAGCCAGAACCGGTAGTGCTAGCGCGACGCCACAGCCGACATACAAAAGTAAGAAAATCAATTAATTGCACTTGTTTTTTACTTTGACATATAAAAGAAATTTTATTCAAATAAAATAAAATAAAACACTTTTAAATTTTAATGACTTCAGCAGCCGTTTATAAAAATATGTTCGAAAAGAGCTTTACTTTTTTAAACTTCTCTTGCTTGACACACATATTCGTTATTTAAATTAATTTTGAATTTCTAAACAGGTGGCAACCCTCTTCAAAAATCTTTTAGAAATTTATTTTTATAAACCCTCTCCTTTGACATAAATATTAAAATAATTCATCAATTTGTTAATTATATGCCTTTAGAATGGCAACCCCCCTCCCCCGCTCCAATTTTTTTCGAAATAAAGTTTTCTTAAACATCTCTCGTTAGACACAAATATTCAAATATTTCATTGGAGTTGTTAATTAAGTTGTTTTAAATTTTTAAGCATGTGGCAACGCTCGCCAAAAACTACCATTTTAAGTTCAGATTCTTAATCAGCACCACGAAAACCCGCGTTATAGACAATTTCATGTCCATTAAATAAGTTTAACATATTTTTATCGCATTTTAGCGGATTCGCTACACTGTCCAACGCACCAAGCTGGAAAAAAATTACCAAATGGACAATCTGTGGCAACTGTGGAAGTGATCAGCTGTATCGAAGGTTGCAAGTGTTTGCTGATCGTATATATTGTTCAAAATTGTCGAACTGATAAGCCATCCTTTAGCTGATACTAGTTTGTGAACTGGTATTTTTACTGACTGATTTGGCTTTTCGCTGCAGGGTATGTATGTATGTATATAGTTATGTGCATGAACATATTCATTCATTCAAGCAATGCGCATAAAAATCAAACTACTGTGACGCATCGCCATTTGTCTTGCTCTTTAAAAATTTTGCTGTTGACTTAATTTTTTTCTTACATTTGTATTTGGATTGCTTTAGTGCTTTTTGAATGTTCCTGTTTCGGGCTGCTGGGCTGTCATTAAATTCACCGAAGCTGCAACAATAGCTGCGTTATACGATATCCCTACATCCAGCTGCAGTCTACAGTATGGAGTGGTAATGGCAAAATGCATTTTGCAGCTAAAATAATTATGCTGCTGACAACAACAACAACAACAACAACAAGCAATGAATGCCATTTCCATGCTCCAGACCAAACAAATTACAAGCTACCGAACAATTTTCAGACATACATATACATCCATACATGGTGTGGGTAGAGCCAACAATGCTGCAAGCTTCCGATTATATAAAAATGCATACTTAAATATGTGCATATATGTATGTATGTACACAAGTACTTAGTATGTAAAAGCGCAATAAGAATATCCAAATTAAAAACAAACAAATCTCCTTTCTTCATTTCCCCATAAATATTTCGAAGCGAATAATGAAATGTAAAACTAATGTGCACAATTATTACTCTTTGGATCCATCTCAAAGTGCTGCTGTAGTTGGAGCACTGTTGTCGCTGTCCGGCATACTAACTTTGATGGGGCGGCGAGCTGGGCAAGTGCGGCAGGGCAAACAGGCGGCGCGATGATAGCAACACAAGTGGAGTATGCGCGCGCTCCTCTTGCTGTGCCGTGCAGTGTTTAACGACGCCAATCACACAGCTGCAATTATGTTTTGTGCAGAAATTCTCTGACTGACTCGGTAATTCAAAACTGAAATTTGTAACAGGCGCGGAAGACGACGGCGACGGCGGCGGCGACCACAACCAAAATAGTAACAACAACACTAGGTAATACAAATGTTCGCTTTAAAACCGCACCGAAAAATCGTAAATTATGCTTCATAAAAACAAAACAATGTGCGCATGCGCGACGTTTGACATGAAGCGTGCACAGTACGCGCCACCAATAACAGCAATAAAGGAGACGTACTACGAACTCTGCGCCTGTGTAATGCAACTACAATTTGTCATCGAGCAGCACAAAAAACCAAAAACAAAAAACACACACCCAAAACAAGAACTACTAAATTAATGACAGCACGTAAAACTTGAGATTTAATACGGTCATATGTACTATACTCGTATGTAGGCGCTGTTAGCGACAGCAACTCTAAATTCACTGGCAATGGGCGCGATGCAACTAAAAGCTGAAATATCGCCAAACCGCGATTGGAGCGAACGCTCCAGTCACAATGCTGATCGCATGCTCGAATATACGGTGGCGGTGGTCGCTGCCGCGAAGCGTCGGACATGAAGCGCGCACGGGCGCCGCCACCGCCATCATATCGCAAGCGACTCCGATAACGCTGACTGCTGCTACTCTAAACTCGTGCAAAGCTCTTGGCCAGCTGACATTCGGCAAGTGCGCAAAGCGAGCGCTATCGCTGGCGCGCTGGCTAGTGGTTGGCTCAGGCTCTTACGAACCACTTTCCACTGAGCCCCCCAGCTACTGTGCTGATATGTATGTATGAACGTATGTGATCGACGTTGTCACTTGCGCTTGCCCAATGTCAAGCAAAACATACATTTCTATGTATGTATGTATGTAAATAAAAATAATAATCATATTTACCCTTCGTGATTTGTGTTGACTTTGCAAAATTTTGCATTTCATATGAAAATTTCACTCTGCCAACGCCAGCTTTTACTCCACTAGCTCGACTATCACTTGAGCCAGCACTATTCGTCTATGCGACTTTCTGGCAGCTGGGTTGCCGCGAACGTTCTTTCTTTTTGCTATGCTTTACTTTTCCGTACTACTTTCATCAGCATTTTTATTTATCGCTTACTAAAGTTCTTATTTCAAGTACAAGTGCATTTGCATGGTGACTTTCTTCGAAGTTCTCCGAAATTATGCTGATACAGAAATGCATACATACTTATATGTTTACATACATACATATGTTTACAACCGTGAATTGCTTTTGCCTTTTTCAAAGTCCAGACCTTAGTCAATATCCATTGACCAATGTTGAGTGTTATGTAACGTGTCGGTGTTTATGACTTGCGCTGCTTATATTAATATTAAAAAAAAAAAAAAAAACAATTCTAGTTATTTGTCACCGTTTTATTTGGTTTATGCAGCTACCATTTTCACGTGGAACAGAAAACTTGGCTTGGTATTAAATAACCAACTCAGGGGTAAGCAAATACAGAACAAAATAAAAAACAAAAAAAAAACCGTAAAACCGTAAAACCGAAGTATTAAATTACAATTAAATTAGTAGCATTTAGAAAAATTCACACAGTTCCAATTCGTTTTTTTATCATTCTTCCGCTGTTACCGAAGTGGTACGCTTTTAATGGATTCGGAACAGTGACCAGCACTTCCATTTCTATAAAATTATTACTCAATTAAATTGAAAATAGGGTTAATATCAAGAAATAGAATTTCTAAACTTTTTCTTTTTGAAGTGGTTGGTTGGGAGTAAATTGGCAAATTCCACGGAAATCGCATACGGATATGGTGCAACGGAAATGGTTGATGCTGAAACAAGTACTTCAGTGGGTGTATGTATATGGAATTAATTTAACAAAAAGGTTAAAGCATAACTCTTAGAAAAAGACCAATACAAGAACGAAAGTAAAGGGGAGTACGTAAATAGGTAAAGGAAAGGATAAAGGCAAAGGTAAATATAGAAACAAAAACAAAAATGCGTAAAGATAAAGGCAAAAATGAAGGCCAAGGTAAATTAAAACACTTCACTTATATATAAGGGCAAAGGTAAAGGCGAATATGTAGATGAAGAAAATGATAAACATAAAATTAAAAACAAAGATGTAAATGAGGATACCGATAAAAGTAAAGACGAAGATAGGGGAATAAAGATTAAAATAAAGGGATTTAAAGAGGAAAGGATATAGAGAGAGAGACACGGAGACTCAATCTGGGAACTATTTTAGGGTTTTAGAAATTTTCGGAATTCTCGAGACTTATCGATAAAGTAATCGGTATTTTTATCGGTTTTGTTATCGATATTTTTTATCGATTTTGTTATCGAAATTATTATCGATATTGTTATCAATTTTGCTATCGATATTTTCGGCACTTATCGATATAATAATCGATATTTTATTCGATTTGTTATCGATTCTGTAACCGATATTTTTTATTTTTTTGTTAGCGACATTTTTTATCGATTTTGTTACAGGTATTTATCGATTTTGTTATTGTTATTTGTATACAAATCGGAGGAGAAGCTCGGCCAAACACTAACATATGTGTAAGCGCCAATCTATTAGTATTATTATTATTATTATTTATCGATTTTGTTATAGATATTTATCGATTTTGTTATCGATATTTATCGATTTTGTTATCATTTTTGTTTTCGATATTTATTGATTTTGTTATCGATATTTATCGATTTTGTTTTCGGTATTTATCGATTTTGTTATCGATACTTATGGATTTTGTGATTGATATTTATCGATTTTTTTATCGATATTTTTATCGATTTTGCTACCAGTGGTATTATCGATGTTGCTATTGAAATTTGTGTCGAATTTGTCATCGATTTTGCTATCGATATTTCTATCCTTTTTGTTATCGATATTTTGTTGAACGTTATTATCGATTTTGTTATCGCTAGAGTATAAAGATAAAAATGAAGGTAATGGAAAAACAGAATAACATGAACGTTATTAAAACGAACAGGGGTAGGGGTGGGGTCTAGATAGAAAAAAGAGAAAAAATATAACCTTAAGCAAAAGCAGATGTGTGTATGTATACATTGGTTATGAGACAAAATATATAAGTAACGTAGGTTTCACTTCTCCAGTGTGGCCCAGGCGCCCTTACTTTTTTGATTAGGGGTGGAAGTTCTTTAATCTCACTAGCTGGCGCCAATTCGAAACACCGACGAAAGCCAAGGTCCAGTCCACATGATCTTTCAACCGCAGAGGAGGTCATCCCTTTCATCTACCACCACCATCAGCAGCAGGTTCTGCATTGAATATTTCAGGGCCAGACGGAGCCAATGTATTTTAATTCGCTACACTGCGGCTATGTCTTTGTAAAGGCCTTACAGCTCACTGTTCCACCGTCTGCAGTACTCTCCCTCCCAAATCCGCAATGGGTCCCAAATCTTCAGCAGAATCACAAAGGGGGGAATCTCCCGGGCCCAGGCTTTTTAAGGTGCCTGATAATTGCTAATTGATAACAAAATATAGACAGGGCGTCTGAGAGGTTCAGTTCTGCGGCTTTTATTATTTTCTCCATTATCAGACTAAAGAAATACCCCCGATAAGACTTATGGTTAAATTATTAGTTAAACTTAACTACAGAAAAATTACACAGGTTTTTTCTTAACAACGGTCGTCCGTCGGCAGGCAACATCCGGCGTAAAACTGTAGGCCCCTCCGAATTATTGGAATCGGTTCACGCGGTCCAAAGTTATGCGGTGGCATGCATAAAATAAGAAATAATACTCCGAAGAATTAATAACCCCCTCCCCCCTTTTTTGAAGCCGGTTGAAAATTTTTGAGTTCTTTGTATATTTTATGTTAATAAAATGCAATTTTTGAAACTTTAAAAAGTTTATTTAATTCTTACATCCTGTACATAAAACTTGCATAAATGTATTTTAAAGAGCGTATTATCTGCTGCGAATTATCAGTATTTTCTAATGATATATATTTAAAAGTATAAGTATAAGTACGCGGGGCATTCAAACTTATAAGAATGCATATTTTTTACGCTTCATAAGATCTATAACTTTAGCAATCACACAGTGTTATTATCCCAACGAAATCCTTGACGGTGGCGTCGCGAGGCGAACGGTATATGACGGTAGGAGGTTTATTTAGTTTGACGGGGACTCTTGGAACTCTTACTGCTACCTCAGAGCATATTCTATGTGACATATCAGAAATAGCAGACTGATACACCTTGGAGAACGATTGTCTTCTCTGTGCTTAAGTTCCTAAATAGTTGGAATCATTACAGTTAGGGTTTAGAACAATAGATCTTCCTAGGTCGCAGCGCTTGTATTCCCGATGTTGTTACGTACGTATTCATGGGAAAGTCGAAAATTCTACAATATGCACTAGGAATGTTAATTCCGGGATCCCGGCCTTTTTGAGGTACAAAAAATCCCGATATTCTTGGCAAAAAATAAAAACTCCATTTCTTTACCAGTATTGGTTATAGTTCTTTTTTTATTTAATAATTAATATTTTTATTATATAAATATTTATAAATGTCTAGCTCATTATACATACACACCGCGCGATAGTAAATAATACACACAAAAATCAATATATTCGCGAAACCATGGGCCAAATATAATAAAATTGCGTTTTCAGCTTTTCACTCTGACACCAGTAATTCAAAAATGATTTAAAATATTCAGTGAAATGTGCTTAAAGAAAAAATATGGGTGTCACATTAAAGAATAAATTCTGAAGAATTTAGACAGATTCAATTTTTCGGTGAAAATGTCCTTTTAAAATTTTATCCTTGGAATTTCGCAATATTTGTTTTTGAAAAAAAATAAAAATAAATATGATAAGCACTTATATAAACCCGAAAACATATGCGAATTTCGTCCTTCTAGTTTCATCAGCTAAAAAAATTACCTATTCGTCCTTGTGAATCCAAAAAGCTGTAATTATTTTAAATTCTAAAGAAATTTACTCCATAATTTTATTCTACATTGCATCAAATTTTTTAAATAATTTTTGGAAATAATAAAATCTTTGAAATTACAAAGTTATTTAAAATAAATCATGACGTCAGAGAGAAAAAATAAAAACGCCACTTTAAATAAAAAAAGTAGGTTTCAAACCCGTTATTTATTATTTATTTATGTTGGGAGAGCTTCTCAAACAATATAGACGCAATTTTTTCGATTTAAGTTATTGAAAAGTAATGAATATCTAAATTCCGGGATCGTAGAAAGCGAAAAAATTATTATCCCTAAAATGAACACATATAGCTTAAAAAATAGTTTATTCTTGGTCACATTTATACCATTTAATGAGACGAATATTTTGATTAAGTCTTTCCTAGCTATAATTCACTGTGCAACATGTTCCCCTTTTTAATAGGTTTACTACGCCCACACATGCATACATATGTACTTATATGCAATACATACATACCTACATATTTGTATACCTACATATATTTGTACGCAAGTCTGTATGTATGTGCACACAATATACATAAATATTAATTCCAAATCAAAATTTATTTTCACACCTTCACTAAGAAATGCAAACAAAATTTTATCCTAAACAACAAATATTTTTTAAGTCATTCTAATATTAGCAGATAATGTTGGCAAATAGAAAGTAAAAAAATAAATAATTGGTGTGAGAAAGGCAATAAAAGTATACTATACTCGAATTAGACTAGGTGAGAACAGTAATAATACGGCTTAAAAAAAAAACGTACACAAATCGCCCGCCGACGCACAGTGGGAAATGAATGGAATTAATTCAAAGATTTGCAAAGTGCAAATTAATTAGAAAAAAATGTACACGGATGGCTTCCTACATACCATTGCTATATGACTTACTAAAAAAAAAAAATTTAAAAGAATTAATTTTGCAAGTAATTAGCTAGAGAATTAAGCCATAAAATGTATATGAATATAAAATATGTAAATATGAATGTAAAAATGTTGAACCATTAATAAGTGAGTTGAACATTAGACTTAAACTCTTAAGTTAATGTAAGTTTCTTTTTGCTTATGAAAATATCACTCTGAAGAAAAGACCCAATATTACTGCGATTTTGAATAAAGAAAGCAATATAAAGTGTTGCCACCACTTGCACCCGCTAGGTTTTCCTTAAATTCCTAAAAGCTTTGCGATCAATACCAAACCATTTTTTGGCTGCCAATAGCTGCCTCGTTAGAGGTGCAGAATAAATTTACAAAAGACTTCAATTTACATAGGAATTATTTTTCTGAACAAATATGTATGTTGGTTGGAAAATTTCTAACCAGTCGTTTTTATTTTTAATGCTTATCAACTCGGTTTGAATTCGCAAGTAATGTTTATTTCGATTTACTGGACCATCTTGGAAACAAGGATGTTTAAATTATTTCTAACTCAGGGGAACAGTAATTTTCGGACCTGAACCAAACTAAGCCAAACGTACAATACTAATCCATTCGTGAAAGTCAAATTCCAAAAGGATTTATTTGCATCACATCCCAGTTTTTTTTTCTTACGGTGGGTAAAATTTTTACTTCGCTTATAAATTAATTCCGCACTTCCATATTTCTAAAAATTACTCTTATATGAAAAGTGGGCGTATTTATTGTCATATTTAGCCCATTTTCCACACCATCCATTCTTGGTCTTCTGTATAGATATTCCCTAAGTTTTAATGCGGTATCTTAATTATTACTCCAGTTCCATACAAAATGTCCCACTGTGCAATGGTGTACTGGCTGATCTGTTAAGAACTGGCTGCGAAAAGCCGGTCAAGCGTTATAAGAAAGCCGTATAAGGTCCTATCGACGATACCATATGATAGGCTGAAGCGTCTAGTATCCAACCTTATTTACGTTTGAATACAGAAATCGTTGAAGCTGTAGTCTGTCCGGCCATCCATCCATCCGTTGAGTAAAAATTGAAATATCTTAACGAAACTTGGTACGTGTATTTCTTTTGAGTTAGGGACGGATGGTATTGAAAATGGGCAAAATCACCTACCTCCCATGTAACGGTAGTTTCCTAAAATACATAAACTGCGATATTTTAGTAGCTACCCTGCAGGAAACGGAGCTAGTTTATAGCTATCTACTAGTTGTACCTTTTTATTATTATTATTTTCTTTTATTTGTGTTGAATTCGAAAAAGTATTTGTGAAGTGCAGAAAGAAAGCATATTCAAAGTATGTTTTGTATGAGGCTATTTAAATGGAAGCTTGTTTAGAGAAAACAAACTCCCGGTAACGTCTGCATGACTCCTGCACGACTTTATAACTAACTTAAAGTTAGTTTTATCGTAGTTAATTAAAAGTTAGTTATTTATCGAAATCTTACAAAAAAGCTAATAAGTTGGTTATTTTTTTATCAATTGCTACCTTTTCTCTGCAGGGTACTGAAGCCTATTCACTCAAATGTATATTTACAATGATCTCTTGGGGGAAAATAAAAATGTTATAAAACGGTAATTTTGAGAAATATGAAGTTTGCAGTAAATCCGTAACTACTGCACGAAATACGATTATAAAAAATTTTCAGAAAATGAGCGCCACTCCGCTCACTTATGATTGCATGTGTACATATATCTCGGTAACCGTTCTATCGATTGTACCAAACTCGGAATAATTATTGTACTTGACCCAAAAAAAAAGCAAAATATTGAAAATAATTTAAATCGGACAAAAGTTACGCCCACTTTTCATATAACGGCAATTTTAAAAAAACGTCGATACTTCGAAATGTACGGACGCCGATTAATGTTAATGCAACAATCCCTTAAAAAGAAATGAGGTTATTATGGAATTTTGGAAAATGGGCGTCGTACCGCCCACTTATGGCTATATAAGTTTATCTCATTAAGTCTAACTGAACATATTATCAAAAATGTTTGAAATAGGGACGAAAGGAGATTAGTCTAGAAGTGGATAGGAACAAGACAAAGTATCGCTTGGCAACACACAAATCCACACACCTAAGTGGAAGATCGATCTATCTCGCTAGCTAGTTCGAAAACGCTCTATTTCAGAATTTGAGTGAAAAACGCCCGATCTCAGAAAGCTTTTCAAGAACACGCTATTTATTTCAGAGTTCGGTTCAAAAACGCCCTATCCCAGCTGCCGATTCAAAAACGCCCTATCTCAGCACATTTTCGATATATATTCAGTTGAGATAGGGCGTTTTTGAACCAAATTCTGAGAAGGTGAAGTTGTCACCCTAAACCGGCAAAGAATTTCTTTCAGTGTTTTTACTCACAATTATTATTTGCATACATATATACATACCATTTGTACTATGTACTTAGCAAATATGGAAAAAAGGGCAACATAAAGGTTTCAAATTTTGTTTTTAGAGATAAAAAAAAAAATAAAAATCGAGCAAGTGATACTGATGTAGTACATTCACTTGATCACACTACCATGCGTCTTCTTTTGGCCATTTGTAGCCAAACACAATGAAGTAACTGCATCTTTGTCATGTCGACAACAAGCTGTTTTGCGGGGGAATGTGTGAAATTCTATGCGGGTTCCAAGACAACAGTTGGCGATATGCCATGGCAAATTCTATTGAAGCTTTGACAATGCAATAAAAAGTATTTAAGAGAATATAAACAGAACCAGCTATGTATGTACATATGTATGTTTGTAGTATAACAATAGCTGACACATTGAACAAGAGCAACAACAACAAATTTTTAACCAAACAAAAAAAATACCGAACAGTTGAGATTGAAATTCGAAGCTTGTCAACGGCGCGAGTGCGCAGTCGTCAAAGATACAAGAACGTATTTTCAAAGAAAATTAAGCATAAAGAAAAAAGGAATGCAACATAATTGCAGACGCAATGTAGTGGGGAATGAGCGCAAAGAACAATAAAAAATTATTACTAGCAACAATAACAAACAAATCTCAGTTAAATGCAGCTAATATGTTTTTGTGCGTATGTACATACAAGCATACATATGTATGTATGTATGTGCGTTTGCCTGTAACAGTCACTAGGGGCGTTTATGAGCTGTGGCTGACGTTTTTCAAAATGCAAATTACGCATAGCTAATTTGCATATTTTAAAATTTATATAGAAAGAGTGAAAATATACTACTCTCGTACATAATAAAATTAAGTATCTGTAAATAATTTTTTTTTCGCTAAGCAAACACAAGCAAGGGTGTATAAGTATTTTTGTAGGTGGTTGTATGCATGGCTACGGTGACCATCCGTCCTGTATTATATGGGACAGTCCTCTTTTTTGATCCGTTGTCCTGGTAATTGATTTATTTTATACGCGACGGCAAATGTTCCGTATTCCTTTTAATGTCCTGTATTTGTCGCGTATTCGGTGTTCCGACGCCTTAACAACTCATTAAAATGGCGTGCCTATGAACGAATTTTAAGTGATGTTGGTATACATATAATATATGTAATAATTTTCTAATCTGAATGCCTGTGATTCGAATCGAGGAATACATACAGTGGCCAAAATAGAAATTAGGACTCGACATTTTAGTAAGTTTTGGCTATTCTTCCTTAGTTTATTTAATGTTTATTATATATTTTATGAAAGTAAAGCTCTTTTCCTAACAAAAACCATATAATACCAAATTTCCAACTTTGTGCAAAAAAAACTATAAGAATTATTTTTTAATGTTTCTCCAAATTTCTGCTGCTCATTTGCTTCTCTTCCAAAAAAAAATGGTCAAACATACATACTTTGTATGGAAAAATGCGTAGCACCGTCAACAAAAAAATTGCACTTTATTATTCTAAAATTTAACGATTTTTTTAACAAATTTTACGAGAAAAAATCTCGATAAAATTATTCTACAAATTTGTGATGTTACTATAAGGATACTGTTTCAGGGAAAACAGTGTGGAAAAATTTGCAAAATTATTTTTTTCCCCGTATTCGGCTCTCATAAATATGGTCACCGTATGCATGGCTAAATACATACATACATATATGTATAGTGCTTGTCATAACTATACGACACTCATATATTGACAGGTTTTGACTGTTTATTTTATTACTGTTTAGTTATAATTATTTTTGTATAACAATATAGTTCAGTTTTTACCAAAACCCGTATAAATCCAAGTTTCAAACTTTGTGCAATAATAAAAAAAATCAAGAAACTTTCGTAATAATTTCGTGCTTTTTAATTAGATTTCTTAAACAAGTAATTTTTAAGCAAAAACCACAACCGACGAATTGATAACCTTCTCTTTTTTTTGGTTGATTTTCAGCATTGTTTTTTAGTTTTTTGTTGACAGGCCATTCATTTTCTTTCATACAATGTATGTTTATATGGAGAAAATGAGCAACAATTAAACAAGAAAAAATGCCAAAAATCAACGGCAAGTCCGAGCTAATTCAAACTTGCACTCTATTATTTGAGAATTGATTTGTCTACAAAACTTCATTTTCAACATGTTTCTAAGAAATCTAAATAAAAAGCTCGACTTTTTTTTTAAGTTGGTTGATTTTTTAATATTGCACAAAGGTTGAGTCACGACTCTATACGGTTTTTTTAAAGGAATAAACTAAAATATAGTATAAATATAAAAATTAAATTAAAAAATAATAAAATAAAAAATCAAAACTTTTCAATATGTGAGTGTTGCATAGTTATGTTAAGCACTATATTTGAGCACAAATAACTATATAGCTTAATACGTTAGTAAATGTGTTTAAGTTTTACGTGAATTTTGTAGGAGCAGCTTCACGATGCCAAGGGCACAGGAGAATATTTACTATTATGCTTCCAAGAAACATTGCTGTGCAGTGAGGCATAGCGCAGCTCTTACACAAGCATCTGCATTCGTATGTATGTATGTATATGGCGAATGACGATATTGAGAGGCGACAACTGTTATAACAATAACAACAACTGTGACATTGGTAAAACTCATCAAATTCACATTTCAACTGAAAACAAAAACATTTTTAAACTTATGACAACTTGCAGCATAAAGCTACATACCTACATACCTACATACATGCAAACTACATATGTAAATATGCATAAGAGCACTCGTACTTACTTAAATCTATGTATCTGCGCTTGCATATGTTCCCATATTAGCGCAACGAATCCTTCTGGCTGACTCCAACTGGCCAACCAACTGATTAACTAACTGGTTGCAGCAGCCAACAGCGCACGCGTGGCACTTCGTCTGCTTTCTTGCTGCTCTTTGCATATGAGTCGGCTAGATGCCTGGCTAACTTGTTCTAGAAACTAGCGCAAAATTAGCATGTGTGGCAAATTGATTGACGACTAACGACCACAAGAACAACAAGGCGTTTAACGAGCCACACAAGGCAATAATAATGGAATAAGTCCAATCCAAGCTGAACAGCTGTCGGCGAAGGCGTTGTATGTATGTATGTAGTGTGCGATAGGGCGAATTTTACAGCAGTGATATGCCAGGCAACATACTACATTTACATACTTACATACATATTCCAAAAATCAAAAATATTTCGCTGGATATGCCAAAATTGTCCTTTGCCTAAACGGCCGGATCTATATAAGCTGGTGTTCGCCCAAGGCACAGTGTGAGACTTTGCCAATCAAGGACGTCAAAATTCAATTTTAGCTAAAGTTTTGGAGATATGAACTTGAAACTTGGCATGATTTTTAAAAAGAACATAAGCTTCAATTTGATTATGAATAACTAGTTCCTAATAGTGTCAAAGGGGCCTATGTAGTTCCGAACTATCCCTAAACTAGACTAGTAAAAAGATCAGCTGTGAGAATAAAGCGGGTTAAAAGGTATATTTTATCCGCAATAAATCCAAAAACAATTTTATGACATATGTGTGGCCAATTTTAAAGAAATTTCATAATTAAAAAAAAAAAAAAATTTAGATTAATACGACTTGTTTTATATCAAAATTGCCGCCAAAGTAAAATAAGGATACAAAATTCCTGAAATTTTGACTTTAGTGCTCAGATTTCCCTAAACACTAAAAAAACCACCTCAAAATATTTTATTCTAAAAAGCTTATACAATTCGCTAAAAAGGCTTTATAGGTCGTTTTTCATTAGGGTTCTTCGTTTAGGGGTGAGAAGTTTTTCTATAACTACCGTCTAAACCCTATAACTCGCCAGTATTGCATTTTAGACCCAATCTCCCGAAAAGCACTTGTCACTGGGACACCCCGTATAGACTGAGTCTTTTTTGGGATAGTTCGAAACTAGTCCCCTTTTACACTAGTTGGAAGAAGTTCTCCATGGGCATGTTGAAGCCTATGTTTTTCTTAACACGCATGCCAAATTTCAAGTTCATATATCTTTAATTATGGCTTTTCCCTTTTATCTCACTCAAGCAAATTTCATAAAGCTCCTCGTAAGTGACGATGATAGCGTTGCCGACCCCAATTTTGAGCCGGAGAACAATGTAAGTTTAAACTTCGATACCGATTTCGGGCAGGGTGGCGGACACAATGAAATCGAAAACCATAATTCTGATAGTACCTTAGAGCAAACATCCATATTTGCAAATGCTACTCAGCCTGGCTCATCACGTCGAAGTAAACTAAAGAATATTGTCTGGAAGAAAAAAGGTATTGAAGTAAATGAACATCAACTTTGATTCACGGGGAGGAAAGAACTACCTACTGATATTTTGGATTTAGAAACGCCCATCCAGTTTTTCCAAAAATTTTTCCCCAAGAATTATTCCTGCATACCGCTATAGAAAAGTATCCCAGCAAGAATTTTCATGTCTCCGAATTCGACATCCACCAATTTATTGGAATAATGTATATGATGTCTTTGGCACATCATCCAAGAGTGACGAAACATTGGAATTATGAAATCGGAACACCTTTCATAAAGGAAACGATACCAGTGGACAGACAATGACAATTCCAAGATACTTCCTCGCGAGCGTCCCAACGCGGATAGGCTGTTTATGGATGAGCAAAATTGCTCGACAAAATTAACGTATAACTTTAAAAGGTATAATCCCAAAAAGTCGAAAAAATTGGGATATAAAATATTTGTATTTTGCGACACTAGCGGTTTCGCGTACAGTTTTGAAGAAGAATCTGGAGCTGAAAATATTATAGAGACTGGGGAGCCAAATTTGGGTGCTGCCTCAAACGTTAGGCTTTATTTTGACAACTATTTTACGTCGTCGCCACTGATAGAATATTTATTTGGCCAAGGAACGGATTCTCAGCTTAGGAACAATACGTCGAAATAGAATACCTGACTGTAAATTGCCAACAGATAAAGATATTTCTAAAAAGGGTCGCGGGCACTCCGTCGAATATGGTGCAAATGTAGGAGGAATAGATGTAGCTACCGTTGTTTAGAAGGATAACAAATCTGTTACTCTAGCTTGATGCATTGTGGAACGATTTTCCGTCATCCCTTGTCAAATTTGGTTTGAAAACACAAACAACCAAAAAGAAGTTACTCTAGCTTCTAGTTTTGCTGGTCAGCTACCGAAATCCGAAGTACGGCGCCAACAAAAAATATATGTATGTATTACCATTCCCTGCAAAAAATTGCTCGACTAATCTCTAAAGAGCATATTCGGAGATTACTCTCAATCGGGTACAATTGGGCATTAATTATTCGCAACTAGTCTCATACGGGTTCTAATGGATCGATTAGTCGCCGACTCATTTCTAACGGGTACCTATTAGCGATTTAATGATATGTACGCACTTAGTCAAGAAAACTCTTGAAAATTAAAAAATACGTGTTTCACTTCTTACTAAAATCTATTAGAATGCGTATGATTTAACTTTTTTTATTTAGTTAAGTTATAAAGGGTTAAGAAAGGGCATGTTTGTTATTAAAAACTAACGCGACTTCCTAGCCACTTGAAACTTGCACTTTCTTAAAGTAATTACATGGGATATAAAACTGCATACTTATGTATGTTTTATCTTAAAACTCTCAATAAAAGTTTTTGTTGTTGTTGTAAAATTTTGTTGAATTTTTCTACAAAGTTTGCAATTTGGACTTATAGGATTTTTGTTAGTTAATAAGCTGTATTTTTACAAAAAAAAAAAAAAACAAATATAAACATTAAACAAACAAAAGAAAATACATAGCTAAAATTGTTAAAAATATCGCGTGCGTATTATTTTTCTCATGACTATATGTGCCTATGTGTGACAGTGAGTGTTCGTATAACACGCGCATTGCTGCATCAAAAATTTCACGCTCAATCAGAAACGCAATTGAGCCGCAAAAGCAACTGCGAACGAAAGGACGAAAATCCCTATAATGAACGCTCCACTAGTTTGCATATGCCGCAAACTGTTCCAAAGCGTTTATCGAACTTCCGTTAAAAGGCGAATAGTTGCAGTGAGGCGTTAACTAAAAATGTATTAATAAATTTTCGGGACATTGGTACAAAAATATTTGGATACGTTACACCTTAGTCGGTTTGGGGAAGAAAAACTTGAATATTTTTGTACATACATACATACATTATTAAAATAGCTCAAATAGCTCCCTTCTTCTTTCCTCTCTGTCAAAGTGTACTAATTTAATGCCTCCTTTGAATTTGTTCACACCAACATATACATACATACATACATAGATATAGAGTGCATCAGTGCTTGTATTTACATATATAAGTACTTTATGTATTTGTGAGAATTTTTTATATGTATGTATATGTACCTCCAGCACTTCCACTCTACTTCCACTTCTTCTTCGAAGCATGCTGCTGGCTTTTCCAGCTTCTTTCTTCAACCCATCAATAGGCTCATCATTCGTGTCAGTGACATTTAATTTATGCGCAGGCGCGTACAACGCGTTATATGCACTTTTTTGTATCTTTTGCCTTTTTCACACTTTTTTCACGCCTCTCAAACAGTACTCAGCGGTCTCGCCAATTTGTCAACATAGAGCCATAAGAAAATCAAAAAAAAACTAAATAAAAATGTTACGCTAAATTCAAAAATAGCGAAAGAAATTTTGGTATCAGCAAACTTTGATCGCAAAAATTTAGATTTGTGAACTGTTGAAAAAGATATTATCCTGCAGCGAATTGTACGTGCCATATTGAATTTAAAAACGTAGATATATGTATACATATACTACATATGAATATACATACTTAGCGTTTTGTGTATGTATGTAGCCATTTAATTCCCGCAATTTATGTACGTAAAATTCATTTACCGCTGATTTCACTTCGCATTTCTTTTACCTACATACATACCTGCATATATACATACATATGTACATTCACACCAGCGTCCAATTCAATCAACAAATCGGCATTGCATCTTTTGTCCAGATCACGTCCAAAGACAGTATCGAATCACTTCGATCAACAGCGTGGCAAACTGACAAGCCACTGTGTGGCACGAACGGCAGGCAGCAATAATAACAAGGACGCTGGATTCCTTTAAAAACAACTCTTCATGTGAATTGAAAACAACCACAAGCACTTGCGCACACATACATATGTACATATATATATGTGTGTATGTTTATATGTATACATCGCATCCAGGACTACAGCAAAATTGTAAGAAATAACATCGAATATCTAAAATTGTTGTTCAACATCACTTCCAGCATCGTATTTTGCTCCTTTTTTAGCTGTTGTCTTGTGCGATCCGCATACACAGGACGCATTGTTACGCACGCGCTCGCACCCCCCTACCCCCCTGCATTAGATTGCGACATAAGGGTAACAAGAGTCTATGAACTATCGCTACGGTGACCATCCGTCCTGTATTATACGGGACAGTCCTCTTTTTTGGCCCATTGTCCTGTTAATTAATTTATATTATACGGGACGCCAAATGTTCTGTATTTCTTTTAATGTCCTCTATTTGTCCCGTATTCGGTGCTCTGACGCCTTAACTTCTCATTAAAATGGCATGCCTATGAACGAGTTTTAAGTGATGTTGGTATATAATCGTAATTTTCTTTATAAACAGTTATAATCTTCTAATCTGAATGCCTATGATTCGAATCGAGGAATACATACAGTGGCCAAAATAGAAATTAGGACTCGACATTTTAGTAAGTGTTGTCTTTTTTTCCTTAGTTTATTTAATGTTTATTATTTATTTTATTAAAGTACCGCTCTTTTAATACCAAATTTTCAACTTTGTGCAAAAACTATAAAAATTAATTCTGCAATGTTTCCCCAAAGTTTCAAACTTTTTAATTAGAATCTTTAGAAAAAAATTTGGTTTGCAGTTTTGTAACTCATTAAGGTTGAGTATAATAAAGTGCGAGTGAAAAGTGCTGCTCATTTGCTTCTCTTTCAAAAAAAAAAAGATCGAACATACATACTTTAAATGAAAAAATGCGTAACACCGTCAACAAAAAAAAGTTGCCAAAAATTAGTGGTAAGCCTTACCGACTTAAAATTGCACTTTATTATACTAAAATTTAACGAAAATTTTTAACAAATTTTACGGGGTAAAAATCTCGAGAAAATTATCCTACAAAATTTTGATATTGTATTCGGCTTTCATAAATATGGTCACCGTAACTATCGCATATCATCACTCGACACACGACTGACCCGCATGAATGCATTGTGCATATGTAATGTTGTTGTTGTGTTTAGCTATTGTCTTTTTCGCTTGCATTTAACCTAGACGATTTTTTTTTTTAATTTCACAATAAATTACTTGTAAATGATTAAAGGAGCCTGTCTGTGGTACTTGTGTTCATTTTAGTTGCAATAATCTTAAGAAAAAGGGGTAAATAAATATGATCGCTAAGAAATTTGACATGTGAATTATCCCTTAACCGGCCGCACAGGATTGAGATACTCAAATCAAGATACGTAAGGACATTCGATGCCGATAAGAATACACGCATGGGAAATTAAATATTTTCAAAATATTTATAAGCGCAGCACTTATGGCCTTCACAAACATACTTACATATTTACATATGTACATATGTATGTAAGATATGTATGTACATGTAATAACCAAAATGAGTTAAAATACTTACATAGTTAGTGCCGATTTCATATTTCGACTTCAAAAAAGAAAGGAGAAGTTTATCAGTACGTCGGAATATTTTTTGTATGTATGTATGTATGTTACCGCATAATTTTGGAGCACGTGAACCGTTTTCGAAATTTTTTTCTTTTTATCTTAAAGGTAACACCTCTGGGGTTGGTCCCGTACTGATTTGGTTCAGTTGCGATCATTGGATCATGAATAAACTAACGGTACCCCTAAACTTCAATGTAAACATTGAAGTCGGGTTTTTTTTTAGCTTGTTGTTTTAAACGCAATATACTTACACATACACATGTACGAATTTTCGCTAAAATTTGTCAATTAATTACTGAGTTACACACATTTTAAAATAACAGGGCGGTACCTCGCCTTTTTTCCAAAGTTGTACTAAATTTTAAATTCTTCCTAAAAGATTACTCTGTATCGATACCTAAGTGAAAGATCGACCTATCTCGGCAGCCAGTTCGAAAACGCCTTATCTCTAAAAACTTTTCAATCAATTTCCGGAGTAGGATGCTCAAGAAAAGTTTTCTTAGATAGAACGTTTTCGAACTGGCTGTCGATCAGGGTTGCGTGATTTCAAATCCTTTTTGATTTAAAATC
>NW_023458558.1:19203794-19204730 GCF_013731165.1 Rhagoletis pomonella | reverse complement strand
GCATATTATTTTCGAAAGCACTAATCGTTGGACAAGCATTTTGCAATTAAAATATTGTAGTTTTTGTTTGCTGAGGAGAGTAGTAACGTTGAGGCTCATCTTCCGTGTGGTGTGGTGCTCTAGAATTTGTGGTAGAAATATGGCTAAACTGACGGACGTGTACCGAGCAGAGGATGTAATCGACGTGGGATACAGGCAAATACCGGTGGTTGCAGGCTCCGGCGATGATTCTTCATTAATGGTGAGTTATTGCAGACGTTCTGCGGCATTGACAAAATGATGTACTCTAAGCAGAAATAAAATGATGTATACGTAAAGTTAGGTTGGTTTATAGAAATACATATACGGACGGCTACTAATCTGAGTAGGGAAGGTGTGCAACAGCGAATGTTGATTACTACAACATCTAAAACGAAATTGTATCGCAGTTGTTTTATTTGGAGAAAGTGTTTCCATAGTACGGGAAATGTTTAGTACCACTCACACCGTTTTTTGGGTGGGGGACGGAGGGGGAGGGGGCGGTGCCCCCAAAACACCCCCCAATAGAAAGGAGACAGTCGCCGCTTTCTAAAAAGGGGAACCCCTCCCTTGGACTCCTCCCACAGGCACCTAGGGAACCGTTTGAAAAAGGGGGAAAAAACGGATTTTTCTTAGGCAAACTGAGCAGTTTGAAGTGGAATATGACCCAACTAACAGAAACCGTGGGATTTTTTAATAAAAGAAATTATGTCAAATTAGATATGGGGGGATTTTGAATAAAGAATAAAAAGTTAATTAAAAATAGAAAAAAAAAGTTTTTATAAAAAAAAATGTTCTTTTTAACAAATGTATTTTTGCGTAGAATTCCTTTCTACGTAAGCGGCCTTCGGCCGCACTTAGGGATTATAACCCTCAGGCAGTAGAATTCTCCTTTCTGTGTTGCCAAAGAAGGGGGGC
>NW_023458558.1:19201981-19203784 GCF_013731165.1 Rhagoletis pomonella | reverse complement strand
CGCACTTAGGGATTATAACCCTCAGGCAGTAGAATTCTCCTTTCTGTTTTGCGAAGAAAAGGAGCTGAACACCTTTTGCAGAGAACACCTTTGTATATTTTTAATGCTTACTGGGTTATATCCTATCTTCTTTTGTCTCTCATTCTTTTGCATATTTTGGAGTTTGACAGCTGAACTCCGCCATTTAATTTGCATATGCAACCAAAGTCAGACGCGTGATTTTGAAGGTGTTTTTATTTAATGAATTGTGATGAATTGGTTAATATTAAAGTCGTAAAGCAAGTTATAACAAATCAAGTAAAGTGTAAAGTGAAGGGGAACACAAAAATATATTGGTAAAGTGGCTAATTTAAGCAGAATAGGAGTGATAAATGTACCCTAATTTCCGAATTTTACAAAAAAGGGCATATTTCAAACCCAATTTGTAAATAAATTAGTAACCAACATTTACAAAAGTGAGTGTTAAAAATTTTTTTTTGGATCGGGCCACCCATTTGGACGGAATAGCCCGAAATAGTTGTGAGCGGTACTAAACCCCACCCCATAGTACAAGCACGGACATAGTGAGCAGCTGATTGTGAACCATTGAACCTGTTGATACACCCAAGGGGTGAGGGGTGATAATGCGAGGTATTTTTTTCTTCTGGAATGGGGAGCATTCCATTGATACGCCACAAATTTTTGTGTGATCTTTAATTGTTCAATACGTTGCACATAGCTTTATGTTGCAGACGGACTGCCAAAACAGGTTCAAAATGAAATATGTACATGGGTATTTATGCACATATATACATATGTATATGTATAGTTGCACTAGCTGCTAACACTAACCCACATGGTAGGGGCTCGAAATATTTTCTATGTACTTGTTTACTCAATGATGGTAATAGTTATCTCTCACACCCCACTTCATCCCGAAAGCGTCAAACTGAAAGATATGTACCTACATTAATAGTTTTCTCTTTTGTTATTACAACCATGAGTAACTTCATTTGTTGCATGTTAAACATATTGTACTTTCATACATATTTGCTAGTATTAATTTGTTTTTACTAGTTTATTGATATGATCTTGCAATAGTTAGCGATAAGTTTATTATATTAATATTGCAAAGATGCACAAACTTCGTAAAGCTGATTGTTCTATCACTGCTGGAAAGATCGAAATTCGGGTTACGGTAGGATTGCAAAGCAACTCAATACTTATAACTACATGATATGGGAAGAGGAGTGGGCAATCTCGAAGTCTTGCGAAGCCCTTTAACCGTGCATGGATTGCTTTGCAGAATACCCCTGTTCCCATAGGGATATTCTCGCAGTCTTGCAAAAGCCTTGCACGGTTTGCAAAGCTGTCCTAATCAACGGTTTTTACTGCGCACCTTGCAAGGATTTTTGCCAGACTCGTAAAATACTCCTTATATAGTTTAGAAGTAAAAGTTATCATTTGGAATCGCTTAAGAACACGCGGATATAGGAAAAAATCAGAATGAAGAAAATTGAGTCTAGTGTATTCACGTCTAAGAAAAACAGTTATTTGTAAATGGCAGAGTTATATGTATATTAGATCGAGGTACAGAGTCAATTAGAAGTGAAGGAGTCTGTTGCTATTGTAACTTCCCAAAAATTTTCGGTGAATGCTTCCAAGTGACATAGAATAGCGACTAGGACTGGTACTATGGACATTTAACGGCCAACGAAAGCGATGTCTTAGCCAAAACACGTTGTCGCTTAGGCATTGTAGAAAAAGTAAAAAACAAATTTATTTATTTATTTATTTATTTACTGAAGTCAATGAACAGAATAT
>NW_023458558.1:19199079-19201881 GCF_013731165.1 Rhagoletis pomonella | reverse complement strand
GCATATTATTTTCGAAAGCACTAATCGTTGGACAAGCATTTTGCAATAAAAATATAGTAGTTTTTGTTTGCTGAGGAGAGTAGTAACGTTGAGGCTCATCTTCCGTGTGGTGTGGTGCTCGAGAATTTGTGCTAGAAATATGGCTAAACTGACGGACGTGTACCGAGCAGAGGATGTAATCGACGTGGGATACAGGCAAATACCGGTGGTTGCAGGCTCCGGCGATGATTCTTCATTAATGGTGAGATATTGCAGACGTTCTGCGGCATTGACAAAATGATGTACTCTAAGCAGAAATAAAATGATGTATACGTAAAGTTAGGTTGGTTTATAGAAATACATATACGGACTGCTACTAATCTGAGTAGGGAAGGTGTGCAACAGCGAATGTTGGTTACTACAACATCTAAAACGAAATTGTATGGCAGTTGTTTTATTTGGAGAAAGTGTTTCCATAGTACAAGCACGGACATAGTGAGCAGCTGATTGTGAACCATTGAACCTGTTGATACACCCAAGAGGTGAGGGGTGCTAATGCGAGGTATTTTTTTCTTCTGGAATGGAGAGCATTCCTTTGATACGCCACAAATATTTGTGTGATCTTTAATTGTTCAATAGGTTGCACATAGCTTTATGTTGCAGACGGGCTGCCAAAACAGGTTCAAAATGAAATATGTACATGGGTATTTATGCACATATATACATATGTATATGTATAGTTGCACTAGCTGCTAACACTAACCCACATGGTAGGGGCTCGAAATATTTTCTATGTACTTGTTTACTCAATGATGGTAATAGTTATCTCTCACACCTCACTTCATCCCGAAAGCGTCAAACTGAAAGATATATACCTACATTAATAGTTTTCTCTTTTGTTGTTATTACAACCATGAGTAACTTCATTTGTTGCATGTTAAACATATTGTACTTTCATACATATTTGCTACTATTAATTTGTTTTTACTAGTTTATTAATATGATCTTGCAATAGTTAGCGATAAGTTTATTATATTAATATTGCAAAGATGCACAAACTGTTTACTTTCGTATAGCTGATTGTTCTATCACTGCTGGAAAGATCGAAATTCGGGTTACGGTAGGATTGCAAAGCAACTCAATACTTATAACTACATTATATGGGAAGAGGAGTGGGCGATCTCGAAGTCTTGCGAAGCCCTTTCACCGTGCATGGATTGCTTTGCAGAACACCCCTGATCCCATAGGGATAATCTCGCAGTCTTGCAAAAGCCTTGCACGGTGCACGGGTTGCAAAGCTGTCCCAATCACCGGTCTTTACTGCGCACCCTGCAAGGATTTTCGCCAGACTCGTAAAATACTCCTTATATAGTTTAGAAATAAAAGTTATCGTTTGGAATCGCTTAAGAACACGCGGATATAGGAAAAAATCAGAATGAACAAAATTGAGTCTAGTGTATTCACGTCTAAGAAAAACAGTTATTTGTAAGTGGCAGAGTATACATGTATATTAGATCGAGGTACAGATCTGACAGACTCGAGTCAATTAGAAGTGATGCAGTCTATTGCTTTTGTAATTTCCCAAAAATTTGCGGTGAATGCTTCCTAGTGACATAGAAAAGCGACTAGGACTGGTACTATGGACATTTAACGGCCAACGAAAGCGATGTCTTAGCCAAAACACGTTGTCGCTTAGGCATTGTAGAAAAAGTAAAAAACAAATTCTTCATAATCCGTGTTAATGTTTCCACTACTAAGCATCGGAAAGGCTTTTAATCTCATCTCGAAGAAATGGTGGCGAAAATGAAGAAAATACCTTAGCTACCTTGGTTTTTATGGGGCTTTTATCAAAATATTCGAAATATATGAACATTTTTTTAGGTAACTTAAATAGGTGCAGTGGCTTTAAAATAAAGAAAGGATTGTATAGGACCAACAAAGGCATGTTATTCGCTGTAATTTCAGTTTTTAATACTAATAGGATTTATGTATTACCTCCTTAATGTCAAAATAGTTGGCTAGAATACTTAAATATCTAATTCTAGGGCTCTTTGCTCGTTGTCTTTAATATGAACTGAAGGAAATCTATTAATCATTAAATTGATTGAATCGTAGTTTCAAAACATCCCATTCCAAACATTTACAACTCAATGTAGGTCAGGTCAATGGGGAATTTTTTTTAGCTGCATCAATACGATTCGGTACGTTATTTTGTTGGAATTTTAAAAAATCCGAGTTCGCAATTTTTGAACCCCTCGAATCTGGGGGAGATCAGCATCTCCCATGATATGAATGCAAAAACGCAAATTTTTATTGCCGATTTCGGCAAAATATCCCTTCGTTAACAGCATATGTTGATATAACGATTTGAAGTCCTACATGATTAGTCAGAATCACGAAAAAATCGACTGATCATATCTCCGAAGAAAAATAGAAAAAAAAATCTCGAATGCGTGTTAGCTTATTTCGTGTAAAGAATCCATTTAAAACTTGAAGCGTATCGGAGACCTGACATCATTTTTTTACGAAATCCGTCCGACTTAAAAATCATATAGGAAGTGTATAAATTATAATATTATCAACTTTTGCTATATCCAGAAGGATTCTACCTTGCTGTGCCTATTCAACTGGCTAAATGTGGTTATTTAAGTGAACTGTGGTGTATATCGAATTGGAAAAGTACATAATTGTATGTTGATAAACAGACACCAAGTTAAATAATTTTCCTTCTTCTTTTTATTTCTATCCTCATCAGATGTTAATGGACTTAAGTAGTAAAGGGCTTTGTATAGATAGTCCACAAATACGTGGAAGAGAGCTTGA
>NW_023458558.1:19187038-19198979 GCF_013731165.1 Rhagoletis pomonella | reverse complement strand
AAAGGGCTTTGTATAGATAGTCCACAAATACGTGGAAGAGAGCTTGAAATATTTACACGCAAGTACAAACTCTTATCACCGGAGGAACTGAGACAATCGCTTGAAATAGACAGTGTCACTTTCGTCTCCCTACTTAATCAGTGTGTGCCATGTGTGGGCTGTCGTCGCCGGGTTGAACGTTTATTCTATCAACTAACGCTGTCAGGCCATCCAACTCTAGATCCATTGGTATTAAAGGACACTTGTGTTCTTACTATTCGCGAAGAACGTATGTGGGCTCCTCAAGCTTTGGGCACGTTACTCTATCGCCATCATGAGGTACTCAGTAATCTACTGGATAATAAACTGCGAAACAAAACCCGATGTGTGTTACATTCGTTGGATGCATTTCGCACGAGACCATTTTCGGAAGTTTGGCGGGAAGTATGGTTCTCAATGAAGTATAATTGTCGCGACGAATTGGCTACGATCGAAACTAAAGAACTGCACGAAGTACTCGAGAACTATTTGAAAAAACATAAGTTTTGCCAGGGTTGTCGAAATAAGGTACATATGTGTTTCGAATTGATAAAAGAATAATTACTAAAAAGTTCAATAATTGCCCAGATCGAAAAGGCATACCAAATACTCGTAAACGAAACGACTTGCAAAGAAGGATTCGATGCGGCTTTATATGCAAGCATTAAAAGGCCGCAAACCGAAAAGCATATTCAAATTCTTACGAAAAAGGTTGACTTCCTCGACGCTCTGATAAGGCGCGCCGAGCCAGAAGTTAACGGCAGGTAAATTTATTTTTATTATTAGTAAATATACATATGTACTTAGGTGTAAAATGACAAAACTAGTTTGTAAATTACTTAACGTTTTACTGTTTTGTTTGTGCAGTTATTCAAAGCAGCGCGAGCGTCACGCTAAAACTCTTGAAATCGCGCAGGAGGAAGTACTAACCTGCGTCGGTATGATAATGTATGAGCGACTGCGTCGTATTTATGTCAGTCTACGGGAAGAGGAGCGAGCATGTCAGGTGTTGGCGGCTGTCGGTGTGCATGCGCTGAGCCGAAGCTTTGATATGGCTGTTGAACGTAAACAAGGTATTAGCAACTTGGAATTACTCTATCAGGAGATAAGTCGCGCTGAAAAAGCAAAGGAACTAAGACGTGAACAAAAGAAACTGAAAAAGAAGTTAAAGAAGATGGAGAAAAAGGAAAAGTTGTGTCGAAAATATGGCATAGCCAATGATAGTGCCGATTCTGATACAGCAGAGGCAGATGAGGAGGAAGAGGACGAACAAGAAGAAGATGTCGGTCTGGAAATGGTAGACGAAGCGGTCGATTTATCAGAGGAGCTAGACGAAGAGTTAAATAAATTGGTGGTTATAATGGATGATAATCTACGTGCTGAAACGAACGAAGAATCGATGTCAACAGACAAACGCCATCTTTCAACTGTTGTGGAGTCTAAGTCTGCAGCCCAAAAGAAACGCAAGCAAAAGAAACAAAAAAAGCACAAACAGACTCAGCAAAATGCAAGTGGCAGCAAAAAGAAACCACTTTCACAGGAGCAACATCAACGGGTGCCTACAGTAGAAGAATCGCCGTCGGCAATGTGTAATGCCTATGACAGTTGTTGTGTCATTGATGGAGAGGCTGCAGCTGCCAAATGTGATGTTTGTTTAACACCACAGGATCATTGTCCATGCGAAAATGATGTTCGCGATTCTGGTTATGGTAGTGAGCTATTAACACCAGATAATTCACCCATCACTAGTGCAGCCACTACACCAGAAGGCTCAGAAGTATCGTGTTCTGATGGTTTCTGTAACCATGAAAATGGACAAGATGTTGGGCTAGACGATGAACATAACAACAGCATGTACGATATAGGCAGTGGCTATATGTGGCGAGACAGCCTACTAAACCAGAAGTATGGTGACACGAACTGGCTGAGCTTGCAGCAAATGTTGGTATGTACACATTTAAAAGCATTTTTTTATTAAATTTAACAATAGTGGTAGATATTTTAAAAATGTATGAAGAGCTAAAAAAAAACATGCAAAGGTATTAGATATGGCCACATGCGGGAAGGCGTTGCTAATGAGCAATTGGCCATGAACAATATTGGAACACCTTTTTTTTTCTTGTGAGCAAAATAGACAGCTTAATATAAAAGAAATTCAACATTACACTAAAAAGTCAACAAAATCAAAGTTAAAGTTTAATTCGATTTTATTATAGACCAATTTCTAAACTGTATCGTTTCTAAACTCTTCGAATGCATTGTTGCATGGGCGTAGCCAGGTAGGGGCAGAGGGGTGCTCGAGCCCCCCCTAACTTTCAAATTTTCCTTATATATATATAAAATAGTACCCTGAAATACCAACTTAATAGGGTCGAGCCCCCCCCCTAAATTTCATTCTGGCTACGCCGATGCATCGTTGAGTAAAAAGTGGGTATCTCGCTAAAGAGTCTTATGATAATTCTTTTATATTTTTTGTGTCTACACAGCTTTTTCGAAAACTTTTGACAAGGTGTCGCAAACCTCGAGCGTCTAGATTTCCATTCTGTTTTTAACCGACTTCCAAAAAATGAGGTTATCAGTTCGTCGGAATATTTTTTTTATTTATATTTTTTTATGTATGTTAGACCACGTCAACCGATTTCGATAAATCTTTTTGCATCCGAAAGGTAGTGTCTCAGAGGTGGTCCCATACTAATGTTTAGATCCGATCATTGGATCATGAAATATATATATGTATATTTTTTTAGGTCGTTTTTTTGCTACAAATTACTTGTTATATATATAGACTAGCAGAGCACCCGACGTCGTTCGGGGTAAACAAATAAAAACAAGTAATTTTTAGTAAAAAAACCGACTTCAATTCTCGTATAAAAAAAAAGTATATATATACATACTAGATCGCCCTCACCCGCTTCGCTGAGTATATGAAATTTCTACGTGCTTCATGAGAAAAATTTATTTCAAGAAAACTCAATTAAAAACCAGGAGGTTTAAAATTTGTTTAACCATCTTCAAAATATTTTCAAACTAAAACTTTCTTTGTCATACTTTTTCAATTAACGTATCCCCTGAACTGAATTTGAGATTTTAAACAGATGGAAACCTCTTACGTGTAGTATTGAAATTATGCCCTTAAAAACCCATTTCGATTGATAGCCATATTATAATAAATCATTTAAAATATTGAATAGTTTGAATTTAACCTTTTAAAAAGGTGGCAACCTATGTGATACATATTGTGATACATATACAAACCCATTTTGATTCATACCAATCTATACTAATATATATTTTGAAAGCCGTTTTTTATGTGTTCGCAAAGCTCGAAAACAGCAAAACCGATTTTTTTGAAATTTCAGACACTTGCCCCAGATGGCCCAAGGATGGTTATAGGCTAAACACAATTTCGATGTAAAAAGAGAGCGTGGCACCTCCCATTCAAACCGATTTTTTCATATTGCATATCTCTGGAAGTGTGCATGGTAAAATACTGGAACTTGGTCCGGCGATATAAGAAATCAATCTTATACTCATGGAGAAAAATGGGCTATTTGGAAATAGGGCGTGGCACCGTACAAACACATATATATAATTCTATTGTATGTGTGTTTGTGTGTGAAATCCTCCTAAATGCCCGGAACGATTTTAACAAAGTTTTTTGTGTGCTTTTGAGTGGCTCTCTGGATAGTGTGGTTTCACAATTTCACTTGCCCGTTAGCGCCAGAGTTAAGTTATTACTAAAAATCTGATTTATGATCCACTTTGGCTAATATTCAAAATATGTATTGATAACGGTAAAGGCAATACTACTGCCAAAAAGGGCTGTCAGGTGGCGCTGGAGTCATTACGAATAATCGCCAAGTTAGAAAAAGTGCCGTGAATATCAGATTAAATCGACCTGTTGCACCACTGAGTATATCGAACACTTGTGTTTTACGATTGGCCCAATGGATGTGATTTTCTAGTATTATTATGCGTTAAAGCTTCATTCGGAAACATCAGGGTTGCGTTGTACAGGAGTAAATCTCAAATCACCACCGAAAAATCAACCGCCAGGACCATTGCGCGCCTTTTACTGTAATACTTAATTTAATATAATTGAATTTAATTTTAAAAAGGTGGCAACCCTTGTGAAAGACTTAAAGATTATTCAAAACTTTCAAACTAAAGGATTCTTAAAAAAATTTCGTTAGGCTACCATATTTTAATTCTTTAGATAGCTTGCGTATAATTAATTTAAACTTGACTTTTCAAACAGGTGGCAACCCTTTTCAAAATTTATTCGCACTACCGCTTTTTTAAGCCTCTTGGCATCAATTTTTTAATATAATTTTGAAGTAAATAACTCCCTTAATTGAAGTTAAATTTGATTTTTTTAAAGGGTGTCAGCCCTCATCCATGAGTAAATAATGATTTTATATATCCATATAAAGTTCCAAAATATTTCCTGAGTAATGCAGTATGAAAAATTCCGTTTGTTTGGGAGGTGCCACGCCCCTTGTCTAATCGAGATTAAATCTATCCTATATTTTAAGTTGGGCTAAATGACAGCAGTGTACAAAATTTCATGATGATCGGTTAAGTAGTTAAAGCGTGAAAGCGTAGCAAACAAACAAACTCACTTTCGGATTTATAATATTAGTTAGGATATCTCTTGATCCAATGATCGGATCTTAACCAGAATAGAATGGGAAAACCTCTGAGACACTACCTTTTCGATGCAAAAAGAATTATCGAAATAACATACATACATAAAAAAACAAAAAATAAATAAAAAATATTCCGGCGAACTGATAACCTCCTCCTTTTTTGGAAGTCGGTTAATAAAGAAGTTGAAGAATACTCAGTTGATAGGTATAGATAATAGATTCAGATGTAGATATAGATATACATAGATATAGATATAAATGGAGATGTACCCTGTAGTTCTGTTGGAGTTTTGCTGGTTGTTGTTGTAGCAGCATACAAGTTCCCCAAAGGGTTTTTGGGGAGTGTTGCTGGAGTGACAGTCCTTGGCCAGATATAAATCTGGGTCGTTCCGGTTACGTAGACCCGACTGTCGAGGGAACGGGAGTTTTGCTGGTGACTGGTGCTGGTGATTCGATGCATCACCGATTGTTAGGCAATTCGTTAGCGACAGGTTATGCGACGTTTGTATTGAAAATATCACATACTAGCGATTTCATGCATTACTGTCGTTAGGCAATACGCTAGCCATTGGTAATCGTCACTTGTGCACCAGGTAATCGCTAGCGAAAGGACAAACCACGTGCACCCTCTCGGTACGCTTCAATGACATTGCCATGTTAAATTCGTTAGGCGGACTTCAGAGCAAGATCGAGGAGATAACCGTCTTCATGGGAAGGCATGGCATATTGATAGCTGCGATTCAAGAGACGAAGTTGCACAGTAATTCAGCGTAGTTGAATTGTGCCGGGTACAACGTGCACCGTCGAGATCGCGAGCGAGATAATGGTGGTAGCCTAGCGTTCATCACGCACCACACTGTGCAGTATCGTCTCATCGAAGCAGACATCGACCGCAGGGATACCACCCTAGAATGTCAGGGCATTGCTGTCCGGTCAGGCGATGTTGAGCTCGAAATATTTAACGTATATATACCCCCTGTCACCTGCTGCCCGGCAGGATATCACCCTGACATAGGTGCGCTCCTCAGAGGCGATAACCGTATGGTAGTAGGTGACTTTAATGCGCACCACGATCTTTGGCACTCAAGCCTGTCAAACGAGCGTAGGGGAACTGACTTGGCTGAGCAGATAGACGATACGACATTCTGCACAATGAACGACGACACACCCACCAAGATTATGGGCGGTTGCTGCAGCTCGCCAGACATAACAATAGTCGGCGCTGGTCTGATAAACAGCATATCATGGCGACCTATGCTGACTTTAGCATCAGACCATCTGCCCATAGTCATCTCGATCGATAAACCAACCGACTTTGCTTCCGCGGAACACCGGACCTATATCAATTTTTCTAAAGCTGATTGGAGAGGCTTCGCGGAATTTACTGAAAACACCTTCGCTGCTCTCCCCACACCAACCGTCGTCCACCTTGGTGAACGTTAGTTCCGCAGGGCTACCACCGCTGCTACAGCTCGCTTCGTACCGGCAGGATGTATTACGGACCCACGTCCAAATTTCCCTGCTGAAGCGGATGTTCTAGCCGATGAGCGTGATAGCCTTCGTCAGGCGATCCTGGAGATCCCCGTATCAGGGATCTCAACGCGGAGACTCGGCAACTAGTGAACGTACATAAGCGGGAAGAAGTGAGAAGAGCATCTGAAGACCTATAACTTCACCTCTGATGTGAGTAAGCTTTGGTCAACCGTGAGGTCACTGTCCAATCCGACGAAGCACGACGACAGAGTCGAAATTCCTTTCGGCGACCATGCTTCGACGGACCCGGAGCGATGCGCGAGCTATTTTAGCCGACAGTTCATACTGCATCCTCCGGTGGACAAAGCCAAGCGTCGAGTGACCAGAAGGCTGCACAAACTGCCAAGAACCTGTGCCCCCTTGCTTTCACTTGCGGTGAAGTTCCAGTGGCCATCGGGAAGGCGAAAGCCTCCAAAGCCATGGGTCCCGATGGAATATGCATGCTAATGCTGAAAAATTTGGGTCCTGCGGGAGTAGTGTACCTAACGGAGGTCCTCAATCTGTCAATGGCCACTCTCATCATCCCAGACATCTGGAAGGTGGGGAGAGTGGTCCCACTGCTCAAACCGGGGAGGAGATTCGTATCGGCCGATAACACTCCTTTCCGCGGTAGCGAAGACACTCGAGGCCTTGCTGCTCCCGTGTTTCCCAAACCACCTGACCCCAGCGAAGCATCAGCATGGTTTCCGTAAAATGCACAGTACAACAACAGCACTTAAAGCCATAAATACTCAGATAACCCGTGGCCTTAACCGTAACCGTCCCTGTGAGAGAACGATTCTAGTAGCGTTGGACTTGTCAAAGGGGTTTGACACCGTCTGCCATTCCTACTAGAAGATATAGAGGCTTCCTCTCTTCCACAGAGGCTCAAACGGTGGTCGGCAAATTATCTGAGTGGTCGACACTCGTCGATAATGTTTAGAGACAAATCGAGTAAACTCAGAAAAATAAAACTGGGGGTTCCACACGGTGGTGTCCTTTCCCCGCTACTGTTTAACTTCTACATTTCAAAGCTCCCTCAACCACCAGAGGGAGTCTGGATTGTCTCTTACGCCGACGATTGCTCGATCACGGCGACTGGGAATGGAATTGATGACCTGTGTTCGAAATTAAACGGGTATCTCTCCGATCTTTCTCGCTTCTTCACTGCAAAGTGTCTAGCCCTCTCCCTACGAAATCTTCTGCGTCCCTGTTCACAACCTGGACGAAGGCGGTCAGGCTACCGCTGTAAATTCACGTCGATGACACACCAATTCCGATGGTGAATAATCCCAAAATACTCGGAGTAACATTCGACAGCCTGCTCTCCTTCTCTGCGCACGCTATTGTCAATAAAGTACATAGCCGCAACAAGGTCCTCAAGTCACTAGCCGGCAGTACTTGGGGCAAAGACAAAGAAACGTTGTTGGAAACATACAAGGCCGGCCGGTTTTAAACTGCGCAGCACCAGTGTGGTAGCCGGGGACTAGTAGGACGCAGTGGACGAAGCTACAGACTGTACAGAACACCGCACTCAGGACAGCGACAGGATGCCTCCTGATGTCGCCAGAACATCACCTCCACAACGAGGCACAAATGCTTCCTATAAAGGAGCACAACATAATGCTCTGCAAGTAGCTGTCTGCTTCGCCTAGGCACGTCAGGAGGCATCTATACGAACTGACGGACGAAGTCCAGAGGTTCGTCAAGCAGCCTCTGGACCCGTCAGCTTACCGACTGGCCCTGAACGGCATTCACAGGGAGCCAGTCTCGAGTTATGTAGACTCTGGACCTGTGAATGCCGTTCTAGGCACACCACCACTGGACATAGATGAGACGGAGCTTCATCTGCCTCGGGAGACACGAACAACAATAGCCGAACTTCGCTCTGGCCAATGCAGCAGGTTAAACTCATACCTGAGTAGACTGAATGAGGCTGTGACAAATGAGTGTCCGGCATGCGGAGAGACCCCACATCACTCGAAACATCTCTTCGCATGCCCGGAAAACCCGACAACCCTAACGGCTTTGTCCCTGTAGGCCGACCCGATAAAGGCTGCACGCTTCCTAGGGCTGCCGTTAGTGGAACTTGACGACAACGACTGACATATCAACCGATCTGGGCGGGGTTGTTGTAGCCGCTACAACAACAACAACAACCAGCAGAACTACAGGATAGATGTAGATGTAGATGTAGATATAGATATACATCTGTAGATATAGATATATACATAATATATATATATATATATATGCAAGCACTAAAATAGTAGTGTGCACTTACGGTTAACATATTTTTAAATTACTAGAAAACCAAAATAATAGTTGCATTCTTTATATTGAAAAAGTGAAGGACAATTTCATAACTAAATGTGTGGTCAAAAGAGTTTTATTTACATAAACACTAAAAAAATTAATCCATGTAAGATGTGTTTTCATGGAAACTACTGCGAGCAGAAAAATAGTAGTACATAACAAAAAGTTTTAAATTTGTATTAAAATTTAATATTAATTCCTAAAATTTAGCACAATTACTTATTATTTGGTAGCATGACCGTTGTTTTTAATCACTGCTGCATACGATTTCTCTTGGAGTCTACGAGGCGTTGACATCTTTCCTGAGGTATTGACTGCCATGCGCGGCCCATAGGTCGTGGTTATTTTTTGGTTTTAGATCCCATACGGTTTTCTTAAGGTTTGTCTAAAGGTTTTCTATAGGATTGAGGTCAGGAGATTGAGCTGGCCACTCTATGACTTCAATTCCGTTATCACTAGACCACAATTTTGCTAGCTTACTTGTATGCTCCGGGTCATTATCACAATTAGGAACGAACTGTGAACACCCCAAATATCATTTTGAATTTTGCTATTATCATTTTGGGCGCAGCTGTATATACATAGATAAGCACAATATATGCATGATTCAATAATTAAAGGTTAGGTAGTACATATGTATGTATGTATTTGTGTCTTTATTCACAATTAAAAAGTCATATTTTAATTTAGTTTTTTTTGTTTTTTTTTTTACAGGATAATGTCGACGAGTACGATGATGATGAAGAAAACGGTTACATTCCACAGGAAGTGGTTCTGGAGTATCAATGCCAGCGCGAAAAGGTGGAGCAGCAACGTCTAAAATTGCGCGAAACTTTAAGGCAGAATTTTGCGCGCTTGTGTAAGCAGCATAAAAGTGGCAAATTGCCTGGCAGCAACACTGCCAAATGCAGCTCATCAGGACCAGCTTGCATGTAAATGCTGCAAAAGTGATTACACGCTGAGCATAAAGCAGTCTGATAACTGCATAGCAGTCCTTAATAATGCATAATGTGTTGCAAATCAAGAATGCTTAAGTACATTTTTGAATAATTATTATTGTTTCTGCAAATATATATTGAAATTATTTAAAACTATACAAATACATTACGTTTTTCTTTATTGTGTTTAGCAATTACGACACTCCTCGTGAAAAGGCTCTAATGTTCGCAAATCACGCCAGGTTGGCGGCAAGCCGTTCGAAACGAATTTGCCACATCGTTTACATGCCTCCAAGAAAAGCTTACTGTAGCTGTGTAGCCATGTCTGAAATTATTCATAAAAGGCATACATATATTTGTATGTTTTTTTAAGTAAATTGTATTTACCATATAGCTTTTAATTGCCAAATCAGGCAAGGTAGGCGAGAAGAAGTGCAACATCGCAATGTGTGTATGTTCTTGCACTTTACGGAATACTTCATATCGTGATTCCGTCCACAAATCGTCTGGATCCAGCGTTTCATCGAATCCCTTGACTGTTACCCACTCAATCAGAACACCCTTGCAAACGATGGCTGCCTTAAGCACACGACTAATTGTAACCTAAAAGAAGGCGCTAATCTTTTATTTCCACCTTGTTTGGTTACCACAAATACTTACAATTACAACAACGTTAGAACCGAATGGACGGCAAACTTGATAGCTTGTCAGCGGTAAATTTATTTCACTCAATAGCTTATCTGTGTGACTAAATAAATAAAGAAGAAAACGTTCATAAACTCCTAAGCTGACCTTGCCTACAGTTCCACCGCGAATAAACTTACTCCGGATCGGTATTGTTACATGACGTAAATGGTATGCGCCCACGCTTCTGCGAACAGTATGTGTATGACCTCCGGAGATTGTTTTGGTTGAGGTTGTTAAAAGCCAAAAAACTGTGGTCATGAACCTTATCGATCCACTTGTAGCTATTCACGAGTTGAGAATACAACGCTTGTCGATCCGGGGCAGTCTCTTGTGCGAGATAAGTAGTTTGGCCTAAACAGTAAGGTGTTTGTGGTGCTTGCAAGCCGTTAATTAAACTCTCGACTTCCCTATTTTCATGTACAAATTATGTGTACTGGTCATACATACAATGAATGAGACTAATTGTAGCATTAGTCCTATGCATATTTTACCTTAATTGAGCATTCATGTTATTAAAATTCTCCTGGAATTTGAGGAGAAACTTGGTCCGGTTATCCTCAGCCAATTCGGCATTGGTGCCATCTGCCAAGTGCTCGAAGCATTGTCGAACGCTAGAACGCAGAGACCTCACGGCCCCCAGCGTCGAGTTAATCTTCTCCATCCTATCCAGTTTCAGGCTTGGTATATTCTGAATCTTGGCGAATTTATTTAATGTCGGTAAAGCAAAAACTTGTTTATTTACTATATATTAGACGGTGCGAAAATATTGTAGGGTAAAAATGTTTCCAAGCAAAAGAATGCACTACAAAAAATCAAAAGTGCAACACAGTAGAGGCTAGTAATTTGCCGAATAGTCGGTACCCAATACTTAAAATAGATTTCGGTACCCAATACTTCGCTTTCGGTACCCGATACCGATTCTTTACATTAAGCCTTTGCCATAGTTCTTTATTAATTTATATGATATCGGATAAAACACTTGAACTTATAGCAATTCTGATGATATATTAACGTATATTTCAAACGCACTCTGTTTATTCCGGCTGTGAAATGGAATTATCCGGAATGCAAAAAAAAATCGCAGCCTTTTGGATACTTCAGAGAACGTTAAATACAGAGAAGCAGCAATTACGAATCAGAGTGTAAATTGTCAAAAATTATCAAAATCTGATCGCGTACACACCACACCAGCCCACACTGCTGTGGAACATAAGAGCGGCGGAGTAACAGAGCTGAGCGAGAAATAACATTTCGTATATTTAATGAATGTTAAGCATTTTGAATGATTTACGCAGTGTTGCCAGAGAAATTTCGTTTGGAGCTAAAACGGTCGAAAAAAGCTAAATAATACTAATAGTAGCTAAAATGAAGAGCTACATATTTTTGTTAAGGTTGAGCATTTATTGACGTAAGGTTGCTTTTACATAACATAAAAACAACGAATTTTATAAGATTAAGTGCTGAAAAAATCGTTTAAAACCAAAATAAGGTGCATATATTTCGATTTCGCTGCTATGGCACTTATAACATCGAACTAAAAATACTTTACAAATTGTTAAAGTCTGTAATTTCAGATATTTGAATTAGGGCGTGTGTGAATCGGTAACAAAGTTCTATGGGCAGGGCTGCTGAATAATATTTTTACTATGGTGAGACAGTTTTGCCAATCTGCTGTGTGAAATGAAATATTTTTTGATAGCAGTACATTTTTGATAACCACAGATTTATGCGGAATAAAATATTACAAATTGCAGTGAAATTAATATTTTAAGACCACATCTACCGTCGTTGATTGCAATTCATCAATTTAAGCTTTTATTT
>NW_023458558.1:19174069-19186938 GCF_013731165.1 Rhagoletis pomonella | reverse complement strand
AGATGAAGATGAAGATGAATATGAATATGAACATGAACATGAACATGAACATGAACATGAACATGAACATGAACAGGAACATGAAAATGAACATGAAAATGAACATGAACATGAACATGAAAATGAACATGAACATGAACTTGAACATGAACATGAACATGAACATGAACATGAATATGAAGGTGTAGATAAATATAAACATAAACATAAACATTAAAAGCGATAGAGACAAAGATAGAGAGGAAGAAAGTGATAGGGATAAAAAGGAAATACAACTGAAGAATGTGCGATGTTATATTGTGATGTGTTATGCTACATATGTTATGTTATTGAATCTAATGCTATTCTATGTTATGTTATGCTAAGTACTAAGCTAAACTCCCCTCCACTTAACCCATTCCAACAAATTTTATTTCAGCTCAACTCAACTCACATAAACTATCCTTAATTTTAGCGGTTGAATTTCAACCGCTGGGCGAACACTAGTTTACATTAAAATAATGCAATATTTCAGCTGCTATGAATTTCGCTCATAAAAAAAAATCATTTGACCTAATGTGCCATCGGAAAAAATTTAGTACTTTTCCCTTGTCGGTGTGATTTTATATCTCTTTCTACCAACGGCAATCTCGTATAAGTGAAAATTTGCAGCTTACAATATTTTTTTTAAATAAAATATGTAACAAAAATGAAATCTGTAACAGAAAAGAAGGAAACTAAAAAAATATCAAAAAAATCGAATCTAAAAAATGGTTTCTTATAAAAAACTTTCCAAAACGGGACTGGTTAAAAACTAGGTGCAAAGTACTGCACTGGACGACGATTGCCACTGCCAATGACATCCATCGCGGTGTAAAACTGGACAGTGAAAGCATTGCTTGGGTATTGAGCTAGAACTAGTACTGTCAGCAAAAGGTCTAGTTCTACGCTAGTTCTGAGCTAGTCAAATTTTCTGCAGGGTAATTAAAGTTATGTGTATGCATGATAAACACATTAGAAGGTACAACCATTCTCTCAATTCGTCGGCCATGATTTTCTTCTGACGTTTGCAAACATTTTAAAATCATATAAAATTGAAAATAAAAAAAATGAAATTGTTCACAATTGTTGTTGTTTGAGATTGAAAATGAGAATGTGTGTGTGAGCCTGAGCTCGAATTTTAAAATTATATTGTTGGCAAACGTCAGACTGCCTCTCAATGATTTTACCTTGTAATGTTTTTATCATGTGTGTATATATGCATGTACATATGTATGAATGTAGATATGTACATTAGACTGCATCACTCCCCATACAAAAAAATCGGTACTCTTTTTCCATTGGAATTATAAAATCTATTATATTTTAAGACGTCCACGTTTGAAAATACCTCCAAAAATAGAGTTTTTTATGAATAAAAATAGTTTCTTAAAGATTTTTTTTTTAAAAAATCCCCCTGACAAAACGGTTTAAGCTTAAAAAATTTGCATACAAATATTAAAAAAAAAAATTAAAAAAAATGTTGAACGGAATCGTCATGATGAGATTTATGATGCTGTTTTTTGAATAGAATAGCTTTGGCCTAGTTATTCATGTTTTTCGTAAACCAATCTGTGAAAAATGTAAAAAACAGCATCAAAAATCTCATTCTTGCGATTCCGTTAAAAATATTTTTAAATATTTTCATGCAGATTTTTTAAGCGTAATCTGTTTTGTCATCTGAGGGGACTTTTTACAAAAAGTTCTTTAAGAAACTATTTTTATTCATAAAAAACTCCATTTTTGGAGGTATTTTCAAATCGGTCCAGCTCACTTAAATCTTAATATTTTTGCGAAATATTTTGGTGGACGTCTTAAAATATAATATATTTTGTAATTCTGGCGGAACAACCGCAACTTTTTTTGGTGATGCAGTCTAATGTACATACATTAACATTTTTTTTTATTCAGGACGCACAGTGTATTATTTCCATATTCTAGAAAATATTAATTACACTATTTTATGTCGCCAAATTTCAAAACAACGTCAAAAATATTTTTAGAAATGCCTGATAAAGACGAAACAATAACAACTAAAAAATTTAAATCAAAGTGTAGGGCGGTACGGGGTTTGATTTGGAAAATTACCAAGCGCAATAATATTTAGACTTGTATATTTGAAACTGAAGCTCAATGTTTAATTTGTCGCTGTTATGTGATTTATGCAACAATTGCTAAAATACCATTTCGGTCTTATTTTCTTAAGTATGTTCTTTTTAATGAATATACATTTTTGGGATTTTAGTAAACTAGGACTGAGTATTTCATGTTAAAGTAAAACGATGTTGACTTAAATTTATTTTTAGCAATTTATTAATTTAAATAGACCCGCAAACTCGTTATCCGCCACTATTCGATAAAGTTTGTATCTCAGTTTATTTGCCACTCCTCTTGACTTTAAACAACACAATTTTAGCTGCTGGAAAGTGCAGGTTTTGATGAAATTTTCTTTTTTCAGGCCTACTAGGAATTTTATTTTCTTCGAATAATTCATTTTCATTTTATCTCGACCGAAACAAATTCTTGTATTTTCGCTTTGAGTATCTCTACTGATTCATTACCTTTCCAGTGGTATCCTATTTTTGTAAATATAGCAATAAATATTGAACTTGTAACGGAGTGTTTTTGACCCAACTTGACTTTTTTATCGATATTTTCCACGCCCATAATTAAAAAAAAATTATATTTGTTTTTAAGTCCATTTCTGTCAGTTTACAATTCCTTGTTATAGGGAAATTCCAAATATCAATTTTGGACATTTTAGCCTTTATAGTTAGTTAAATATTTCAGTTTTTGCCTTTTTAAAAATTTCAGTTATATAAATAGGGTGGCTTGACAGTAACTCAATAGTTTTCGAATTACAGAATTAAAAGCAGCTAGATGGGTCAAATCTTACACTGTGGGACGTATGTAAGTACACACATACATATGCCCGCGATAGCTCGAACTAACCCTAGTCTAATCTTCTGATACTAGTCGCTCATAACTCTTTTCCAAACATTTCTAATATCATTTCGAACATTGGCGTGTCTTGCGAAAATGCCTGCTTTGTGCATAAGACGGCTTCAAGATAGAACCTTTCCTGCTAATTACCCAATATATTTTAGTTTTTAAAATTTCACTCAGTTTTTTTATGGGATTTTTTTTTTTTAATTAAAATCAACAATACTGCGCCTAGGACTACTTCTAAACATACGGTTTTCATAATGGCAAGGGATGCCAATCTCTAGGATTTTTTCAACAAATTCTAAATAAAAATTTGCTGGTTTTGAATTAATACGTGTGGTTCCACAACAAACTATAGGGGCAGACAGGGTTTAAACTCTTTCCAACTGTCCGAGCTCCTTCATTCTTGAATGCCCGGTAGGAAACCATGCGAGTGCCATTTGTTGTCTATTTCTTAACAGGTTCATTGTAGACTGCCTGAAAGTTAAAGTGTTTGGTAGAAAGTGGAAAGAAATTCCTAATTTTGACTAGCAAAATTTTTACCGGCGGTGGCTGGGGCTGAGTGGTTACAGGTACGCTTTACGACACCTTAGGACCTGGGTCCGATCCCTGGCCCCGGCAACATCAATAGTGCCCGCCCTTCGGCAGGCAATGGCAAACCTTCGACTGTATTTCTACCACGAAAAATCTTCTTATAAAACCCATTTGCCGTTCGTAGGCGGCGGAAAATTGTGAGCAGGGTGTCCAGATTGTTTAAAAATTTAATAAGCACCTATAATAAGGCGAGATCAGCTAAGTATTTTCACAATTTCTTCAAATTACCTATAGTGTCTGAATGATTGAGTTAATGAATGATTTCTGTTGTTGTCATATATTGAGCTATTTAACCTTGACTGAACATACTGTTTGATATTGGAAACGTTTTGCAGCAGAAACTATAAGCCTTCATATAACACTTTATTCGAACTATTGGATTAAGGCTTTCCAACCTCATCCTTTTCGAATCTTAGTTTTTGTTGAATTCATTACGGGAAAAAACGCGCTCAACAAAGCATGTGAGTGAGGCAAGGATAATTATATGAATTTACTTATATTTCCAAACATTTTATTACCTGTTGCGGTTTTCACTCCGTAAGCAATTATCCAAAATTCTTCGGAGTCGGATGGAATGGTTCTGAGAAAAGTTATTCTATGGGAAAGTTAAAAGATTTAAAAATATTCAGTTTCCGCTGCTTTTCTTTCCTTCGAAGTCAAATAGTGAATTGACAAGTCCTTGAAACTCACCCTCTTGTGATTCACACACTTTTACGGTGACAAAATCAAAGCTTTTTTAAAAGTATTTAATTGGCTAGGTAATCGTTTCAAAAGTTCTTCTATTAGGGCGATTAAACCTTTTTGACAGTCTTTTAATATGCTTCTTAAGTCACGTTTATCTTAGCCTCTTCTGTAAAATTATCGTGGAAAAGTAAATCTTGTATATTTTTATAATTGGAAAAAATTTATTTAAAGGGAAAAATCTCCAAAAACCGCCAATGGCGTTTTCCTAAATTTTACGCGCAACTATCAAAAAAAATCGCCAAATCTGGACACTCTGATTGTGAGTCTCTCCATTTGTGTAACGTCATCAAGACACACACCGCAAATTAGAGGAGAGTCTCGGCCAAACACTTAGCAAAAGGGTAAGCGCAAAAATGATGAATGTGATTTGTTGTTGCTAGCGGTACATCAAAAACACATGCAACAACAACCACACGCTCGTCCAGTTACACTTACGCAGGATACAGCGAATATACAGAAGGTCGAATTCCAGTATAATTATTGTTAAATTTTTACTGGAATAGTAAATAAAGTCCTTTTTAAGAAATCGGCCGTCCTATTAAAAGTCCTACACACGGATCGATTTAACGGCCAACCAGTTGGCCAACCGCTGGAAGTTGGTGGTAAATAAGCCGTGTGTAGGCAAGTTGACAAACCTCCCGTCAAGTTGTTCGTCCGGTTGGAGAAAATCAAAAATTTTTGATTTTTGAGGCAGGTTGGTAAACTTGTTGCTCTGTGTGTAGAGAAGTTGGCAACCTAAAATGCGATTTCATTTTTTTTTTAAAGCGTATTAACGTTAGCATGTGTTTTTCGGTTCGTTTCGCTAGTGAAAATGCGAATAATTTGTAAAAACGGGGGCGGTAGCAATAACAAATATATAAAAATGAGAAGCATCCCAAGCATAGGTTAAGAGTTTACCAGTGCTGTTGTATTGTGCAAAGTTCAAAAACTATCACTTAAATGAAATCGGCCAACTGGGAATTTAGGGAATTTCGTTAAGTAGGTTGGCCAACTGGTTGGCCGATAAATCAATGCGTGTGTTGGGCCTTTTACTTCAGACTTACCTAAAAGGCTTACTTACATGTGTACATATGTACATTTATGTGTGTATGTACATGGCTACCAAGAACACCCATCAACAACGCCAACGCCTGCGTCAGCGCCATCAGCAATGCTCTCAACGCATTTCCAGTCGATATTTTGTGTTAATTCGCTGTAAACGAACGCTTCCTTTCCATTCATCCAGCAGCAGTAGCAGCGGGAACCGACTTCACTCACCACCCTCATGTTCCATGTGTACATATGTACACCCAAGTACGCGAGCAATACAAAGTGTGCTGGTGTGCGTTTAATAGATCCAAGCTTCGCCCGGCCGCCATTGCAGGCAGGCACGCACCAATCCCACTGCGATTCCTCTTGACTACTTTGTGGGCTTGTTGGTACTTGTTATACATACATACATACATACATACATATGAATGTACATACATATTCGCTGCCGCTGCAGTTGTTGCTGTTGCTGCGTTGGTTGCTACTACTATCCCCTTCGGCGAGCCGGTGTACTATACAGTTATGCTTCCGTTGGATGTTTGCTGCAGTTGTGGGCTCTCTGACTGCTTCAACGAACGAGGTCTATTTGCGTTGAAGTTCAGTTTCAGCTTTCATTCATTCCGATTCCAGCATCCAAGCGTGTTTCGCCACTTCAATCGCATATTTGCCAAACGATAAGCTTTTCTTATCTGCCCGCTTATACATATATGTAGTAGTAGTAGTTTTATAAATGGCACTGCAAACGCGATCAAGAAAATGAGCGTGTTATTAGATTTATTAGTGTTAACGCGTATTTAAAAACAAAACAAAAAAAAACAAAAAAAAACAATAAAAAACACAAAGTGGGACATTTATGTATCGCATAAATAAAAAAATATCCGTGATACTGCAATACCTACTGGCAAGCATTTAAAGTGGGACCAGCATTTAATTATTATGTGAATGTAAAAAAAAACAATATTTGCGCATATTGCTAGTTTGCTGGAAGAACGGCATAACAGCACAGCTTGTACATATCTGTGAGAAACGCGGTTTAGTTCAAAGGGTTCAACTGTTACCTCAAGCCAAGAAAAGTAAACAAGTGTCTAAATCCTTAATTACACGCAAGTTTTTTTTTAGGTTTTTTTTCTGAGTTTCTAAAAATTTTAATTCAAGTTTTGTTTTTTTTCGTGTGTACTTTTAGGAAAAACTTTTTGAATGAGAGCTGGAAAACTTTCGATGGTCTTGGCCATATTATCGAAAATGTTGACACTACCGATAGTTTTGATCAGAGAAATCCAAAAATTAAACATAACAACTTTTATTGAAAATGAGATCAGAATTGCTAAAAAATGTCGATATTTTTTTTTTTTTAAGGAACAATCGATAATGTCATCGATAGTTTTCTAGCTCTAATTGGAATATATTTTTTCTTAATAAGTATCAAAGCCCTATGCCAGCAGTGGTTTGATTATAGCCATGCGAGTAGTTAAGGGCTAAGGCCAAGTTACGTGATTCACCATGGCAAATCGATAACTGACAAAATTTCCATAAAATAAAAATGGCAAAAATTTTTCTAGAAAAACTTTAGTCGGTGATTTTTCATTTTAACCAACCCAAACCATACTTGGGCGTGGTTCGGTTTGATCAATGTTTTGATTCACGGCACGAAATGTGTCGAAGTTTTAGTTCAAAATCGGCATGCAGCACTGCAAGAAAAAAATCAGTCTTTGAACAAAGTGAGAGGACAAACAAAAATTCAAAGATAGTTTCAAGTCTGTATTGAATTTTACGATTATATTTATGTAAGTAATTTTTTTATGTTGAATCAAGAAAAACTGCCTAAAAAATTAAAGTCAATTAAGTCACTTTACACACGTTTTTGATTTTCTGAAATGTGACGTTCTTCCAGCAAATGAGCATTTGTGCATAAAAGCTATTTTAAACAACTTTTTTGAAGTGTTTTTTTTTTACCGGTACTCTTTACACATTTTTTATTCGCGCTTTGTTATTGTGAAAATTCATAATTAAAAGGAAAACCAATTATTATTTTTTTTATAAGTGAATACGCCTCCGAGCGTTATGCATCGTTATTTCCACCGTTTTGTTGTGAACTGACTGCATTACAAGGATTTTTCCGCGCTTTATAATCCTCATACACACACACACATACCACGTACTAGTTACATAGATAAGTGTGACGTCGGATTTGTAGCAGGAAACTGCCAAGGTACCGGCGGCGAAACGGATATTTCACGGAGGTAAGTGTTCTTTTGGATTTGTTGCAGTTTTACCGACGGAATTCTTTGTAGTGAAGTGGTTAAAGTTATCTCTGTCAAATGAAATGTTTACTTTTCTCTAAAAAAAGTTGCCCTGTACCGGAGCAAAATCATAAGATTTATAAACATATCGAACCCTAACCGCCAAATTTTCGATTTTCGGTGCAGAAATATTCTCAGAGAATCTAAATTCATTTCTGAATTGAAAAGAAAATTTACGGCTTTAGTAGTTTAAAAATTTTTTTATCTCAAGACAAGCTTTTATTAGCTGTTAATAAAAAACGAAAAAAAAATTTGTGGAGTTATTCCTTTTCATGTAAGAAATACACTTACTAAAATTTAAAACAAAACCGGACCATAGGTGTTTTTGGTTTGGAAATATATCGACCTCCGTGCAACCTGCTGTCTAAATTGAATAAATGCGGTTTTTCCAAATATCTCAGCACGTGCGCCACCTAGCGGATTAATTCATCCTTTATATTGCATTGCCATCTGAGTTTGGTTGAAGTTTCAAGTCTCCAGCTCATCGGGAAGTTGATACAAAATTTATTGCCAGATTTGATTACACACAGGTGAAACATAATTAAAGCTTGTAAAAATCAAAGGTATTTTGCAAATTTAGATTTGCATGGCTTTTGTTAGACCGTATCATTTTGTCGCAGGGTACACATAGCACCAAGAGTTTCTTTATTTTATTGAAAAACTGTACTGCTTTTTACATATTTAAATGGGGATATCGGGAAACGGAATTTTTTCGCAGCAATATACAGTTTTTTTTCTTTATCCGAAAAGAGATACAGTTTAAAGTATTTAGCACTTGTCGGCTAAAAGTAATTCTCCGTTGGAGATCAAGCCTCAGTGTTAGTTTCTTTGATTTGTTGAAGAGTGCAATCAAAGAGCAGATGGTTGTACTACAATGCCTCCACCATGGGAGTACTGTGTTTTCTGGGCAAAAAACTGAAGAAAGCAATTTTCACTGGCTTTATTTGATCTCAACTCAAAACCATTGAGAGAAATCTGCAGATACCGGAGCAAATGGTAATCCAATGCGAAAAAACATTTCTTAGTATACGGTAGGAATATAAATACATTCAATAATTTTTTTAGGATCGCGTTTAAACTTTCTTTTACTGATTTTTATTTTTTCGATCAAGAATTATCGTTATATTTGGGTTTAAAAGAAATTAAATCTAAAAACAACGTCTATAATATGTTCATATGTATGTATGAACGACAAAAATATAAAGCCAAAAAATATTTTAATAAGAAATGCGCGCGGGGACGAAATTTTAAATCGCGCGATCATATGTAAATAAATATTTTTCGCGCTGTTAATATTTACTGTATTTAAGGTAGCTGTTTACAAATTTAAGGTTTGTATTTACATACATGGACTAAAATAATTATTTCTTCATATAAAATACAAATAACAACAAGTAATTTTGAAGTAAAAAACAAAACCGACTTCAATGCTTATATAAAAATTTAAGATTACAAATTAATATGGGAGAACGAATTATAGAAATCGATTAACGTGCTTCAAAGTAAAGCGGATACATACATAAAAAAATAAAATATTTTGAAGAAATGATGACCTCCTCCTTTTTGATGTCGGTTAGGAAAGTAAAATTCCTGATAAAGTTTGTATGTTATTTATTTACAAACCAATTATTCCTTGTCACAACATTAATTAAAAATAAATAATGAAATATATATTTTGAGAACAAATAATTATCTTAAACAATAAATTGTTTTAAAATTTATTGCCTGTCTGAGTTCAAATATGGACACAAGTAATATAAAAGTATGTATCTATGTATGTATGTATATACATACACCCCGCGACAAAAGATATCACATCAACATTTTTAACAGTTTTGACTAGTTTTCTTTTGTTTTTTTTTAAGGTTAATTATTTTTGTATAAAAGTATAGCTAATAAATACCATATAAATCTACATTTCAGGTCTGTACAAAAATTATAAAAATTCCGAAAATTTTTCATTCCAATTCCAAAAATTTTAATTTGTAGAATAATTTTTGGTAGGCAGTTTTATAGCTCATTAAATTCTAGTATAACAAACTGCAAGTTTGAAGTTGCTAAAAAATGTTATGTGTTATGCACTCTTTTCTATATGAAAAATTATTTGGTATGGGCTTCAAACATATTTTCAAAAATAAACTTTTTTAAGCCTCTTTAGTTTAATATCCGTATTTTAATATTTCATTTGTTTTATCAATTTAATTGAATATAATTTTTCAAACATGTGGCAACTCTCCTAAAAAACATTTTCGGCAATAAACTTTTCCATACCTCTTTGGTTTGATACCCATATTGAAATATTTAATTCCTTTCAGCTGTAAGCATGATACAAAAAAGAAGGTAGTTTCATTTAATGACATTCGTTGTTGTTGTTAACCATTTGACTTTTAATAAAATTATGACATTTCATCAAATTCATGCTACCTGATCACTAGAAGAAATATTTTTTTTTAACCAGAAGATTTTATCAGTACATTCAACGATGTGGAATATGATAAACTAGAAAATTATGCCGGCTACATGATTTCGAAAATGGGGTTGACGACTAGGTTCAGAAAGCATGACGAAAGTGTATGCTTACATATCGTCACTTAAAGTACAAAACCGCGTATCGTCGTTCTGCAAAACCGCGTAATTGACATTTTTTGCCAAAAATGGGATTTGCTCACACAAGCTCTTGGCTCAAGCCTTATCCATTCGTCCTGAAATGCGATTTCTTTGTAAAAAAATAGAACCTTTTGAAATATGAGTGTTTTTACTCTCTACAAACAATTAATGCAACTGCGTATGTGACAGTTGTGCATTTTGTCGATACACGGTTTTGTACTTTAAACGAGGATCTGTTAGTTGTTTATCGGAGGGCGATCTCTTCAAGCCGACTTCAGGTATTTTGCATAAATTAAGAATTTGTGAAATTTAATGATGATGCGCTAATCACAAAGCCTAATTTTTTGCAAAATCTGATGAGAAATGTAAAAGTAAATTTGAACCAAAATATAAAAAGGTTTTATTTGGGAAGAACATTATTTAGAATTCGACTTTTAAATCGCAAGATTGCATTCAAAATAAGAAAACAAAAAAATAACAGAATAATGCGCGCGTGGTTTTTATTACAAAATGAAAAGAACAGTTACAATGAAGTCTCCTTTAACAGTTTACATTTTAAATATTTTTAATAAAAAAACCACGTAAGTAAAAAAAAAGTACCAAGCACTAATAATGGTTTTTGATTTGAAATGTTATTACATTGGTATAAATATGGGAAAGAAAATACTCCGATTTATTATTTTAATATTATCAAAGTGGCAAGGCCGTTGATAATACTCACAACTTATGAAACTTCAAAAAATTTTATTATCCGTCAAAAGTGGTTTATTGAAACTACCTTATTTTTTGTATCATGGGTGCGAGTATTGTACTTTCAAAACTTGATTTTGAGGAGAATCATTTATGAGTATCAGTAAATGTATGTAAATAGAACTCAGTGCTTTTAAATATCTGTTCGACACTTAGTACTGATAATTTCTAATCGATCCTGAGTACTGAGTACTTTTGAATCCTTTTAAGTTATGAGTACTTTCGCGTACTTATTCTTATTCGCATACGGATTCTGAGTACTTTTAGTATAGATACTGCCCAACACTAAATAAATAAAAGGCGATAAGCTCCGAAATTACTCATTTTTTCATTGTGACTCGAAAAAATCTTATTTTTTTTTATAAATTTAAGAAGATTTCAAATAGAATGTTCAAATTAAAAGCAATGGACTTTGGGATCAAATAAAATATATCTTTGAAGTTCCAAAAGCTTGCCACGAAATTAGAAAAAAACTGGCAGCATGCAGAATATCAGTCGCAGCTATTTGATAATTTTTGAAATTTTACGATTTGTTTAATTTCAATGTTTTATTTAGGGGATTCACAAGACATGTTAGCCGTCGTAAAATCTTAAGCTAAACATTTTTTTATGTTAAATAACGGCTAAAATGATTTTAGAAGAGGCTAATTATATATTTTCCATCAGTTTAAAAACATTTCGGTGTAGTTACAAATCCTCAAAGACAATCTTAATCATTACTTTACATAAAAAAATGTTAAGCTTAAGATTTTACGACGGTTAACACGTATTGTGAATCCCCTAATTGAATAAAAGATGACAATAGGGCTGTTCAGGAAATGGCTTTAAATTTGCATTTGTATTTGCATTTGCTGCTTTATGCTTTCATTTTTACAATGTTTATTGGCAAACTCGAAATTAATTCTAAAATTTGTATATACCTGAAGAAAGCAAAAAACATAAGTATGTATATGTGTATAAGGAATACTGTGCAAAAATCTCCCAAGTCAATATTTAATTAATTTTAAATAATTTGACTTTAAAGTTAAGGCGTGTGAGTAAACGTGTTAGACGCCTACATATGGTGCTACGGGGCGTATACGCTACATACGCAACTACGGCTATATGACAATGAGTGGTTATTTTTAACCGACTTCTAAAAACGGAGGAGGTTATCAGTTCGTCAGAATATTTATTTTTTATTTATTTATTTTTTTATGTATGTTACCGCATAACTTTGGACCACGTCAACCGATTTCGATAATTCTTTTTGCATTGGAAAGGTAGTGTCTCAGAGGTGGTTAAGATCCGATCAGTGGATCATGAGATATATATATATATATTTATATGAGAGTTGAAGTCAGTTTTTTTTTGCTAAAAGTTACTTGTTTTTACTTGTTTTTAGTACTTATATCTTTTTTAAAAATTCATTTAAATACAATTTTGCGTTGGAATCTTGTTCTTTATACAAAACTGAAGATAATGCATTTCCTAAAATAAGTGAGCCTCCATTTTCGACGAAGAACACGTTTTTGTCGAAAAATGTAACAACTCGTGAGATTTGCTTATATGTATATATATTTCAGAACAACCCACTAGAACTTGAAGGGAGATCTCCCAATGAGAGGAATAAAGGAGTACTCATTTTGGCTTGATTTCGGAGCAATAGGGGAGATTTATTGGTTCTGACCTCCTTTATAACTCGCTTAGGAGTCAAATCGAAGATCTCCTAAGTGAGCAACAAAAGAATACTCCCAGAGCCATGATTTTGGAGCAATAAACGATTTTTGTCGATTTTGTACTCCTTTATTACTCGTTTAGGAGCCAAACGGGAGATCTCCCAAGTGAGCAATAAAAGAATACTCCCTGAGGTATGATTACGGAGCGATAACTGAAATTTGT
>NW_023458558.1:19170768-19173969 GCF_013731165.1 Rhagoletis pomonella | reverse complement strand
CTGTCGATCAGGGTTGCGTGATTTCAAATCCTTTTTGATTTAAAATCAGCTATTAATTAAGAAATATATTTGATTTGCGATTTGGGGGTGTTGACCAAATGAAAAACAATTTTATTTTCGATATGATTCGTCTGGAGGTAAATTGTAATAATCCATAACTTTATTTTAACATTTCTAATAAAATATGCATTACAAATAATTTCGCCTCATCCCTAAATTTTGCGCTGTGTACGCCCATGTTTCTTCATGGTCCAATGAACGCAACTAATCCGAATTAGTACGAGACCGCCCTTGGGATACCGCCTTTCCGATAAAAAAAAAGGCCAAAGTTATACGGTAACATATATAAAAAAATATTACGATCAATTGATAACCTTCTTTTCTTTTTTTTTTGAAGTCGCTTAAAAATATAGGTATGTATAGTATATTGTTCTGGAATACATACATACATACATACATATAAGCAAATCTCACGAGTTGTTACATTTTTCGACAAAAACGTGTTCTTCGTCGAAAATGGAGGCACACTTATTTTAGAAAATGCATTATCTTCAGTTTTGTATAAAGAACAAGATTCCAACGCAAAATTGTATTTAAATGAATTTTCAAAAAAGATATAAGTACTAAAAACAAGTAATTTTTAGCAAAAAAAAACTGACTTCAACTCTCATATAAAATATATATATATATATCTCATGATCCACTGATGGGATCTTTACCAGATTAGTATGGGACCACCTCTGAGACACTACCTTTCCAATGAAAAAATTATCGAAATCGGTTGACGTGGTCCAAAGTTATGCGATAACATAAATAAATAAAAAATAAATAAAAAATAAATATTCTGACGAACTGATAACCTCCTCCTTTTTTGGAAGTCGGTTAAAAATAACCATCATGCTCATATACCCGTAGTTGCGTATGTAGCGTATACGCCCCGTAGCACCATATGCAGTCTATCTAACACGTTTACTCGCACGCCTTAACTTTAAAGTCAAATTATTTAAAATTAATTAAATATTGACTTGGGAGATTGTTGCACAGTATTCCTTATACACACATACATACTTATGTATTTTGCTTTCTTCAGGTATATACAAATTTTAGAGTTAATTTCGAGTTTGCCAATAAACATTGTAAAAATGAAAGCATAAAGTAGCAAATGCAAATTTAAAGCCATTTCCTGAACAGCCCTATTGTCATCTTTTATTCAATAAAATATTGAAATTAAACAAATCGTAAAATTTCAAAAATTATCAAATAGCTGCGACTGATATTCTGCATGCTGCCAGTTTTTTTCTAATTTCGTGGTAAGCTTTTGGAACTTCAAAGATATATTTTATTTGATCCCAAAGTCCATTGCTTTTAATTTGAACATTCTATTTGAAATCTTCTTAAATTTATAAAAAAAATAAGATTTTTTCGAGTCACAATGAAAAAATGAGTAATTTCGGAGCTTATCGTCTTTTATTTATTTAGTGTTGGGCAGTATCTATACTAAAAGTACTCAGAATCCGTATGCGAATAAGAATAAGTATGCGAAAGTACTCATAACTTAAAAGGATTCAAAAGTACTCAGTACTCAGGATCGATTAGAAATTATCAGTACTAAGTGTCGAACAGATATTTAAAAGCACTGAGTTCTATTTACATACATTTACTGATACTCATAAATGATTCTCCTCAAATTCAAGTTTTGAAAGTACAATACTCGCACCCATGATACAAAAAAGAAGGTAGTTTCATGATACAAAAAAGAAGGTAGTTTCAATAAACAACTTTTGACGGATAATAAAATTTTTTGAAGTTTCATAAGTTGTGAGTATTATAACGGCCTTGCCACTTTGATAATATTAAAACAATAAATCGGAGTATTTTCTTTCCCATATTTATACCAATGTAATAACATTTCAAAAGGAGACTTCATTGTAACTGTTCTTTTCATTTTGTAATAAAAACCACGCGCGCATTATTCTGTTATTTTTTTTTGTTTTCTTATTTTGAATGCAATCTTGCGATTTAAAAGTCGAATTCTAAATAATGTTCTTCCCAAATAAAACCTTTTTATATTTTGGTTCAAATTTACTTTTACATTTCTCATCAGATTTTGCAAAAAATTAGGCTTTGTGATTAGCGCATCATCATTAAATTTCACAAATTCTTAATTTATGCAAAATACCTGAAGTCGGCTTGAAGAGATCGATAAACAACTAACAGATCCTCGTTTAAAGTACAAAACCGTGAATCGACAAAATGCACAACTGTCACATACGCAGTTGCATTAATTGTTTGTAGAGAGTAAAAACACTCATATTTCAAAAGGTTCTCTTTTTTTACAAAGAAATCGCATTTCAGGACGAATGGATAAGGCTTGAGCCAAGAGCTTGTGTGAGCAAATCCCATTTTTGGCAAAAAATGTCAATTACGCGGTTTTGCAGAACGACGATACGCGGTTTTGTACTTTAAGCGACGATATGTAAGCATACACTTTCGTCATGATTTCTGAACCTAGTCGTCAACCCCATTTTCGAAATCATGTAGCCGGCATAATTTTCTAGTTTATCATATTCAACATCGTTGAATGATAAAATCTTCTGGTTAAAAAAAAATATTTCTTCTAGTGATCAGGTAGCATGAATTTGATGAAATGTCATAATTTTATTAAAAGTCAAATGGTTAACAACAACAACGAATGTCATTAAATGAAACTACCTTCTTTTTTGTATCATGCTTACAGCTGAAAGGAATTAAATATTTCAATATGGGTATCAAACCAAAGAGGTATGGAAAAGTTTATTGCCGAAAATGTTTTTTAGGAGAGTTGCCACATGTTTGAAAAATTATATTCAATTAAATTGATAAAACAAATGAAATATTAAAATACGGATATTAAACTAAAGAGGCTTAAAAAAGTTTATTTTTGAAAATATGTTTGAAGCCCATACCAAATAATTTTTCATATAGAAAAGAGTGCATAACACATAACATTTTTTTAGCAACTTCAAACTTGCAGTTTGTTATACTAGAATTTAATGAGCTATAAAACTGCCTACCAAAAATTATTCTACAAATTAAAATTTTTGGAATTGGAATGAAAAATTTTCGGAATTTTTATAATTTTTGTACAAAGTCTGAAATGTAGATTTATGTGGTATTTATTAGCTATACTTTTATACAAAAATAATTAACCTTAAAAAAAAA
>NW_023458558.1:19169122-19170758 GCF_013731165.1 Rhagoletis pomonella | reverse complement strand
ACAAAATGATACGGTCTAACAAAAGCCATGCAAATCTAAATTTGCAAAATACCTTTGATTTTTACAAGCTTTAATTATGTTTCACCTGTGTGTAATCAAATCTGGCAATAAATTTTGTATCAACTTCCCGATGAGCTGGAGACTTGAAACTTCAACCAAACTCAGATGGCAATGCAATATAAAGGATGAATTAATCCGCTAGGTGGCGCACGTGCTGAGATATTTGGAAAAACCGCATTTATTCAATTTAGACAGCAGGTTGCACGGAGGTCGATATATTTCCAAACCAAAAACACCTATGGTCCGGTTTTGTTTTAAATTTTAGTAAGTGTATTTCTTACATGAAAAGGAATAACTCCACAAATTTTTTTTTCGTTTTTTATTAACAGCTAATAAAAGCTTGTCTTGAGATAAAAAAATTTTTAAACTACTAAAGCCGTAAATTTTCTTTTCAATTCAGAAATGAATTTAGATTCTCTGAGAATATTTCTGCACCGAAAATCGAAAATTTGGCGGTTAGGGTTCGATATGTTTATAAATCTTATGATTTTGCTCCGGTACAGGGCAACTTTTTTTAGAGAAAAGTAAACATTTCATTTGACAGAGATAACTTTAACCACTTCACTACAAAGAATTCCGTCGGTAAAACTGCAACAAATCCAAAAGAACACTTACCTCCGTGAAATATCCGTTTCGCCGCCGGTACCTTGGCAGTTTCCTGCTACAAATCCGACGTCACACTTATCTATGTAACTAGTACGTGGTATGTGTGTGTGTGTATGAGGATTATAAAGCGCGGAAAAATCCTTGTAATGCAGTCAGTTCACAACAAAACGGTGGAAATAACGATGCATAACGCTCGGAGGCGTATTCACTTATAAAAAAAATAATAATTGGTTTTCCTTTTAATTATGAATTTTCACAATAACAAAGCGCGAATAAAAAATGTGTAAAGAGTACCGGTAAAAAAAAAACACTTCAAAAAAGTTGTTTAAAATAGCTTTTATGCACAAATGCTCATTTGCTGGAAGAACGTCACATTTCAGAAAATCAAAAACGTGTGTAAAGTGACTTAATTGACTTTAATTTTTTAGGCAGTTTTTCTTGATTCAACATAAAAAAATTACTTACATAAATATAATCGTAAAATTCAATACAGACTTGAAACTATCTTTGAATTTTTGTTTGTCCTCTCACTTTGTTCAAAGACTGATTTTTTTCTTGCAGTGCTGCATGCCGATTTTGAACCAAAACTTCGACACATTTCGTGCCGTGAATCAAAACATTGATCAAACCGAACCACGCCCAAGTATGGTTTGGGTTGGTTAAAATGAAAAATCACCGACTAAATTTTTTCTAGAAAAATTTTTGCCATCTTTATTTTATGGAAATTTTGTCAGTTATCGATTTGCATTGGTGAATCACGTAACTTGGCCTTAACCCTTAACTACTCGCATGGCTATAATCAAACAATTGCTGGCATGGGGCTTTGAACTTATTAAGAAATAATATATTCAAATTAGAGCTAGAAAACTATCGATGGCATTATCGATTGTTCCTTAAAAAAAAAAAAATATCGACATTTTTTAGCAATTCTGATCTCATTTTCAATAAAAGTTGTTATGTTTAATTTTTG
>NW_023458558.1:19163640-19168965 GCF_013731165.1 Rhagoletis pomonella | reverse complement strand
TTTTCGTTGCAACGGCCAAAGGAGCAAATAAGTATGGAGAGTATTTTATTTTTTGAGAACTTGCAAATTCTTTCTACTAAACTTTCACGCGCAGACAGAAAAGCATCTACGACATCAGCTGAATTGAATTCTTGAAAGTAGTCATGCTATTCGTGTATTTGTTTTTCCAAATTCACATATCGTATTGTATCGTTTAACGTACAAAGCCGCATATCAAGAAAATGTAAAACCTCGTATGTGAGGTGGCCTTAATTTTATAGAAGAAAGTAAAACTTGTCTTATTTCTTATAACTAAGTATCGATATATTGGTATGAATGGATACGGTCTTGACATCAGGAAGTTCCGGTGAGCAAATATCCATTTTGGCACAAATGTCAGTTACGAGGTTTTGCAAAGCCACAATACGCGGTTTTGTACTTTAAACGACGATATATATATTTTTATTTACATTAAATGCAAAGCTAATGATTCGATTATGAATAGTAACGTAAGCTCAGTTGAAGTGCCGAAGGTCAACGCCACTGAAATAAAAAATGTTTATTATGAATAGCAACTATAGTTAAATGCTACAAAGTTTAAGATAATCGAGTTTTGAGATAACAGCAACCAAGACTCGAGTGCAAATAAGTTTTGGAAACAGTTGAAAAAAGAAATAAAAAATGCAGTTGCCAATATAGCAGCTCAGTTGCCATCTGTAATTCCATTTCAGCCACTGGCAACGCAACTGAAGTTCGGTTGCCATCCGTAATCGACCCATAAATAATTATCCTCGTTGCGTAAGTCGTAAATCGGTCTAAATGGTACGACTCGACTACATTGGCATTGCCTACTGTCGCGCGGAAATAAAAAAAAAAAACGACGAAAATAGTTGAAAACTATCCAGTGCTGCCAAGTATTTCCGTCTCAATGTACTAGTCGAGTCGAAACTTTAGACAATGCCGTGCCACTTTCGATACGATTCGACACTCGAAAAACGACTTGCACTCGTTACGACACTCGCATACGCACGATTACATCAACTAAACTTGAGCTTCCCTATAAAAAAATATGCTCCATTTAGATCAGCAGCACCCTTTTAGTTTAGGAAATAAAGCACGTGTCGCAAATAAGACACATTTTACAAATTTCAACTAAAAAAGAAAAGTACACTATCCTAGTTAGAACTATTTTATTTAAGGATTAAAAAACTAAAATTTAAACATTTTTTTGCTTATCTATTGCTCAGAAAATAACATATTTTATTTATTTTATACCGTTGTTTTTTTTGGTATGGCTAAAGTTTTCGCGGAAATTTCATTCATGATGCAGTTTTGTGTGAAACTCCTTACTAATGTATATTCAAAAAGGAAGTAAAATTTAATAAAATTGAAATATTTCTCTACACTATAGTCTGCTTCCAAGAGTTGTCATTTCTACCTTGTTGAATGTATTTTGGAGAAAGACCGTAATTTTATTAACACATAAAATCTCAACAGCAGCCTTAATTCACAAAGGCCCTAACCAATACTTTTTTCGAAATTGCGTTTTTCACAGATTTTCCTATTGCGTGTGTCGACTGGTAGTGGATAAACGACTATTATTCGATTATCGCTTTTCCATGGTATTGTGAACGTCATTGTCTCGTTCAATAAGTCAGTGTGAATAAATTATAGGCGCACATCCTTTTCCAAACAGTTGAAGAAGAATGAGCGACTAAAAACTATTCACAGTCGCTTATCCAACGAGAAATCGACATTCACAATACCATGGAAGAAGAGCGATAGTCGAATAATAGTCGTTTATCTACAACTAGTCGCCACTCGCAAAGAGGTGTTTGGTAGGATATATAAAATACACATTTAAAACTTTTAATAAGCCCTACCTGTATTTGTTATACTTTTTATAATGTTTCTTGCTTCTGTAAAATTTTAAATTTGTTCAGTTAGGACATTCGTGAATTAAGGTAACGATATATACTTTTTTCGAAACCAGTCAAAACGCTCAAATGGCTATTTTGCGAATTATTACGAAATTTTCTCAAAATATTCATGCTTTTCCGAAATATATACATACATATGTATGTATAACAAGTGGTCTCTGGGAAAAGCGGAATTGAAAGGAAAAATCTGTAAACTGGAAATTAATTAATATGTACTAGGGAGAGATTAAAATTTATATCAGAACTTTTATTGTATAAAAAATACTAGGCGTGCTTCAATTTTTCGTTGAAGTTCATATTAATGTGGCAACTCTGGATAATCCGTGCCTAATCGGGGATGGGTCGCGTCACTGATCATATCTTCCTGCGTGCTCGTTCATGTTTTCGAATGTGTGTGCTACACATGTGCCGCGCCGGAAAAATTATGCCCGCTGTCATTTCTAGATGACACCCAACGTTGAAGTTTGGAGAAATAAATTCGTTCTTAGCATAACCTGAAGTTGTATAAAAAACAGACCAATAAAAATAATAAAAAAACATCTCTTTGCGGGTTTTGGAAACTCAAAATGTGTTGTGTTGCTGAGGTGTGGACAGCGGGAAGAGTGCCCTCGGCCTATCTGGCTGCGCCCTTCTACATACATATATGTAGCAATTTTTTCTGAATTTGTATTGTTTATTTAGTGTCTTAGCTGCTTTACGTTTTTAAAACTATTTTTTTTAATGTAATTATTGATTTTGCTTTTTGTACCGAAAACTTTATTCTGAACTAACTTTGTAAATGTGATTTGCATATGTGTGTGTTATGAAATCGCATAACTGAATAAAGTTATATCACGTATCATAGTAATATGTACCCCAGAAATCAGAAAAGTACCAAATTTACTTAACAACAACATTTTTACGAATCTTTAAGTCTTCATACAAACATACCCACACAGTTAGACAAACACAACGTACATATACATATATTAATGTACATAGGTATGTATGTACATACATGCAAACGCACTTCAACTACTCGAAACGATTGACCGTAAATACGTACTTTAAGGCGATTTGACCAATTCAATCCACTGCTAAGTAAGAGGCGGTTAAATGCCTTAAGCCTCAAAATTGTTAATTAGACTTCTTGGATTAAAAAATTAAAAATGTTAATAAATATAAATACAGTCTACTATATTCGCATGCAGAAATTAAATCTTAACACATCAGCATAAAATAAAAGCGCAGCATAAGGCATTGTATAGGAACAAATCAAAATAAATTTAAAGCAATTATATTTTTATTTATACTACGTTTAAACAAAATATAGGAGTTTTGCTAGGTGAGGCTTCAATGCGAAGTTTAAAGTTTGTCGTAAAGTTGTTTGCAAAAAGCTTAAGAATTAGTGTGGATAAAGATGTCGCAATGCAGATTCAGTTAGAATTTTATACAGCAAACAATAAAAACGATAATATAAAGAATTAACATTATGAATATGAAAAAGAAAACTAAAAATAATTAAAGTACATACATATATATACATATTTATGTAGTCGTATTTGTAATTTGTAGTGTACGTATATATATATATATGAATATATATATTTTACTATAAAGTTTTACTTTACAATTAATATAACAAAAGCAGATGAAGCGCAATGCAGCGCCAGTGGGAATGATGTCAAGTAAAACCGAAAAGTTAGTGTAGTTCGAAACTTAAAGTAATAAATATTTCTAAGTGTAAGCATTTTTTAATGAATTAATTAACGGTTTAATTATTATAATAATAATAATAAAAATAATAATATATTATCATTAAGCGTGTAAAATATTGATTGCATTGATTGACTGGAACACTACAAAAACAAAAACAAAAAAAGAAGCAAATTAGAAGAAAACCATAAACTATACTGAAGGAACAGTAAAAGGGTTAGGTGTGTTCTCGAACACATGTATGTATTTCCAAACAGGGTTTCAGTTTCAAAACCCATTTTCTTTCTTCAAAACTGACTTTTGCTTCTTTAGCAATTTTTTTTTGTTCTAAGCAAGAGTTGTGATAGTTTTATGTGCAATTCAAGGCAGTGAGTCTGTCTGTTGGATCTATTAAATTTAAAATGTAAATTCTTAACGAGTTAGTGCAATTCGAATTGTGCAACAACTAAAGGCAACACAAAATTTTGTTCATAAAAGGGTATGTTAACGCCGAGATAAGCTGAAAACTTTTCCACTTTTACAAGCAGAGTTAAAATGTTGGTCAAAAATGTTGCTTTTAAAATAAATAATTGGAATTCAAATTTGTACAACAAACAGCAAAACAGCTACAGTCATTATAGTATGGACTCCTTTTGAACTACATACATACATATGTCGCTCTTCAAGCAAATATATGTACCTAAAAAAGAGAAAACACGCAATGATAGGAAGCCTAGCTTTGGTTTTTACACGCAGCATGATTGATTGTGTTCATACATCCATTCCTTCTTTTGTTTCAATATAGTTTATTTCAAAGTTTAACTTAATATTGAGTTAATGAGACAATTTTTAAACAGCAAAATTTAGTATGAATTCTTGTATACTTAAGTAGATATCACTTAAAATTGGGACTTCGTTTTCTTATCTGTAAAATAACCTTTTAAACGGAATAAAATAGTGTGTTAAAAACAAATTCTAGAGTGTGTTAAAAAAAATGTCTAGATTTGAAAAAAATATTTCTAACAGCGGTCGCCGCCCCCGGAAGGCAATTGCAAACCTCCGAGTGCATTTCTGCTATGAAAAAGCTTCTCATAAGATCCATTTGGCGTTTGGAGTCGGCGTAATCCTGTAGGTCCCTGCATTTGAGTTACAACATCAGACACACGCCACAAATTAGAGGAGAAGCTCGGTCAAACACTTAGCAAAAGCGTAATCCATTTCTATGTATTTTGTAAGGCCAAGACTTACTTAATTTTAAATTAAATCATCGGCTTCGGTAATCGGCCGATTGTTAGATCCCAACCGAACGTTCGGCTTCGGCCGAAAAATCTACCTTCGGTCGGACTCTACTTGGTAAATTTTTTGTATTCGTCTTCCTACTCGCATTCGTGTTCGTAATCGTGTTCCTACCAGTGTTGCCGTTTTGATATAAATGTATTAGATTTGGTCTTAAATTCTGAGGAATTAAAACTTATTTTTGGATACATTTTCACGTAACTCTTTCAGAAAAAATATATGTTAATTTCGCAAACCGGAGGGATTTCGAAAAAAACCATAGCTATATTCAGAATTAGCATGGTATTCTTCCTTGTTTTAAATAATTATTTTTTGTCAATTATATTTTAATGTCAATCCTGTCTTCTAGGGCCAGTTTTTCAGTGCAAGTGTACACTTAGATCACGTAAACTTATTTTATATTAAACAGCTGGCTGACATTTGATTGGTTAATCTT
>NW_023458558.1:19160716-19163630 GCF_013731165.1 Rhagoletis pomonella | reverse complement strand
ACAACCACTGAATGACAGCAGCACGAAAAGTACTGGAAAAGACGATCTCGAGCCCCCACTCGATGACGATGGACTCGATGTCCCACCGCCTGACTATGACGAGATACGAACACCTATTACGCAGCTGAAAAACAACAAAGCTGCTGGCGCTGACGGCCTATATACAAGCTGAGCAATTTAAGTACGGTGCACATTTTTCATTTATAGCATGCCAAAAGTCCAATATTTATATGATTTCAGATGGCCATTACTTTTGGTATTCTGGCTGACAAATATTCAGCTACTAAGTCAATCTAATAAATTTAAACGAAAAAACAACAACAACAAAAATAATCGCTGTCAAACGTTGCTTATTGTGACGCGTAAAAATATAAATTTTTTAGTGTGAAGTTTTTCGCATACTTTTAAGTAGCCTTACTTGGTTTTGCGAAGTTATTTTAAAATAATTCTCAATGCGTGGTTTAGCTTAAATATCTTCTAATATATTTGGTAAGTTTCAAACCTGTATTACAGGTTGATAATTTTATTATATATAAACAAAAAATATCCGAAAAAATTATAATTTTGAAAACATTAAGAGTTTTAATGGAGCAGATGTTGCAGGTCTAGCCTGAACCAGTCTAGTGTTTATATGCAAAATAATAAGGAACATTTCCACTTTAAGATCCCGTAAGCACTTTTTGCACAGGTTTGCACGAAGTTCCAATTTTCTTCAATAAACATGGCATGCATCCTAAGAGAGTAGCTTAAGGCAACAAAGATGATAATGCTGTAATGAAACATATTTTGGACAAAATGGGAAGAGACATAGACAGTACACTATTTCTCGCCTATAAGCACCCCGGTTGTATGCATTTCCGGCTTATACATACATACATGACCCCTAGAAACAATGCAATATGGCTTGGCGCCTATCATTTTCTGGCCAAAAGTCGAGAAGTAACCAAGACGATTTGAGACTCAGTATTTGGGAGTTTTTGAGGCCGCTGATTTCGAATGAAATGTCAGATTTTTAAATTCAAAATGACGGATCCAATATGGCGACCAAATTTTATTTTATCCCTTTCACCAAAACTAACATAAATGAGGAGTTCGAGGTCGCTCGTTTCAAATCTGATATCAGATTTTTGAAGTAGAAAAGGGTGGATCCAATGTGGCGTTATCGGATTCGGAGCAAAAAAAAAATGCAAGTTTAAAATAGCCAAAAATATTTTGCCGTTTCAATTATAACAACTGATAAGATAATAATTTGAATATAAGAATGATTAACATCTGGCACTAGTCTTTATATGGGACGTACGGGCACAACGCATTTGGCACGCTAAAATTGAAAAAGGGCACAGCGTGCGGCGGCGAGAAGCTGATAAAGTGCGTGCACCTTATGAATAATGTGATCAGATTAACGCCGGCCCGGCTTTAAGCATAAGTTTTTGTGTGAAAGACTGAACGAAGTGTCGTTCGCATGAACAGAAACGCTTTAGCCCTGATAGTATTCAACGCGGGTTACGATGCTGGTAACAGAGGTATGGTAGGGCCTCTACTTTTGAAAGACGAGGTGATTAAAGACTTGGCATTTCCAATTGGCGTCTGTTGGCACAGAAGAGAAACGACTCGTACAAAATGCATTAGGCGGCTACAGCGCCGATAAAGAAGAAGCGGGGTTTCGTCATGGGTCGACTTCATCTTCTGACTCTACAAGCCTGCGACCAAGAAGCAGACGGTGTCGATGGGCGTGGTACAAAGTGCTTCTGGTGTCGTCGGGTGCGTGCGGATGATGTTGGATGTTGTGTGCACCCCACCCGCATGCTTGGAAGTGATGACGGAGGGAGTTTTGTCATGTACAAATTAGACATTGTCGAGGAAAGTACGCCGGCTTGAGGGACCCTTCTGCTTAATTCTACGAGCTTGGACTTGGTGTTTCGGAATTCGATGCATGATTGGCGTCCACACAGATAGATAGTTATCCACCGCTTCGTCCAGGACGTCTTGGCAAAGGGTCGCATGGTTTACCGTGTCGAATGCCTTGTACAGTTTAACCGTGACTAGGACCGTTCTTTCACGGGGCCGACGTTGATTCAGACCCAATTTTTCGGAAGGCATTTAGTTGTTCCGCTAGTTTCAGATGCTTCGTAAGGCTGGGGAGTAGTGCTTCCATTGTTTTTGAAACTCGGGATAGGCGGGAGATTGGCCGATAAGAGCCTCCTGCGTCCGCCTTCTTTCCTGACTTAAGGAGGTGAATGATCCTTCTCATTTTCCATATCTCGCGGATGATCAGGCTGAACAGTGACAAGTTAAAAGCTGCTGTGATGTACCCGACTCCCGCAGGTCCTGGCTTTTTCAACATCTGCATGGAGATTCCATCAGGGCCTAACGCCTTTTATTCTTTGGCGTTCTTGGCAGCTGCGTATCTGCGGAGTTTGTCTGCTTAACGTAGTACACTGCGGAGGGCTTTGTCTCGCGCACGACCGTGAATACGACGTTGTGCCAAATGTAAGGGCGACGTTGTTCTTACGTTTCGTCGGATGATAGAGAGATTTAACTGGCTCCGCTGGAGAGATTGCAGATTTGGAGGTACTCATTCCAAGGCTTATTTTCGGCTTATGTAAAAAATTTACTTCCAAAAAAACCAGAGATATTTTAGTTTATTCTATCATATCTGAAATTATGACAAAACGTTGTTGGCAACATACATGGCAATTGGTCGGCCGGTTCTAAACTATGCAGCGCCCGTGTGGTCGCCTGGGACTAGCAGGACGCAGTGGATGACGCTACAGATCTGTCAGAATACGGCACTTCGGACAGCGACCGGATGCCCTCTGATGTCGCCCCAATCAAGGAGCATAACACAAACCTCTGGGGAGGTTCATTAAACAACCTCTGGACCTGTCAGCTTATAGACAGGCAGGGATTCACA
>NW_023458558.1:19158690-19160616 GCF_013731165.1 Rhagoletis pomonella | reverse complement strand
TAAACAACCTCTGGACCTGTCAGCTTATAGACAGGCAGGGATTCACAAGGAGTCGGTCTCAAGTTATGTAGACTCTCGTCCTGTGAATGCCGTTCTAGGCACACAACCGCCTAACGTGGAAGGGACATAATTTTGTCTGCCTCGGGAGACGCGCACCACAATAGCCCAACTGCGCTCTGGCTATTGCAGCAGGCTAAACTCATACCTGAGGAGAATTAATGAGGATGCGCCCAACCAATGTCCGTCATGTGGAGAGTCGCCACATGACTCTCGGCACCTCTTCACATGCCCCGAGAATCCCACCCAGCTAACGCCCCTGCCCTTATGGACAGACCCTGTCGAAGTTGCGCACTTCCCGGGCCCCCGGGCCAATTTTTTAATGATTGTATGATTTAACTTTTGTTACTGATATCCAAAATCCTCCCTGTGTTCCGTAATGTATCAAGCCAAAGCATCAGAATATTTTTTTTTTTTAATTGCAATTGAAGGAAATCGCCAATATGCACAACCACGGTTAAATGCCGAATTGTAACTTAGACACGCAAATAAGGCATTTCCATCGATTATAGTTTAAAAATAAGAGACTGATGCTTTCACTTGATGCATTTCTCAACAAAACTCCTTGCATGTTTTCTTACTAATATAAAACTTTGTACAAATGGAAATTGCTTCAAGAAAGTGTTAAATGTTTTACTTTTATAAATTCTAATTATTATTATATACAGATTTTAGTTCCTAAGTACATTTGTATATACATATATACGTATTTAAAACACATGTAAATTTTTGGTCAATATTTTTAACAATTTTCTAAATTTTTTAACGCATAGCATTTTAATGTAGTAAATGGAAAAAATTAATGCATTAGTTTTTAATATTTACTGTAAATGAAAATTTCAATGCATTAATTCCAAAGAAATAATGCTACTGATTTTTTTTGTATTAACATTAAAATTTTTAAATGAATGCTATTGCAATAATTTATTGCATTAAAATTATAACAAGCATTAAAAACCCATTAACTAATTTTATTTTGAAGTAGAATTTTAAGTGCAAAAAAGATAGTGACGGACGTTAAGGCTGGTTTTCACTCAGTCGTGTACATGCCCTGCCAAATTGGCTATCTGTCCGTTTTATATGTAATATGCATCAACAATCAACATAAAAATCTACAAAAGCACTCTGAGTTGCATGCACATTGGCTTTTATTTTCATAAAACATCTAACAATGTTTAGAAGAATGTTTCTACAAATACCCATAATATAATGAAGCTGAAAAAACTATTAGTAATTATTCCAAGACCTTCCAAAAGAGGTTATTTATATTTCACTAGAAAAAAAATTTAATGGTCTTTAATAATGCAAACGAGCAAAGGTATTAAACATTTCAGTGCATTAAATTTTTTTCATTTGCATTAGCTTGGATAATTTAATGAAAAAGAAAAATCATTAGCATTACATTTTTCAGAATTAATGCATTGAAATTTTCATTTGCATTATATTTCAAAAATTAATGCATTAATTTTTTACATTAACATTATTGCTTTAAATACCTTTAATACATTAAAAAATTAATGCATTTTTCACAACTCTGCTCATAACTAAATATATGTATTACATAAAAGAAAAATTGCAACAATCTACCAACCCAGTTTAATCTCGATAATCAGCTATGCAAATTGAAGCGTTTGTGCCACCAAATCCAAACGAATTTTTCAATGCAATCCTTCGCGCTTTCGTATCTTGATGCCACTTCTCTGATTTGTTCTGTACTATTGGCACACTAATGCTCTCATCCAAGTGTTCAATATTAATAGATGGCGGAAGTTGGTTTTCGGCACATGCTTGAACAACGAAAACTGCTTCTAAATTGCCCGAAGAGCCCAGCAAATGTCCGTGGGCACCTTTTGTGGACGACACTCGCAC
>NW_023458558.1:19156275-19158590 GCF_013731165.1 Rhagoletis pomonella | reverse complement strand
TAAACAACCTCTGGACCTGTCAGCTTATAGACAGGCAGGGATTCACAGGGAGTCGGTCTCAAGTTATGTAGACTCTCGTCCTGTGAATGCCGTTCTAGGCACACAACCGCCTAACGTGGAAGGGACATAATTTTGTCTGCCTCGGGAGACGCGCACCACAATAGCCCAACTGCGCTCTGGCTATTGCAGCAGGCTAAACTCATACCTGAGGAGAATTAATGAGGATGCGCCCAACCAATGTCCGTCATGTGGAGAGTCGCCACATGACTCTCGGCACCTCTTCACAAGCCCCGAGAATCCCACCCAGCTAACGCCCCTGCCCTTATGGACAGACCCTGTCGAAGTTGCGCACTTCCCGGCCCCCCCCCCTTAGCGGAGATAATTTAAGGAAACTGCTAGCTCGTCTAAAAACTGTAATTTACCGTTAAAACTGTGAATATGGCAACATCGATGAGCATTGAAGTCGGTTGTATTTTTTGCTTAAATATTATTTGATTTCATTCAATTCATTTTAAAACAATATACATAACTAGCCGCCGTCGTAATGCGTCAATAGTTATCGAAATCGAAAACGCTGATGCCAATTTTTTAATGATTGTATGATTTAACTTTTGTTACTGATACGCAAAGTTGCCACATATCCTCCCTGTGTTCCGTAATGTATCAAGCCAAAGCATTAGAATATTTTTTTTAAATTGCAATTGAAGGAAATCGCCAATATGCAGAACCACGGTTAAATGCCGAATTGTAACTTAGTCACGCAAATCCATCAATTATAGTTTAAAAATAAGAGACTGATGCTTTCACTTGATGCATTTCTCAACAAAACCCCTTTTATGTTTTCTTACTAATATAAAACTTTGTACAAATGGAAATTGCTTCAAGAAAGGGTTAAATGTTTTACTTTTATAAATTCTAATTATTATTATATACAGATTTTAATTCCTAAGTACATTTGTATATACATATATACGTATTTAAAACACATTTAAATTTTTGGTCAATATTTTTAACAATTTTCTAAGCATATTATGTACTTGTATATAAATGTACATTTGTAGATTGTTTTTAGTTACTCATAACCAGAGTTGCGAAAAATGCATTAAATTTTTTAATGCATAGCATTTTAATGTAAATTGAAAAAATTAATGCATTAATTTTTGATATTTAATGTAAAGGAAAATTTCAATGCATTAATTCCAAAGAAATAATGCTACTGATTTTTTTTTTTGTATTAACATTAAAATTTTTAAATGAATGCTAATGCAATAATTTATTGCATTAAAATTATAACAAGCATTAAAAACCCATTAACTAATTTTATTTTGAAGTAGAATTTTAAGTGCAAAAAAGATAGTGACGGACGTTAAGGCTGGTTTTCACTATGTCAAGTTCAATGGCATTTGTCGTTAAATAGGTAAAAACACATTGTCAAATGGAACTAAAAAATGCTTTATTGATTGCTTTAGATCAGAGTAGGTCCTCAGTCGTGTACATGCGCTGCCAAATTGGCTATCTGTCCGTATGTAATAGGTATGCATCAACAATCAACATTAAAATCTACAAAAGCACTCTGAGTTGCATGCACATTGGCTTTTATTTTCATAAAACATCTAACAATGTTTAGAAGAATGTTTCTACAAATACCCATAATATAATGAAGCTGAAAAAACTATTAGTAATTATTCCAAGTCCTTCCAAAAGAGGTTATTTATATTTCACTAGAAAAAAAATTTAATGGTTTTTAATAATGCAAACGAGCAAAAGTATTGAACATCTTAGTGCATTAAATTTTTTTCATTTGCATTAGCTTGGATAATTTAATGAAAAAAAATCATTAGCATTACATTTTTCAGAATTAATGCATTGGCATTTTCATTTGCATTACATTTCAAAAATGAATGCATTAATTTTTTACATTAACATTATTGCTTTAAATACCTTTAATACATTAAAAAATTAATGCATTTTTCTCCCAATCTGCTCATAACTAAATATATGTATTACATAAAAGAAAAAATTCAACAATCTACCAACCGAGTTTAATCTCGATAATCAGCTATGCAAATTGAAGCGTTTGTGCCACCAAATCCAAACGAATTTTTCAATGCAATCCTTCGCGCTTTCGTATCTTGATGCCACTTCTCTGATTTGCTCTGTACTATTGGCACACTAATGCTCTCATCCAAGTGTTCAATATTAATAGATGGCGGAAGTTGGTTTTCTGCACATGCTTGAACAACGAAAACTGCTTCTAAATTGCCCGATGAGCCCAGCAAATGTCCGTGGGCACCTTTTGTGGACGACACTCGCAC
>NW_023458558.1:19151055-19156175 GCF_013731165.1 Rhagoletis pomonella | reverse complement strand
GAGCCCAGCAAATGTCCGTGGGCACCTTTTGTGGACGACACTCGCACCTGTGATGCATGCTCGCCAAAAACTCGTTGTATAGCATGAGCTTCAATGCGATCACCTGTTGGTGTGGATGTCGCATGTGCGTTTACATAAGTAATGTCTGTTGATTGCACACCTGCATCAATTATTGCACGTTGCATTGCTAATGCGGCACCAGTACCATCCTCACTGGGCGAAGTAATATGGTGCGCATCACCGGATACTCCATAACCTAGTAATTCAGCCAGTATGGGTGCACCACGTTTGCGAGCATGTTCCAGCTCTTCAAGGACCAGTATAGCTGCACCTTCACCCATCACAAAACCATCTCGTTGTTTATCGAAAGGGCGCGAAGAGCTCAATGGTGTACCGTTATGTGTTGTACTAAGCGCGCGCAATCTACAAAATCCTGCAATGGATAGTGGATCAATGCAGGATTCGCCGCTTCCGGCTAACATTGCATCTGCGTCGCCATTTCGAATGAATCGCAATGCATCCCCAATGGCATGTGCTCCTGTCGCGCAAGCCGTTGACACAGAATGATTCGGACCGCGTAAGCCATGTCGCATGCTTATATGGCCGCATGCCATATTAGGTAACAGACGGGGTACAAAGTAGGGACTTACACGGTTGTAACCGCGTTGCAACTGTTGCCAAGCGCCATACACTTCGGTTAGGTCGAACATGCCCATGCCCACGCATACACCAAATCGTTCTTGTTGTTCCGTTGTGAATTCGCTCGTCTTTAATTTGGCATTGGATAGTGCCTCTTCTGCTGCAATCATTGCTAACTGTGTTGCCCCGCTCATTATTTTCAGATCACTTTTGCTAAAATGATTTTCAATTGGTAGTTGGTCGCGATTAATCTGACCTGCCACTTGGCATGGCAGTCCCTTGAATTTGTCACTTAAGCTTGAAATAGCTGATTCGCCCGCTAGGATGCGGGACCAGGATAAAGGTACATTATTCGCCAAAGGAGAAACTGCTCCAGTTCCAGTAACAACAACACGGCGCCTAGGTGTACCACTGTTGGTGCGGGAGAAATAACGAAGTTCCTTACCCAATTGTGTATGGAATATCCTCCTAGCAACGTACGTCATCCTTCCTTTGGCTACACGCTTCTTGGCTTGTGATTCCTAATCCAGAAATCGTTATCTCTCAATAGCCGGTAAACCCCAGGAACGGTGCTATCAAACTATCAAGTACTATCAAACAGCTGTTTGCTGGGCAGAGATTCCCAAACAAAAGGTGATAAGGTTAAAAATTAGCTTTGTTTGTTAACAGATAATTATCACAAATTTTTACTGGATTTTGCTGGAAAACGTTTCCTAACACAAAAAATTTGCAGAAGAGAGCCAAAAAGAGAGTATGAAAAGCGAGAGAGCTGCAAATTTCTGCTGGCGAAATTTCTGCCAACATAAATTTGCAGTCATATGTATGTTTAAAAACCAGCTGTTCAAAACGCACAAGGAAATAGTTGGCAAATTTATTTTACTTACTTTTAATAAAACAAAATGAGTGCATCGTTTTTGAGTGTAGTTTTTGTTTCTTTACTTTTCCCTCTTTCGATCTCCTTGTGCGTAAAATTCTACTCTTCACCAATTTGCTATTAATAGCTGTATAAAGTTAAGAAACACGCCTATTGGCTCTAAAACTTGTAATCTACAGAACACCCACAACGATAACAGTTTTAAAGCCCCTGAGTCATAATTCGCGTGTATTACTTGTCAGCTGGTATTTTGTAGGAATACGGCAAAACTATCGACGGTTGTTGAATCGAGTAGTTTTATTTAATTAGTATCGATAGTGGTACAAAGGATTAAATCAACTACTCTGCTGTTGTATTTGGATTAAAGAAGAAAACGTTAAAGCAATATTCAAACCACATTCTCTATAAAATTATGGCATATGAAGAAGCGAGAAACAATAAAATAAAATCTGAAATAAAACCGATAGGATCTGTGTGTAATCGATTATCTTGCATCACTATTTTTTAGCCCTTTGACATTTCAGTGGTGATTGTGTAAACGCATTTTTTGTAAATTGCAGTTTGCATTTTTCGATTTTGTTTAAGAGGATTTCACAATTAACCGTCTTATTTGCATTAGTCGATTATGTATGCAGTGTTACGCAGGAGTCGGCTAATAGCCACAGCGAAGCCGAACCAGTATATTGCTCATCGAAATGCCGGTTACATAGTCTTGTGAGTTAACAATTAATAGTGTTTTGGGAAATTACTTTTATGCGTTTACTTAAATTTTAATCAGGGTACCCGAAATCGGAGAAGACACCCACTTATCTGATGGTATATTGCAGCCAGATGGACTGCCAGCATTTAATGATATTACAATTGAGAACTGTTTGGGCGCTATTGGGCAACAAGCAGGTTTGGTTGAGAAAACTGTGAAAACTATCGAAAACGAAATAATAGATCAAAATACGCCTGCACGTAGTTTAAAAAGCATATTCGAAGAACTGGATAAAGTGGCAGGACCTTTAGACACGACATGGGGCATTGCCAAAGCTCTTTACTTGGGCAATAGTACACTGATACCGACTAAATCATACATGAACATCCATGAGCGCGCTCGAATTGCACGAGCTTCTAAATATAATAGTAAAGTATTGCACGATGGACTCGTCCAACGAGCGGAACAAGCCGAAGGTGACGAAGCGCGGTTGTTGCAGCGCTTCTTACTAGAGGGTAAATTAAATGGTCTTACTCAGACGCAGGATAAACGCGAGAGTCTCAAAGACATTCTCGTGCGGTTGGGTAGAGAACGTGCCAGCTTTAAAAACAAAGTAAACATGTCTGTGCACACTTTTGGCCATGCTATAAAGGACTTTAATCTTGTTCGCGACTTTCCTTTGACGCTTTTGGAAGCAATAGCAAAGGATTCCACTTTACCAACACAGGGTCCATGGAAGATTACTTTGCAACCTCAGATCGTCGAAGGATTCCTAAAATACTGCCCAGACCGGACGCAACGATGGAATGTTTGGCAAGCCAATGTACGCAAAGCGTCTGGACAACAAGAGCGTAGTCTAGAGAATAGTACACATTTGGAGATCATCCGATCCTTCCGAAAGCGGCAAGCCAATTTGCTAGGTTTGTAATAAATTGTGTATAAAAAGGCTCTTTCTCTCTCCAAGTTCTTTCATTGCGATTTTTTTGAAACGTTTATTTTTATTGAAGCCCACGACTATTAAATCGGTAAAAGCCTTTTTAATCCACAAGGGGTTTAAAAATAAATTTTAAATAAGTGAGTTGGGCCTTTCAATATTAAGGTAACGATATATAATTAATATATCGAGGGCTTAAATTCAATAACCTCTATCTGCAATTTTCACAAAAACTACTTGTGATATTAGAACCCATCTGGTTCTTATCTGTCATCACTGATGTTAATTCTGACTTTGCAATTTAATAGTAAATTCTTCTGTCAAGCGTTATACAAGGTCAGCATTAATATCACCGATGACAATGAAGTCTTAGAAGAATTTTTATATCAGAATCTCATTTTTGTGAAAAGTGAAGATTGGTGGTATTGAATATAAGCGCTCGATACGTGCATATGTATATCCATAAATGTTCCTACTGCTCCTTTTGATTCATTTTGGAGTTCATAGATAATTTTTTTTACAGGCTATCCCAACTACGCAGCCATGTCTATGCAGACAAAGATGGTTAAAAGCGTCGATAATCTGAAACAGATCTTTGCGAATTTGTTAAAATTTGCCGGACCTGCACAATCGACTGAAATTGAACAATTGCAAAACTTCGCCGTTGATAGTGGATTCCAACATAAATTAGATTTGTATGACGTCGCCTATTGGCAGAGGAAGCATTTGCTTGCAAATCATCAGTTAAATGAGGACAAGCTGCGCGAATATTTTCCTTTACCACATGTTTTTGCTGGACTTATAAAACTCAGCGAGAATATGCTTAATATTCGCATAGTAGAAAGACAAAATGTAGAGGTTTGGCAACCGGCTGTAAAATACTATGATGTTTTCGATAATGATGCAGGCGGCGATGTTGCACCAGTCGGTGGTTTCTACATTGATTGCTATTCGAAGGAGAATAAATTTGGTAAAAACAACGGATGGATGGTTAGTATACGCAATCGCAATCCCTCTGCGCAACTGACGCCATTGTGTGCGTTAATCTTCAACTTTACTGAACCATCCCAAGGCAAACCGTACCTACTGAGTTTCGATGACTTAAACATGGTTTTTAAAACCTTTGGTTCAGCTTTGCAACACTTACTTACCAAAGCGCCATACACTGACTTGGCAGGGCTTTCTAACATCGAATGGGATGCATCACAAGTGGCGGGTAATGTGATGAGTAACTTTCTTGATAACACTGCAATTTTAAAACAACTCTCCAAGCATTATTCAAGCGATGAGGTTTTATCTGGCGATACATTGGGAAAAATTAAATTATTAAAAACAAGTTTGGCAGGTTACAACTTGTGCCGAGAACTATACTTGGCAGATCTAGACATTGAACTGCATCAATCTGATGCATTTTGGCTTGATGTGGTTAAAAAGCTGTGGCCTGTCTATCATTGTATGCCGTTGGACAAAAAGGACGCACATCCTTGTTCCATGACAGAGATTTTCTCCGGTGATTGGGCTGCAGCGCAATTTAGTCATCTCTACTCGAAGGTGATAGCGGCAGACATTAGTGCTCAATTTGCAGAGAAAGGTGAAACTGAATTGTCAACGACGGGAAAGCGCTTTAAGGAAACATTCTTAGCGTTGGGTGGTTCCGTGCCCACAGCCGAGGTATTTCGTCGTTTTCGTGGACGAGATCCCTCAGTGGAAGCGCTGCTCAAGTCGCTAAATATATTTAATAAGACACAAACAACAGGCGAATTATAGAAAACACTTAATGCAGTTTGATAAATGTCATTCTTTCATTTTGTTTTGTACTTTTGTTGAATTGGCAATGTCAAAACCAAACAATTTTTTTTATTTATAATTATTTACCTACATATATATGGACATACATACATACACGTGTATGTACGCATATCGACGCTAGTTTATACATACATATATAACGGAATGAATTATAAAATAGGCGA
>NW_023458558.1:19147907-19150955 GCF_013731165.1 Rhagoletis pomonella | reverse complement strand
CTAGTTTATACATACATATATAACGGAATGAATTATAAAATAGGCGAGAAATCATACCGCCGTATGAAAACACCTGGGTATTTGCTTTGTCGCCACACAAACCATCTGCTGCACTTAACTACTTATTGTATATTATCATACAAATAACACCAACAAAGCGTAATAGTACGTAGGAATGAGTGAATACATTGTGATGTTGAAATAATTAAAAAAAAAAGAAATTTAACGGAATCACTGTTTCATTAAATAAAAAAATACGATGTGCTTTTTTAGGACAGTCGGGGTCGACGGAATTAGAACTGCGCAGATATATGTAGTATATTTGACGAACGACTGTAACTTCAGCAGCATTTTCGAAAGCTCTTTAATTTTCTTTCATAAGTTCACAACAAGATAGTCTAAATAAGCAGGTTTACATTTGCTTTATAGGAAATTCAATCAAGTTTAGTCGTTGCTGTTACAAAAGCAACTATTTATTATAACAGTAACAATTTTCTATCGAAATTCAAATAATTACCAACCTTCTGTTATCAAGAAAAAACTTTATAGTCATTAGCTAAGGGAGCGTACCCGCAACAGTTCTCTATACCCCGAAGTTTTGTTAAAAAAATTTAATTTATAGATTTGTCGTCACATTTATGCAATAAAGTAATAACTGTAAACACATACGCGCATTCTTATAATCCCAAAATTGATCCTACCCTGCTGGGAAGTTTTGTGCTAGGGAAAATACATGTATAAATTATTGGTTTGAATTAATAACACGTGCTAACAAAAAGTCATGGAATACACCCAAAACAAAACCTAGTGTAGGTTGTCGCTATGGTCGAGTACAACATAAAAATAGGTTCCGTATAGTTCCTGAACCCTCCATTTTTATTTTACTTAAAAACAACCGTTATGTTCGTACGTGATGCACTTATATATCAAATGCTTCACTATTTTTCATACGATTTTAGGAACCAAACACGTTTTGAAAAGAGGATTTATAGGTATTTAAAATGATGTATAACAACATATTAATGGACTTAGCTTGTGGGGAGTTTTCATCGGTTAAACTTTAATAACTCTTTATTTTTCTTATTTTTTTTTCAGCTTTGACTATCGCTAATCTCAAAAATTTCTATGACAGTTGCCAAATATGTAGTATTTACCTAAAACAAATACTCAAAGTTAATATTTACCGTGTTTCATTGGCATAAAACTCCTTTTTCATAAAATTTTAGGAAAATATTCGTAGTGTGCTCAGCCTTCTTAGCACTATCTTGAATATTTTTGAAATCGGACAAAACCTACTCCGCCTAAAATATAGCTAGCTGGAGAGCGTGTTTTTGTCAGTGGCGGTGCCACGCCCATTGCCTAATATTTCATGAAAAATAAATTTTTTGCTTAAGAGCAATTGTATATATAAATTTTGAGTAAATGTTGATGAACTTAGCCACACTGCTCAAAAAATCTGAACGTCCGACACATATGCACAAATAAATTCAAGGCCGTATTTTTACTTATCTTGCTTAACTCTGACAGTTTTTACGCAAATGCATTAGATGAGGTAGCAAATTATTCAAAAATAAATGTTCTTTTAGATAAATACTACTTGCTTGGCAACTTTCATAGAAATTTTTCAAATTAGCGATGGTCTAAGTTAAAAAAAAAATATTAAGAAAAATAGGGGCTTATTAAAATTTAATATAGCATTTTCAGTTTAAATGAAACCATTTTCAAATTAAGTGAAACCTTTTTCAAACTAAATGAAACCGTTTTCAAATTAAATTAAACATTTTTCAGATTCAAAATAACTGGTTTTTAAAATCGGATCAAAATTAGTCAAGCTGTTAACAGATAAGAGCACCAAGTACGAACATAACGGTTGCTTATAAATTAAATAAAAACTGGCGGAACTATACGGAACCTATTTTTATGTTATACTCGACCATAGCTACTACCTACACTAGTTTTGTTTCGGGTGTATTTCATGACATTTTTTCGGAGCACCGATAAAAAGTTTATCGTAAACCTTCGACCGTTGATATCACAAACTCTAGTTAAGGCTTTAAATCTCCAATTACTTACTCCAGCTAAGTGGAGTTGTGCAAGGCCAACCTTTCTATCTAAATTGGTATAAGGCGTCTCCGGAAAAACTCATTACAGTTTTAAGTTCTCAAAAGCAGTTGACTTTCCGTTAGGGTGCATCCATAATCACATGTGTACACGCTTACATGCAATAAGCACCTTCTATTATACATACATATGTATGTATGTATACATATGTGCATCGGCTTTGAACTCTCTTATCGGGTTACTAACAGTAGCGTTTTGGAATTGTTCAAATGCTCACACAAAGGCGTTGGTCATAAAATGAAAAAATAAAAACAATAATAGGATCGCGCTAGTTATGAATCACAATCAAGTTTATGAGTGGCCTGTAGGGGCTCGATAAAAATGTATTTTTACCAATCGCCGTTCTTTGGCGATGTCAATCGCAGCACTTGGCAACATTAGTAATGAACAGCAGATCTCGTTCTATACCTCCATATACAGTGCCGGCCACTTTAATAGCGCCCCCTTTTGATCCTCAGTATTGCCAGTTTTCCTCTTGTTTATATTGCTTTATTGAAAATACATATAGCATATTCTATAACAAAACTCATGTAAATCCAATTTTAAAACTATACAAATTTCATAAAAATTGAACAAACTTTCATAAAAATTTCAAACATATTTAAATTGTTTGGTTGAAGGAGTCACACATTTTCTTCTATACAAAGTATGTTCGCCAATTTTTTTTTTTTTATATGCACATCGAGCACCATGTTTGTTATACATATACGGAAGCCCTTTTGAATACTCAAAAAATTCGAATGTTTTTTCAAATGTTGGAGAGTCGGATATACTTGTTTCTGTATTTTTATAAATAGCTAATAAATTTTAAATAAACAAAAGGAAGATTGTAAATACTGAGAAACAAAAGGGGGCGCTATTCAAATGGCCGGCACTGGAAGTGCTTACATATACATATGTAGAAATAATACTTGCGAAAAATTTGTA
>NW_023458558.1:19145228-19147807 GCF_013731165.1 Rhagoletis pomonella | reverse complement strand
TACAAATTTTTCGCAAGTATTATTTCTACATATGTATATGTAAGCACATCCAGTGCCGGCCATTTGAATAGCGCCCCCTTTTGTTTCTCAGTATTTACAATCTTCCTTTTGTTTATTTAAAATTTATTAGCTATTTATAAAAATACAGAAACAAGTATATCCGATTCTCCAACATTTGAAAAAACATTCGAATTTTTTGAGTATTCAAATGGGCTTCAATATATGCATAACAAACATGGTGCACGATGTGCATATAAAAAAAAAATAGGCGAACATACTTTGTATAGAAGAAAATGCGTAACTCCTTCAACCAAACAATTTAAAAATGTTTGAAATTTTTATGAAAATTTGTTCAATTTTTATGAATTTTGTATAGTTTTAAAATTGGATTTACATGAGTTTTGTTATAGAATATGCTATATGTATTTTCAAAAAAGCAATATAAACAAGAGAAAAACTGAGGATCAAAAGGGGGCGCTATTAAAGTGGCCGGCACTGTATATGGAGGTATAGAACGACATCCGCTGTTCATTACTAATGTTGCCAAGTGCTGCGATTGACATCGCCAAAGAACGGCGATTGGTAAAAATACATTTTTATCGAGCCCCTACAGGCCACTCATATACTTATTGTGATTCATAACTAGCGCGATCCTATTATTGTTTTTATTTTTTCTTTTTATGACCAACGCCTTTGTGTGAGCATTTGAACAATTCCAAAACGCTACTGTTAGTAACCCGATAAGGGAGTTCAAAGCCGATGCACATATTTATACATACATACATATGTATGTATAATAGAAAGTGCTTATTGCATGTAAGCGTGTACACATGTGATTATGGATGCACCCTAACGGAAAATCAAGTGCTTTTTTGAACTTAAAGCTGTAATGAGTTTTTCCGGAGACGCCTTATACCAATTTAGATAGAAAGGTTGGCCTTGCACAACTCCACTTAGCTGGAGTAAGTAATTGGAGATTTAAAGCCTTAACTAGAGTTTGTGATATCAACGGTCGAAGGTTTACGATAAACTTTTTATCGGTGCTCCAAAAAAAAGTCATGAAATACACCCGAAACAAAACTAGTGTAGGTTGTAGCTATGGTCAAGTATAGCATAAAAATAGGTTTCGTATAGTTCCTGAGCCGCCAGTTTTTATTTCATTTATAAACAACCGTTATGTTCATACTTGGCGCTCTTATCTGTTAACAGCTTGGACTAATTTTGATCCGATTTTAAAATCCACAATTATTTTGAATCTGAAAAATGTTTCATTTAATTTGAAAACGTATTCATTTAATTTGAAAACGGTTTCACTTAATATGAAAATGGTTTCATTTAAACTGAAAATGCTATATTAAATTTTAATAAGCCCCTATTTTTCTTAATATTTTTTTTTTTTAACTTAGACCATCGCTAATTTCAAACATTTTTAAAGAACATTTAATTTTGAATAATTTGCTACCAGATTTTTTGAGCAGTGTGGCTAAGTTCATCAACATTTACTCAAAATTTATATATACAATTGCTCTTAAGCAAAAAATTTATTTTTCATGAAATATTAGGCAATGGGAGTGGCACCGCCACTGACAAAAAACACGCTCTCCAGCTAGCTATATTTTAGGCGGAGGAGGTTTTGTCCGATTTCAAAAATATTCAAGCAGTTGATATACAAGTGCATCACGTACGAACATAACGGTTGTTTTTAAGTAAAATAAAAATGGAGGGTTCAGGAACTATACGGAACCTATTTTTATGTTGTACTCGACCATAGCGACAACCTACACTAGGTTTTGTTTAGGGTGTATTCCATGACTTTTTGTTAGCACGTGTTATTAATTCAAACCGATAATTTATACATGTATTTTCCCTAGCACAAAACTTCCCAGCAGGGTAGGATCAATTTTGGGATTATAAGAATGCGCGTATGTGTTTACAGTTATTACTTTATTGCATAAATGTGACGACAACGACGGGGTATAGAGAAATGTTGCGGGTATGCTCCCTTAGCTAATGACTATAAAGTCTTTTCTTGATAACAGGAGGTTGTTAATTATTTGAATTTCGATAGAAAAAACCGTTTACTGTATAATAAATAGTTGCTTTTGTAACAGCAACGACTAAACTTGATTGAATTTCCTATAAAGCAAATGTAAACCTGCTTATTTAGACTATCTTGTTGTGAACTTATGAAAGAAAATTAAAGAGCTTTCGAAAATGCTGCTGAAGTTACAGTCGTTCGTCAAATATACTACATATATCTGCGCAGTTGCAATTCCGTCGACCCACGACTGTCCTAAAAAGGCACATCGTATTTTTTTATTTAATGAAACATAGTGATTCCGTTAAATTTCTTTTTTTTTTTTAATTATTTCAACATCACAATGTATTCACTCATTCCTACGTACTATTACGCTTTGTTGGTGTTATTTGTATGATAATATACAATAAGTAGTTAAGTGCAGCAGATGGTTTGTGTGGCGACAAAGCAAATACCCAGGTGTTTTCATACAGCAATAGTAGCGGTATGATTTTTCGCCTATTTTATAATTCATTCCGTTATATATGTATGTATAAACTAG
>NW_023458558.1:19128704-19145128 GCF_013731165.1 Rhagoletis pomonella | reverse complement strand
GTGCTTACATATACATATGTAGAAATAATACTTGCGAAAAATTTGTAAATATTTGTGTTTGTGTGTATGTTTATTTAACCATGAATTTCTATTTTTTTCCTTTAAGTAATACTACAATATATTAATAGTAATAATAATGTTTTTTTTTAACATGTAACATCTATATTTCTTAGCTTGCATTTTGCTTTTATTTATGTACATTAAAACAAGGTAAAAGGAGACAAATTTACAATACAAACTAAGCAATATAATACGAGTGGAAAGTAGCGTAGAGTAGTGTGTAAAGGAAGTTGCAATGTTTTTGTTACGAAAATTACATACATACTCATTATAATTATTTTGCTGCCCATTTATATAAGTGTACATACATATAATAATCATATGTACATATGTATGTATAATTGGACTCGGCATTTATGACGGCATATCGTTCACTATCGTCGATATATCGCAAAATACCAGCAGCTATTCGTAGATATTTGCTAAAACTAACAAAGAGCAAGATTATTGTTTATTGTACGGAATTCTTTTATTTTCCGCTTTTGCTTTGCATACACATATGTATGAACTACCCTTGTTTTGCTTTAGATTTTTGTGTACTCTTTTGCCAATATGTATTTCTAAGCGCATTGCTAATAATAACTCATACAAAAATGCTTAAAGTCCTTTAAGAAATTTAATAGTATTTTTCCTTTAAAATTAATATTTTTAATAATTTACTTATACAGCACAATTCTTTTCATGTAAAAGGGCATCAACTTCAATTTCTTTATGATTATTTTCATGGTGTAATTTTGCATTCTCTGCTCTTTTTTTTCTGCATGTAAAAGTATTCGTGTGAGTAATTTTTCGTATTTCTTTATTTGGACTTTGTATTTACTTGAAAAACTTTTATTTTGCTTTCTTTACTTTTGTTTTAATAATTAATTTTAACTTTAACTTTCGCAATTAATCATCAGCTTTTCAAATATGCGGTAAGGGTTTTTGCTGTTTTGCCTTTCTTAAAAATGTTAATTGCATTTAGAATATATCAGGACACATAGACCAGTCTTGGTCACGCTTGTGCTGCCAATAGCTTTCGTTGAAAACATGCACCAAATTATCGCTTCCCTCTTCCTTTTCGCGTCTAAACCAAATCGGTTCATATGGGGGATATGGCCGCCCCTCATTCGCTGCGGCCTCAGCTTCCGCTTCGCGTTCTCGCCGCTTTCTGCGTTGTTTCTCCTCTAGACGCAATTTCTCACGATTACTCTCGTCCCATCGACCTTCTTCCATCAAACGCTGATCGGGCCGTAAACGGGAGTCGGTTGGAGCAACGCCCTCTTCTGGTTCATTCAATTGGGCTGCCAATGTAGTAAAGTTATAGAACTTTTCATTATCTGGTGGCGACTCTCGGCGCGTCCACACTGTTTTGTAGCCATTGGTTTGGTAAACTGGACTATCAACGGTGCCAGAAGTGGAAAGAACGGGCGCAATTTCAATGGAAGAATCCCAAGTGCCACGCAGCACCCATTTAACTTCTTTATTTCGATTCATGATTACGCCCTTAACGCGGCGCTGTTGTTCGCGTGAGAAATACGAATAGGGAATATATTTTAGATGGCATACAAGGCCTGATGCTGCATTAATTCCCCTGATCTCCATATCGCCATGTTGATCGACCCACAATTTCCCGACGATAATATTATTCACAGTCGTTGTCACTTTACGCCATGTATATTTGTGGCCAGTTGCGGGGAAATTCACGAATGCACTACCAAGAGGAATAACCTGAAAATTGCAAAAAAAATGGAAAAAATCAGTTTACTTTGATGTACTTTTATTAATAATTAATTAAAGCTATAAAGGTCAAACACGCGCGTGCATGTGTGTACTCACGTTACACTCACTAATGGCTTTGGTTTTACCCTACAGTGAATTGGGTCAAATCTAATTTATCTCGGAAATATATCATTTTAGGACTAGTTTTCACCGACAGCTTTTGAACAAAATTATTGATGTAGACAAGTGCGTATGCATACATACATACAACATACACAAAAATGTTCCGAATGGGTCGAGATATCGATCAATGCAAGTCTGCACGTTCGTCTGTGCCCGCGATATCTCATTAGATTAATATATCTCAGCGAGACTTAGCACCTCGTAGGTACTGAAAATGGGCGAAATCGGACTCGTTTAATAAGAAATGAAATTAACACACAAATTAATCTTTTTAATCGTTCTAAGTTCATAGTTAGTCTGTTCCAATAGCAGTCCGGTTTACAGGATTTAGTCAGAACTTACAGGAAGTCGTTCCTATTGACATAAAACCTGTAAGTGGGAACACATTTGAGAGAGTAACTGAGCAACTGTTCCTAGTCAGAAGTTACAGGATTTAGTCCGGAGATTTTTTTCCTGTAAGTTCATGAAAAGTGTCAAACGATCAGCTGATTTACATGTGCAAACAAAAACAGAAAGCGGTGAAAGCAAAGAACCTTATATTTGTTATAAAATGGAAGTAAACAACGAAATATTTAAATATGTATAGATTTTATTAATTATTTAGTGATATTTCAGCCAAATCAGTGTAGTGCCAATGACATGTAAACAAACCGTCTGACGTTTTTACAGGAAATAGTGCTTTTTGCGTTCCTATGCACTTCTGCATCTGTTCTCATTTTACTCTCATTTGAGAGCGTAAAATTGTAGTTTGACAGTTCCACAGGTTTTAGTCCGAAGTTCAAAGGAACAGACTAAGTGTAAAAAATTTAACTTATACCTATCTCATATCTGAACAATCAAATGAACATTTAAAAAAGCGCGAGCGCTCCAAAATTTTATTTGGATATCTTTAAAATTGAGGGGCACGGTACTTTGTGTAGACAGATGAAAACAACTTCGCTTCTCGTCCTGTTAATTTTGGTATATATTTTCATTATGAAAGATAATCAGCCTCATCATGAGTTTCATTTTCCCCGAATCTGTTCACTTTTAACTTTTACTTTCCATGTATTTACTATGGGCGGAAGACAAATTTTCGGGTGATTTTGTTTTTGGGCGAAACTCAATTTTCAAGACTGACGAGATATATAGCGTGCAAAACTCCATTGACTGATTAGTTACAAATAAGTTCTTTTAATTCTACTCCGATGTAATGCCCGAGTGGGTCCGGACAAGGGTTCGCACGGGCTACTTGGCGGATAGTTTCCTTATGGCAACGTCCGTAAAAAACTGGGCTCTTTAGACACCTCTTTCCGTAGTCCCATTTTAAAATTTTTTCCCAGAGCCGTTTTTTTAACCAAACAAACATCTGGGTGGGTCTTGCGTTGAAGCTTACAAACAAATTTTTTACATACAAATAAGGCGCACATTAATGTACATACGTACATATGTATGTGCGTATCGCTCATTTGTTGCAAGAGTGTCATAATCCCAATTTATTAGTTAAGTATGCAGAAATTACATTCTATGTTGCGTAAAAATTTCATAGCTGTAAGTATCGATTAACCATAGGTCATTAGGAGAAAACTTGTCATCATTTTGACTAGTGGATACTTGACTAGTGTAAACTTTAAATCCGTTTTTCTCGAGTTTTTGATTTGTTGGATTATGACACTATTGCAGCAAATTAGCGATTTGTACATAATTGTATTTAAGCCCTCACCACTTTTTTTTAATTTTTTTTTTTCAAAAATTGTCCTGTTGACAGAAGTAATAAAAACTCTAGGAGCCAAAATTATATTGTTGATTTTCCCAAACAGTCTGACTCCTTGGTCAGCGTATTTATTTGGAAAATTAGGAACGTTTCAAATAAAATCCCCGTTATGAAGTAGGCATACTTCGTATCCCACTAAAGGGTCACTAATCGAGTATCAGTGGTCTTTCCTACATGGATGCTATCAATCGTTTGCAGGTATGCCTACGAGAACATGCGCGCGGCTAAGTCAACAAATATAATGAACAGTCGAAACAATCGGTCTATTGCGTGTTAGAACGACAACGATATTTAATTGAGGCTATTTTGCAAACTACGTATATAGTAAACTATGTATATAGTAAATATATTTATATTCAAATGTACATATGTATATGTATGTATATGCATGTGTATATGAATGTTTGCATACGGGTATGGTCAAATGAAGTTTTTACTGGATATGCCACTCAAAATTGTTTAGATATACTAAAGCTTCTGGCTATGGTCAAATGAAGTTTTTACTGGATATGCCACTCAAAATTGTTTAGATATACTAAAGCTTCTATAATAAATGTTATATAACTCACCTGCAAATATTTGCCGCGAAACTTGCTTGTCATGGTGAACTCCTGCCAGCAGGCCCACTCGCGGCCCTCGCAGTGTAACGCAGCCATTGGAGGATGATGTGATACTTGTTCAGCCACTACACGCCATCCAAGATCATCCATACGATCGCATTCGTAGGTTTCACCCAAAAGCGGATTGAAAGGTTTACCAGTGCGATTTGCTGTTGTTGCGTAGCTAGTTATGGTGAAGGCTGCCACGTACGCCAATTGTTCACATTCGTCAGTGCAACGTGCAGCTGCATCCAACAAATCTGCATACTCGTAATCTTCCGTAAGCCTTTGCAACATTGAGAGTGGTTCATTGAAATTAACTGGCATCGGTATTTTAGACAGCTCCTTGCCGATGCAATTTTTCATTATTGACCACAAATTTAGCGGATAATTTGGTTTATCTGGCACGCGAGTACGTCGTTGTCTAGTAGTTTTCGAAAGTTGTAGGCTCTTTTGGGTTTTCGGATTTCCATATTTGTGATTTGAACTGCTTTGTTCGGAGGATGTGTTACTTTTTTTGCTAATTACAACCACTTGCTGAGGTTCGGATTCGTTTTGCTTTTGCTCTTCATTTTCCGATGAGCTACTATGATGTGCTTGCTCTTCGGAATTAGAGCGAGTCTTTTGGAGTTTCATAACAAAAGATCCGTCCTCGACATCGACGCCTTTGTGGTTGCCTGTATTCGAGGGCAATGTCATTACAAATTCGGAAGCTTCCTTCGGCAAGTTTTCTCCAAACACTCCGTTGTTCTCTTCCGCGTCGAAAAATTCGTTTTCGTCGTCAGATGTAACTGCATTCAGCGAGGCAGTACTTTCGTTTGCTATTGCCAATGATTTGTTTTGGTGCGCGGCTGTGTGTGCGGCTTGCTCAAGGCGAGTTTGTTGCTTGGCTAACATCTCTACCATTTCTTCCAAACGTTGTCGTTGCTCTCTCTCGTGCTCAACCATTTTTGACCATTTATAGCCTTGCGACTCAGCGCTGCGCAGGTAATCATTACATGCATTAATCATCGCATTGCATGTAATACGGAAAAGTGTAGCGCGCTCATTAACTATCTTTGTGCGACTGGCAAGAGACTCTTCATCATTCGATTCTAACTCAGTGAGCGCTCTCTGTAATGCTACACCATGTTTAGTGATTAAATCGTAACAGGTGCGCAAGCTCTCCAAACGACCACTTAGGTCGGCAATTACTGTGTGGATTTCTTGACTGGGTACAACATGTGCCGTCTGAACTTCCTCCTCTTCTTCCGTTTCCATAGTTCGAATGGCTTTCGCCTTGGCCAACTCCAGTGCTGTCACCCAAGACTGTCGTTCTACCTCATTGGCAGCTTTTATGTGAAAGGTTTGGGTACCTCCATTTGAGATAACAAATGTGCACGAATCTACTGTGTGTATGAGAGCACCATGAAGCGATATAGTTCCGCGGCATGTGTGGTTCATTTCTGCTTGATTTCGATAGTAGCTCAAAACTCCACGAGATAGAACAAACCAACGCCGTTGGTAGCCTTTAATATAGTTGGTCCACTTCATGAGCCAACCCTTCATTTCGGGATCTTTACTGCCAGTCGAACTCCGTTCCGGAGTAGGTTTATTCAGAACCATATCCGACATTGCTGAGGGGGTAGTTTCCGTCTCCCTTGTCTTTTCCAAAGATCCGACCGGACCTTGCAAAACTTTTTTTTTGGTTTGCGCACCGCAAATTATTAATTGACAAATACCGTAGCCGCCACCACCGCCAGCACCCAAAACAAATCAATGTGTAAAGTTCGTCACACAATCAATTGTACACACAATAATATATATGAAAATCAAGAAAAGTGGAAAGATAGGAACAAGAAATTAGCACAGCATTTAACGCCACGTACTAATGAACTTTTTCACTGTTTTACAGATGCACTTCAATTTACCCCGTTGTCGTCGATACTCTGATTATTCTTTTATTGCATTAGAACTTCACGATTCACGTTTATATGCTGCTAAAATGCACGAAATTTCAATTTTTCAATGCGAAAATTGAAAAATCTCACCAGGCATAGAAAAAAAATGAGAATTTGACACAAAGTGACGTCGATTTGGTGGGGGTCAGTGATGCCAATAAATATGATACACCTGTGTTGCCAACATTCTGTTTAGGGGTAATATTTTAGCATAGAACAATACGATTTGATTTTTTTTTTAAGTTTACCGTTAAAAAAAATATTCTAGACAAGTAAAAGGTGAAACTATTATTTACCATCACGGTCCACAAACTTGTAAAAAATTAGTATATTGTCAAATAATTTTTATTTTATTTATTTATTTTTTACAGTCTGTTAGACTTCATTACAAAGAAGCTTTAACATTCCTATAATTAGATTTGGACTTAAAATTTAAAAACAAAATATTAAATACAATATGCTCTACTGCACTGCAATTATTTTAATGTCAATATAAAAGCATGCCATTTTCCGGAAGTTATGTAGACGGTTGGAAAGGCCGAGTCTCCAATCCGCGCTATACTTTTTGGGCTACTCCGTATCTTGATATGTCTTCGGTGGTCGAAAAGGCCGAGTTTCCGATCCAACCAGTCGCGCTTTCGTGACGGTTGGAAAGGCCTAGTTTCCAATCCACTCATTTATTGTTTATTATCTAAGGGTTTTAATGTACTCTAGGTAGTCGGAAAGGCCGAATTTCCGATCCACCTAGCCTCGATATCTTGGTGGTTGGAAAGACCTAGTTTCCAATCCACGCTAATGTTGATATATCACTATCTTGTAGGCTGCGTTCTACAATAGTTATATAGCAGCCGCTTGAAGAGTGATAGTATCACAATTTTTTATAGCCTCTGGTAATTCATTGAAGCACTTTAAGCCTTTATAAAAAATATTTGTTTTGTCCACTTCCGTTCTATACTTCGGGAGTCTGAAGCTGTTGTTCTCTCTCAACAAATATGTATGCGTCTCATTTATATATCGGAGATTATCGCTAAGATAATCCGGCAGGTTGCCCTTCTTAATATTGTACACAAACTTCATAGCGTGGTAAAAAACTTGTTGCTTCTTCCATTGAGAAAGCACAAGATTCAGCGCAGTGTTTAGCTCTGAATCCAGATTGTTCTTTTATGAGTATTTTATTGGATTCCACATAGCACTGTAGTTAGTTTTTCACAACGGTTTCTAGCATTTTCTCCAAGCTAGGGAGAGTATTAATGGGCCTAAGCTCCTCAGATTTAACCGTTTTTCCAACATTCTTAACGGGCACTATTGATGAAATTTTCCATTCTTCCGGTATTGATCCTGTTTGGAGACTCTTATTTATTAGTAGGGCATAGAAATATCCCATATAATCAGCAGAGTCCTTAATAACACCTTCAGGTAGAAGGTTGTTGGGGGAAATTTCGGCTTAAATATTTTGGCAATTTAAAGAATATCTTCCGTTGAGACCTCTTCAAATTTTAGCGTACTTGTGGAAGCTCGTTGCTGTCCACGAAAAAATTATTTTAGTTTTCCGCAATTTCAAAGCTGTCTACGTAGTTGGTGTTATATATTATCACTTCTCCAATATTTTCTTTGACCTCCGTGTTATTGATCAGGCAGTCGACTACTTCCTTTAAATATTTCGACATGAGTCGGCTGTCACCCTTATTTATTTCCACCTTATTATGTAAATATGAGTTCTGCAACGTAGAAGGGCTTTGACTGGCCTTGACCACTTTTTTAAAACAAAAAATGTTTAAGATAGTCAGAACTACGATACCGGAATGACACGAAGCAAACTATCTTTGGCCAAGGGCCATAACCTTAACAGAAATCCACCCGATTTTTCCATCATAGAAATCCCGGAAAGTCTGGTCCGAACTCTTCTGGCCCGCACCGGCGTGGAACAAAATATCCAGAACATGGTCATGCAGTTAGTTAACCTTCAGAACTAGGATGAATACAATATTATATCAATATAATCCCTTCATGATGTTGAGTACAACATTCAGTTCCATCCAAATTAGGAAGGACCTTCCGTGCTGTTTGAGGAAAAAACGTGGTTTTCGACAAGGCGATTCACTCCCGTGCGGCTTATCAGCATTTTCAATCTTCCAGTTCTTTCTTCTGGAGCAGAAACGTGGAAGGTGTCAAACAAACATGAGAAGGTTTTGGGGGCTTTCGACAAAACTATTCTAAGATTTATCTAGAAAAAATAAAAAACTAAAAGCGTAAATATACGAATGCGCTGGCTTGGGCATAGGTTCAGTTTCAAGTTCCATCAATGCAAAGCGTCAATGCAAATTGGATTGAATGAAATTGGTTTTTTGGTTTCTTTCTAAAGCGATGCATGATTGCAGTGCCACCACCTTCATCCTGCATAACTCCGCGCATTGTCGGTTATTTAACTTCGATCAAGTCAGGGGATAATAAAATTGGGATCATCAACATCCGGGGAACTGGTACCAGCCGCCTATTAGGATGTCGCTCCAACATGAGTACCTACCTAATAGAGGGCGCGACCGGGGTAGTTATTTGAAATTTGAACGTCCTCCACGAGTTTGGAACTTCATCCTGGATTGAGACCAACGGGGTATACTGCCCTCTGAGCAGATCGATTACTGGACGTTTTGCACAGCAGATGACGATGCCCCTACTAGGTTCATTAGTATTTGCATTTGATCGCCAAACATCATCAAAGCCTGCGAAGGTATGATAAATTGCATCGGCTGGCAAATAGTGCTCACGATTGTTTTAGACCACCTGCCCTCCTACGAAAACCATACATTCATCAACGCACGGAAAGCCAATTGGGACGGGTTTACGGCAAATGCGAGTCGCGAACTTGCCATGTTAAGTTTAGGGGCATATTAGCAACTTCATCAACGCAGCAACCGACCGCTTCATTTCTGCAGGGAGAGCTCCTAAGGTGCGATCTGAGTTCCCAACTGAAGCAGTGGGACTCGCAGACATGCGAGACAGCATCCGACGTCAGGGATTTCAATAATTAATTAAGCGAAGAAAGTGGAATTAGCATTAAAAATTGGGCTGGTCCATAGGGACAGGGGTGCTAGTTGAGTAGGGTTTTGGCGGCATGGGAAGAGATGTCTCGAGGCGCGGGTTAACTCTCCGCTTGCCGGGCTCTCACTGCATTTTGCATTTATTCTGCACAGGTATGAATTTAGCCCATTTCTGCAGCCTGAGCGAAGTTGGGGTCAGATGGTGCGAGTCTCCCGGAGCAGACGAAGCTCTGTCTCGTCCACGTCAGGTGGTGGTGTTCTCAAAACGACATTCACAGGTCGAACGTCGGTGTAAGTTGAGACCGACTCCCTATCGTCGTTTATGGCATGTCGGTATACTGTCTGGTCAAGAGGTTGTTTTATGAACCTGTCAAATCGTAGAGATGCCTTCTGACATGCCCTGGCGAGGGCTTTGCTGCAAGCAGGTGTCTGTTCAGGTGCCACAATATAAGGAACTGCTTACAGAGCATTGTGTTATGCTCCCCGAACGTGAGTATTTGAGCCTCGTCATAAATATGGTGTTGTGGCTACACCAGAAGTCACCCGGTGGCTGTACGGAGTGCCGTGTTTTGGCAGATTTGTGATTCCGCACTACTCATCCCCTGCGACCACTCGAGAGCTGCATAATTTAGACCCGGTCGGCGAATCGCCTTGTCTCTCCGAGAATTTTTGAGTTATTCACTGCCGGAATTGGTCCAGATAGTAAAAGGGGTTGCCGAGAATTTTGTAGATTTTTTCTATCACTCAGATATTTAGTTGACCACCGTTTGAGTCCCTGTGGGAGAGAGGTAGCCTCCAACGCTACCAGGACATTACTTCCATAGAGGCGGTTTCGGTTCAGACCACGATCTATTTAAGTTTTTATGGCGTTAAGTGTTGTGCTATGTACTTTACGGAACCCATACTGATGTGTCGCTGGAGTCAGGTGGTTTCTATAGCGCGGGAGTAGCGAGGCCGCTACCGGGGAAAGGGATGTTATCGGACGATAAGTTTGATGAAATTGGACTACTCTCCCTTTATTCCAGATGTCCGAAATGATGATAGTGCAGGTTGAGGGCCTTGGTGAGATAATCTACTCGCGCAGGTCATATTTTTTTCAGCACTAGCCTGCATATTTCGTCGAGTCCTATGGTTTTGGAGATTTTCGCTCCCATGGCTACCTGAACCTCACCACTGGTGGAAGAAAGAGGCGCACAGGCTTGAACGTGGTGCGCTTTGAAGTCACCGACTACCATACGGTTTCCACCACTGAGGTGCACACATATTTCGAGCTCAACATCGCCTGACTGTATAGCAATTCCTGGCATTCTAGGATGGTATCCCTGCGGCCGATGTCTGCTTCTGATAAAACGATACCGCACGGTGGTGCGTGATGAGCGATCCGCTTGGTGCACATTTTATCCGGGGCAATTCAACAGCGTAGTCGGCCGCTGTGGTGTAGTGGTAAGCAGTGCGCGCATCCACTCCGCAGCACCAGGGTTCAAATCCTGGTCAAAGCAACATCGCAAAAATAAAAAAAAAGGTTTTTTCTTAACAGCGGTCGTCCCTCGGCAGGCAATTGCAAACCTCTGAGTGTATTTCTGCCATGAAAAACAGTGTTGGTAGCTGTGCAGCTTCGTCTCTGGGACCACAGCTATAAATATTCCATAATTTCATGGCGACCCATGCAGACGGTTACCTCCGCAATCTGCTTTGGGAGACTGACTGCAATGTGGAGTGTAAGAGACTTGTGGTGTTGCCTCGATCCATATGTTGTGTTTGGTGTGTACGATGCTGCCTTGTGGTGGTAGTGGGCGGCGTCGCATAAGGCAGTACAAGGGCCCACGTAGTTGCTCGTCCAATCTCGCGTGGTGCGCAGTCCTGAACATACCCTACCTAGAGTGGCACCAGCCAAGGCAGGAATTGCTTTTGACGGATGTCACGTTACGGTATATCCTGAACTGACACACCGGATGAACTATGAGTTGTTTGCAGCGGCGTGTAAGTGGGATGTGGTTGTGCTTGTGGTGTGGCTATCTATGGCTCTATTAAGTCGGGGATGGTCGCGTTTGTGTTAGGTTGCTCAGGTGAACTCAGGTGTGTCGTGGAGGCGGTTCGTTTTGTGCAGCATGGGGGCCACGAATGACGTGGTCCATTGCGGACCAGTTCGTAGACCTGAGCACGTTCGGAGGTCACTCCACCCGTTGCAGGGCTTGCACCTGACTGAGGTGGTGTTCGGATGTAATCGTCTTGCATACGCAGTAGGTGTAGGTAGGCCAAGGTTTGACACGATGACAGCCATGAGCAGAAGAATTTGAAGCATATGTTAAACCATGTACGACCAACGTTTAAGAATTGTCGGCAACCTAAACCGGGTTAGATCGCCGATCAGGTAAAACCCGAGTCATTCTGGTACCTAGAACCGGCTGTCGTCGTTGGGTTACTCAACCCCGCTCGCATCGGCTTGTCAACCAACGCTGTCGTCAGGCTCAGCTAAACGGAGGCCCACGAAGTGTGCAACGTCCACTGGGTCTGTCCATAGAGACCGGGCGTTAGCTGGGAGGGGTTTTAGGGGCATGCGAAGAGGTGCCGTGGGTCAAGTGGCGACTCTCCGGATGCCGGCACTCATTGGATACTCTGCTTAGATACACGAGTTTAGCCTGCTGCAGTAGCCTGAGCGAAGTTGGACTATTGTGGTGAGAATTTCCCGAGGCAGATGGTTGCGTACCCAAAACGACATTCACAGATCGGTAGGGAGTCGATGTAAGTCGAGACCGACTGCCTGTGAATGCCGTTAGGGCAGACACTGTCTGAGATATTACCCCAAATTTTCTGCATAATTTAAATTGATAATTGATCTTAGATCTCAACTCACTATAAACTTTAACCCCATTTACTTATTTTTAAATGCTCCACAGGTTCTGTATGCAAGTCGCACATTTAAAAATATGTATTTCGTATTCAATATGAGCTTTAATAGGTATTTTAAAAACCATTTTTCATACAAACATAAAAATAGAAAAAATCTTACAATATTTACAAAATATTTGCTTTTTTTGTTGCTGGCTAATTAGTTAATATTATGATTTGTTGATTTTTTCTCGCCGATTTTCAATATGTTATATGCTTTATACTGTAGAGTTAAAGTGTTGTGTTTAAATTTTTTAGATATTTTTGCAATGGGGTTTTTCGTTCGTTTTCAAGGGACTATTGCCATGCTGTGGATGTCTGCTTGCTGCGTGTGTTTTCGTGTAAGTTTAAGTGTAGATAATGTTGGTATTTATTATTGAGTTGTGTCGTTCTTGTCGAAAATGCTTATAATTAATATACAAATACAGTACGGCAATGGTAATGGTAAAAAGCGCTACGTAGTAGTACATACACACATATAAACTGCTTCTTACAACTTCTAATGCGATCATTAATTAAGTTTATAAATAATTAAGATTTAATTAAAATCAGCGTGTAGTAATAATAAAGAGGAAATAGACTTATGAAGGGTATAATGAAGATGTGTTGTAAGATGCTACTTGTGGAGTTTTCGGCGGTAGATGACGATGAGGAAATGTGAACAGTTTATAAAAAAAAAAGTGAACATCAATAGCAGCATTGCGACTCAAGCGATCATTTTAAGAAATGTAAATGTTATTACCGGTAATGGTGGTATGGGCTTGGCATAAAAAAAAGAAACAATACTACCTTGCATAAAGGAGTGGATGCGATATTCACCCACACACACACACACGCACAGAAAGTATCCTGTAAATACAGTGGTTACAATTAATTAATTGGGCGTTAGTCAAACTCAAGGTTGAAGCAAATTAATTTACCAATGTAGAAAAGGAAGTTACACATATGTACATACAAAAACTATGGCATAATTTAATTTTCCCTAACCTATGAGTAATAAAAAGCACTTGAACAGATGAGCATATTCAGCACTTGACCATATAATTTTTGTTTTCGAGCTGGCAGTGGATTATAACAGAAAAGGAAATAAATGTAAATTGTCAAGAAATGCAGGCAGCCAAATTAAAGCTTTTTGATAAATACTTTTAGTCGCAGTAGTTTTGAAATGCACAGAAACAACAGCGCGGGGATTAAAGCTGGAGTACATTGGTCATAGAAAAATGAGACCAAGTCTAGAATACCAACAGTTTAGTTATGACAAAAAAAAAAACTAAAAACGGCTCGATAGGGCTTTTTACTTTAGTTTTCTTTAGCAGCTAAATAGCTTTTATTCTAGACTTATACCGAAATAAGTACCTATGAGTTTTTTTCGAGGCAAATAAGCTGTGTTAAGATTTCATGCACGAATTTCTCATTTCTATTTCCAACCATATTTTGAATGTGTTAAGAACGCTTGTGTGTGTGTGTATGAGTTGTTCGCTGTTCGGGCTGTAAGGGTGCAAAGCGCGTTTAGAACATTATACAAGTGTATGAATACTATACACCTAACACAGAATGGGGTAAAGGGACGGTGCGTTGTCGCTGATATAATCTACATAGTATTGTAAGCGGCTGCATTGAAGCTCTGTTTTGGTAACGTTAGCCTACTGAGTGGATGCGTGCGACCGTGTTGTTGCAAACGACGCTGTTGATGCTGCTGTTGTTGGTTTTGCGCATTGTCTGCCATTGACGTTTGGGCAGCGTTGCCATGCGATATCATTGTGGATTTAGCTGGAGCAGGGGGCGGCCTACTATCACTATATTCGTGAGATAACCGAACACTAGTGGCAGAGCTTCTGCCACCACCTATCAGCGTGCTTTTGTGCAACGCACGACCACCACTTTCATAGTACGAATGGCGCCTGGGTTTACAGTGGCTTGTAGCTAGAGCAACCGTTGCAACTGTTGTTGGTACTGGAGATGAAGAGGATGCCGAAGCGGATGGCGCCGTGGTATATGATGAAGATATGGGTATGGCGCCAACGACACTGTCATTTTTGGTTACAGACGATACCGATATTGGCATTTGATATTTATACACCAGAACCTTCACGTTACGGTCAACATATGGCTCGCACATACTCGATGAAGACGAAGTGGATGACGACGAAGACGATGATGCAGATGAAGCCGTTGTCGATGAAACAGAGGCGGTAGTAGATATGGTCTGCATTGTATGGGTCGTAGTTGTAGTAGTAGTGGCTGCATGTGCAATTGTGTCAATTATTTCAGCAGGGATCTCATCGTGGTAACCAGAGGATGCTGCTAAACTTTGTGTTGCAGAGGTTGTGTCTGAAATAGGTGACGCCAAAGAAGCGCTTTGCAGATTGTGTTGGTGGTGATGATGTGGATCTATATGTTGCGCAACTGGGGAAGAAGGCAGTGAATGATGACCTTTCTTCGCAGGCGTGGCGGCAGCTTGAATTTGCAAAACATTTCCACTACTGCCTGTTGCTGCATTTGCGCTACTGCCTGCTTTGGCCTCAAAATTCTTTTTGAGTATTTGCACAGTGCCGGAGATCCGTTGATCCGTGATGGTAGTAGCGCCGCCGACGCTACCACGCAACAGCACTGAACCCTCCTCACCTATAACGGAGCCACCATCTATATTTTCGGCTGTCTCTGGTTCTGAAGGTACCATATTCTTGTTCTCAATGTCTGAAACTGTATATGATTCTGGAGCTGAGGAAGCGGAAAATAATTCATTGTGCAACGGACGACTGCCATCGCTACGGCGCATAACCATATGACACGTCAATATGTCGTGGTCGGCGTTGTTGCCGTCTAATGTAGTGGCGGTTGCACCGGGAACAATTTCCACACTATTGCAGCGGTAAGGAGAACAGCGGATGCGCGTTGAGCCAGCAGCTGAAGCACTTCGAAAGAGATTTGTTGCACCTTTGACGCTGCGCTTTGCGTTGCCAGTGATTGGCACTTCGTCGGCCACGCTATTTTCCGGGCACGATGTCTTCAATGTATTGCTGCTATTAACGCTACCGACCTGCTCCAACTTCTGTTTAGTGCGCTTTACCGTGCCCACATGCTGGTGCTGCTGGTAATGTGGCGACCCAGAAACGCCCTGACAGATTGGTGTGACAGTCTTGTTGCTCTTATTGATGTTGAGTTCGTGTATTTGACCTTCGAGTATGGCTCCGCCGCCGTACTGGCACGAATTGCGATTGGAGTCGTACGCTGCCCAGGAACTATTTCGTACTGGGGCAGCACAGCGCGTGTCTCCCGAACCCCATGAAGCATGTCGTGAGGGCAAATCCCGGTGCCGGTGTGTTCGTGTGACCACACGCTCCTCAAATGCGGTTGTCGTCGAACATCCGGCACTCGATGAGATCGAATCAATACTGCTATTTGAGCTCAATTTGCTGGTACCGCTACTGCTGGCACTTGTACCCACGCCCAGCACATTGAGACGATCTAAAACTATACCACCACTCCTGCTGGTACCACTCAAGTCGCTTGTGCCGCTAGCGGCAGTCCATGAATGAGTTTTTCGACTGTGACGTCTTGAGTTAGCGCATTGATGCTCTTCCTTAAGCTCAGACGATGTCTCCATTTGTCCGCTGCTAGTATCGCTGGCGAAACTTTCGTTGGAAACCCCTTCACCGCCACCACCGTCGACTGTCATTAAATTTTTCAAATTAGAAGTCTGAGTGATTAGTTTTGCGGATGATGTCCATACTGGACTATGTTCACTCTGTAATGTGCCATCGCCGGCATAACAAGGCAACGTATCCACACGCGTAGCTATTGAGCCAGTATCGTGTGATACCGAGCGACCAAACTGCAAGTTAAGCGACCGGCGATCATCAGCCGTCTTGCGTGTGCTGTGTGTTTCCAGATTCTGCACACGTGTTCGCACGGATGCTATCTGCTGTTTTTGCTTTCTTTGCTGTAGCTTTTGTTGTGCAGTAGAAGATGGTGGAGGCGGCGGTGGGGGTGGTGGCGGCTGTACGTTTTTCTGTATGTGTCGCACTTGGTTTTGAGTGACACTGTAGTTCTCACCATTGCTTCCGGGAAATCGCATATTCTTGGGCTCCTCTGCAACACTCTTTTCAGGAGTTAGGTTTTCCAGCGATTGGCTTTGCTGTTTTATTACGACTGTCATATGTGGCACGTGGGGCACCGCCTGCGGTGATGTGCTACTGGACCGACGCACCAAGCGACGTTGCTTGGCTTCATTCGTGCCGCCACCGTCATTGCCAATTGG
>NW_023458558.1:19124240-19128604 GCF_013731165.1 Rhagoletis pomonella | reverse complement strand
CGACGTTGCTTGGCTTCATTCGTGCCGCCACCGTCATTGCCAATTGGCGTTTTAGACCGTCCGACGCCTTTAGTACTTATAATGCTTCTGTCGGCTCTTTCCACTGCGCTATCCCCACAGGTCACATCTTCCTGTCCTCCGGTTGATTTTGATTTGGACTGGTTGAGCGCCTGTATGAGTGGCGTAGGCTCACTGCCTGGCAGCAGGCGCGCGTCCTTTGTGCTCTTCAAATTCGTTTCGCTTTTACTGCGCTGCAGTTTCTCCTTATTCTTCATTGCATCCAACATGCCACGGTAAGTCTCCAGCTGATTAAGGAAATTCTTATTAGGCTTTATGCAGTTTCGGCGTTCCTTAACGTGTTGAAGTGCATGTTTGAATTCCCAATTGTATGCCTTCATAGCATAGGCGATTACAACCGACGCTGATCGGCTGACACCCATTTTACAGTGAACGAGTACTTTGGATCCCTCCGATTTGGCACGTGTTATGTAACGAAATGTGTTGTCCCAGTGCTTTAACAGATTCGTCTTTTCATCATCATAAACTCGCACATTGAAATAATCAAAGACGCCAGGAAAAAAATTATCGATCTCTCGTGTTACATTAAGAATATGGCGTATTCTAAAATAAAATTATAGTAAGTTACATATATGCATTAGGAGACATGAACAATTTACCCATTCTTTTGCAGCTCTTCCAAATTACTGGCATTCCATTCCGAACCAAGATAAACGTGATCGAATATCTCTGTTGGGGCATCCATTTGACCTAGTATTGTTAACATTTCCTCATCGATAAACGATTTAAACTCGCCTAAATCCATATCCAGAAGTTCTTCAAGTCGACCACGTATGTATTTAGAAGTCACTTCATCTAAATCTACCGACATCATTATTTCCTTTAGCTTCATTTTGATTGTGCTTTCCGTTTCCTCCTTCGCAGTTGGTCTGTATTAAAATGAAAATTAACACTGAAATTATGTAAAGTTGCATAAGATTAATTTTCATTTATTTACTTGTTTCTTATGGCATCTGGCGATGGAGGGCGTCGGCTTTCTAGTGAATCCATTGCATTCCATTCATTTAGGCAAGATTGTTCTGACTCAATGTGACTATCATAGTAAGAAGTCCAATCGTGCGATGGACCACGTGGATAAAAATTATTCTCACGAGCCTTTTGCGATACTTTATGTAAAGTTTGTAATGCAGACCTAAAACCGGAAATTTGTATTATTGTGGTTGATTTGCCATCAGAAATTCGAACTTACCACATGGCTTGCACGGAAACGGGTTTAAAAATGTGTGTTTTGCCGTATACTGAAACGCTAAAGCCACTGTTGAGGTAAAGTAAATAGTCAATTAATGATAAGTGAAGTTCACAGTTGGGCTAATTTAATTTACCCATCGCCATCAAGATGTATTGTCGTATCGGCAAGTATTGGCAAAACCAGGCCAATTGTGGTGCGTTCATTGCAATCGATACCCAAAAGACAGGATTCTTCGACACCATCCTCACATGCCTTGCTATCGCCCGATGCGTTCATTTTATCGGAGTCGCTTTTGATGCTCTGGTGTTGAGATGCTTTCGCCGGCAAAGATACGCTCGACAAGCGCTTCTCATGAGCGTCTGTTGATTCCTCACCACCGCTACTTGATTCAGTTTGTGACTGTTGTTGTGGTGTCGTTCGCTGTATGCTATCTGTTGATGATTGACGCATTGTAACAGTGTTTGTTGATGTTATTGCATTGCTTGCTTTAGTCGAATTATGCCGCATTATTTTATTCTTTCGATCGGTGGTTGTGGGGCGGTAACAACAACGTGATACAATCACTAGATACCTTGTGCGATTCGGTCGTTGGGACTCCAATTTAACTGCCTGATGGTAAATGCATGTTCAATTTTTAACTTAAAATTTTAACGTTTTTTTTTTTTTTAAATTACCATCTTCAAGGTTTCCTCAGGATAAAGTAGATCAATCATTGATTGTAAATGTTGCTGTATATCAGAATTATTACTTTGTGTGCTATTCGTTGATTTTGCCGAATCTGTACTGGGCCGACGTTCGCTGGTTTTAGCTGGAATATCCTTGAAGGTAAGACCCATTGCAGTGGCTTTTCCTGCAAAAAAACATTCGCTGTGAAGAGAAAAAGTTTGAAATTAATAAAAAGGCCACAAAAAGACATAGGCCAAGTGTTACCTCTTCTCTGGCCGGTTGCCATCATCATCATCTGCCTCGCCCTCCTGTGGAAATTAATATTTTTTGTATTATTATTCATTTTATGTACATGGTTGTCCAGATTTTAACTCGTATTATGCAGGTATAAAATATGTAAAAGTTTTTAAAGAAAATGTATAAAAACTTCTTTGGCCTCAGATTAAAAAAAGTTAACCTACTAGTGGCCAGTGGACGATCTAGTTTTAATTCCGTTCCAGCAGTCGGGATCCTACATTCTCCGTAGCTAATATTGATCGCCAAAAATCTGCATGCAACAACATGCAACATGTGGTTAAAAGCTCCTCGCACTGTCACATTGCAAATGTTACTTTTTCATGCTTTATACTTCAAGGCCCCCTGCGGTTTATTTAGAGAATTTTGGCGACGAGAATTTAGCATAATACTACTTCACTGAAATGAGCTAGAGTCGCAGAGTCAACTCATTTGTTGAGTTACCTACCCAAACGATCACTACTGCGCCTAATATTATGTAGCAAACATTAGATTTTAAGTGCTATATTGATGGTTCGGTACGGTTCAAAATTAAAATCCACTTAAGCATTTTTAAATTTTTGATTAGCCCTGCTACTGTTTGATGTGAACTCTGTGAGTTGGCCAACGAAGTTAAGAACCTATCGAAAATGAGATTTTCGAGCCTAAGGCAAGATTATGATACAAAATCTAAACCATATATTTCCTACGAAATTTTTTGCGCGGAATCCAGCACTACTCCAGCATGCAAGGTTTAATAATCTTTTTAATTTGTTAACCCACTTCCCAAAAACGAGAAGGTTATCAATTCGTCGGAATATTTTTCTATAATTCTTTTTTCAAAGGTTTTACCTCAAAGGTGGTCCCATACTTATATTGTTTTAATTCCGATCATTGAAATAATCTTAAATTTTTATAGGAGAATTGAAGTCGGTTGTAGTTTTTGCTGAAAAATTACTTGTTTAATTTTGGTTATTCGTCCTTAAGATATAAAAATTTAAACTATGTCATTATCTATCTATCTTATCTATTATCTATAATATTACGTTCGCCGCTTTGTGAATTGTAATCATATTTTCATACAAACTTTCGATGTTCAAAGCCCTCTTTATTTTTTTCTGATATTTAAAAAAAAATGTACCATTCTTGAACCGAATCGACCCGCGGTTCATATACCGGCAAAAGTTTTTTCTAAGTTTTTCGAACCACTGAGAGATATAAAGCAAACATTTTGTTTCAATTGTCTAAATAAATGCATTTTTCAATAAGTGATTTGATTAAAAGAGATCTATTGAACTGCATGAAATTTGCTGACTTATTCCACTTGACCAATTACCAATAACTGATTCAAATACATATGAGGAAGGTGTGTTGCACCCGGTTTTTTGGGCCCTTAGAATATCCTTGGAAAATCCAAGTGACGTTTCTTAATTAAGGCCATTTAAAATCAAAAAGTCAAGCAGTATGTTGAGTTCTATGAGAAATAGTACCATTTGTGCCCACTGGAATAATTGGAACGCCCCGGCAACTTTGACCTCTTTCTGACAACTATGCACCTACTGTCCACACAGAGGAAGATAAAATTGCCGGGGTGGCAAGGGCTCGTTATTGTTCTAACAAAGAACCATAAATAATTTTTTAGAATCTTTAATAGATGAGCAGATTTTATGCGGATCCTCAGCCACAATGACATAAGTTTCAAGAACTTCTGAACGAAAACTTATAGGCAACCGAAACAAGTTAGATCATTTTTATGGAAAACAATTGCATTTGAGTACTATGAATGACAATGATAGCTATTCAAGCTATTCATGACGAAAGGGGCTATTTGATCTAAGGCTTTCTATTTAATTATATGAGGCCACAAGAGCAGAAGTGGCCTAACCCACAAATTTTTTTCTTGTACTTAACTTCTTAAAATATATTTAAATGTAATACATATTAAAGTAAAGGTCGATTATTACTTACTTTGATGATACGTTTTGTATGTAGCTATGAACCATAAAATTAAAGAATAAACGACTTTCATTTTAAAGTTTATCTCATTTGGGACGATTATAAGTAGGAAAGCACACAAAAAAAATTTCGGGTTAGGTCACTTCTGTTCTCATGGCCTCATATATTTAGACGGATATAGTCTAAGAAATACAGTTTTTTT
>NW_023458558.1:19119889-19124140 GCF_013731165.1 Rhagoletis pomonella | reverse complement strand
ACTTTCAGTTTACCTATAGTCTAAAAAAAACTGTATTTCTTAGACTAAATCCCTCTAAATATATGGGGCCATGAGAGCAGAAGTGACCTAACCCGAAATTTTTTTTTTTGTGCTTTCCTAATTAAAATCGTCCCAAATGAGATCAACTTTTAATTGAAAGTCGCTTATTCTTTAATTTTAAGGTACAGAGCTACATACATAACGTATCATCAAAGTAAGTAATAATCGACCTTTACTTTAATATGTATTACATTTAAATATATTTTAAGAAGTTAGGTACAAGAAAAAAATTTGTGGGTTAGGCCACTTCTGCTCTTGTGGCCTCATATAATTAAATAGAAAGCCTTAGATCAAAAAGCCCCTTTCGTCATGAATAGCTTGAATATCTATCATTGTCATTCATAGTACTTGAATGCAATTGTTTTCCATAAAAATGATCTAACTTGTTTCGGTTGCCTATAAGTTTTCGTTCAGACGTTCTTAAAACTTATGTCATTGTGGCTGAGGATCCGCTCATCTATTAAAGATTCTAAAAAATTATTAATGGTTCTTTGTTAGAACAATAACGAGCCCTTGCCACCCCGGCAATTTTATCTTCCTCTGTGTGGACAGTAGGTACATAGTTGTCAAAAAGAGGTCAAAGTTGTCCGGGCGTTCCAATTATTCCAGTGGACACAAATGGCAATATTTCTCATTTCGACTTGACTTTTTGATTTTAAATGGCCTAAATTAAGAAACGCCACTTGGATTTTCCAAGGATATTCTAAGAGCCCAAAACACCGGGCGCAACACACCTTCCTCATATGTATTTGAATCAGTTAATTACCAAATGGAATAAGTCAGCAAATTTCATGTAGTTCAATAGATCTCTTTTATAAGAATCGAATTGCATCAATAATTCGTTTATTGAAAAATTTATTTATTTAGACAATTGAAACAAAATGTTTGCTTTATATCTCTCAGGGAAAATTTGTATGAAAATATGATTACAATTCACAAAACGGCGAACCTAACATGATAGATAATAGATAAGATAGATAGATAATGACATAGTTTAAATTTTTATATCTTAGCGACGAATAACCAAAATTAAACAAGTTTTTCAGCAAAAACTACAACCGACTTCAATTCTCCTATAAAAATTTAAGATTATTTCAATGATCGGAATTAAAACCATATAAGTATGGGACCACCTTTGAGGTAAAACCTTTTCTTTGAAAAAAGAATTATAGACAAATCTTCCGACGAATTGTTAACCTTCTCGTTTTTGTGAAGTGGGTTAACAAATTAAAAAGACTATTAAACCTTGCATGCTGGAGTAGTGCTATATATGGTTTAGATTTTGTGTCATAATCTTGCCTTAGGCTTGAAAATCTCATTTTCGATAGGTTCTTAACTTCGCTGGCCAACTCACAGAGTTCACATCAAACAGTAGCAGGGCTAATCAAAAATTGAAAAATGCTTAAGTGGATTTTTATTTTGAACCGTACCGAACCATCAATATAGCACTTAAAATCTATTGTTTGCCACATAATATTAGGCGCAGTAGTGATAGTTTGGGTAGGTAACTCAACAAATGAGTTGACTCTGCGACTCTAGCTCATTTCAGTGAAGTAGTATTACGCTAAATTATCGTCGCCAAAATTAACTAAATAAACAGCAGGGGGCCTTGAAGTATAAAGCATGAAAAAGTAACATTTGCAATGTGGCAGTGCGAGGAGCTTTTAACCACATGTTGCATGTTGTTAGGCACATCTGCTATTCTTTTGCAGATTTTTGGCGATCAATATTAGCTACGGAGAATGTAGGATCCCGACTGCTGCAACGGAATTAAAACTAATTCGTCCACTGGCCACTAGTAGGTTAACTTTTTTTAATCTGAGGCCAAAGAAGTTTTTATAATTTTTTTCTTTAAAAACTTTTACATATTTCAAACCTGCATAATATGAGTTAAAATCTGAACAACCATGTACATAATTTGAATAATAATACAAAAAATATTAATTTCCACAGGAGGGCGAGGCAGATGATGATGATGGCAACCGGCCAGAGAAGAGGTAACACTTGACCTATGTCTTTTTGTGGCCTTTTTATTAATTTCAAACTTTTTCTCTTCACAGCGAATGTTTTTTTGCAGGAAAATCCGCTGCAATGGGTCTTACCTTCAAGGATATTCCAGTTAAAACCAGCGAACGTCGGCCCAGTACAGATTCGGCAAAATCAACGAATAGCACACAAAGTAATAATTCTGATATACAGCAACATTTACAATCAATGATTGATCTACTTTATCCTGAGGAAACCTTGAAGATGGTAATTAAAAAAAACAACGTTAAAATTTTAAGTAAAAAAATTGAACATGCATTTACCATCAGGCAGTTAAATTGGAGTCCCAACGACCGAATCGCACAAGGTATCTAGTGATTGTATCACGTTGTTGTTACCGCCCTACAACCACCGATCGAAAGAATAAAATAATGCGGCATAATTCGACTAAAGCAAGCAATGCAATAACATCAGCAACCACTGTTACAATGCGTCAATCATCAACAGATAGCATACAGCGAACGACACCACAACAACAGTCACAAACTGAATCAAGTAGCGGTGGAGAGGAATCAACAGATGCTCATGAGAAGCGCTTGTCGAGCGTATCTTTGCCGGCGAAAGCATCTCAACACCAGAGCTTCAAAAGCGACTCTGATAAAATGAACGCATCGGGCGATAGCAAGGTATGTGAGGATGGTGTCGAAGAATCCTGTCTTTTGGGTATCGATTGCAATGAACGCACCACAATTGGCCTGGTTTTGCCAATACTTGCCGATACGACAATACATCTTGATGGCGATGGGTAAATTAAATTAGCCCAATTGTGAACTTTACTTATTATTAATTGACTATTTACTTTACCTCAACAGTGGCTTTAGCGTTTCAGTATACGGTAAAACACACATTTTTAAACCCGTTTCCGTGCAAGCCATGTGGTAAGTTCGAATTTCCGATGGCAAATCAACCACAATAATACCAATTATCGGTTTTAGGTCTGCATTACAAACTTTACATAAAGTATCGCAAAAGGCTCGTGAGAATAATTTTTATCCACGTGGTCCATCGCACGATTGGACTTCTTACTATGATAGTCACATTGAGTCAGAACAATCTTGCCTAAATGAATGGAATGCAATGGATTCACTAGAAAGCCGACGCCCTCCATCGCCAGATGCCATAAGAAACAAGTAAATAAATGAAAATTAATCTTATGCAACTTTACATAATTTCAGTGCTAATTTTCATTTTAATACAGACCAACTGCGAAGGAGGAAACGGAAAGCACAATCAAAATGAAGCTAAAGGAAATAATGATGTCGGTAGATTTAGATGAAGTGACTTCCAAATACATACGTGGTCGACTTGAAGAGCTTCTGGATATGGATTTAGGCGAGTTTAAATCGTTTATCGATGAGGAAATGTTAACAATACTAGGTCAAATGGATGCCCCAACAGAGATATTCGATCACGTTTATCTTGGTTCGGAATGGAATGCCAGTAATTTGGAAGAGCTGCAAAAGAATGGGTAAATTGTTCATGTCTCCTAATGCATATATGTAACTTACTATAATTTTATTTTAGAATACGCCATATTCTGAATGTAACACGAGAGATCGATAATTTTTTTCCTGGCGTCTTTGATTATTTCAATGTGCGAGTTTATGATGATGAAAAGACGAATCTGTTAAAGCACTGGGACAACACATTTCGTTACATAACACGTGCCAAATCGGAGGGCTCCAAAGTACTCGTTCACTGTAAAATGGGTGTCAGCCGATCAGCGTCGGTTGTAATCGCCTATGCTATGAAGGCATACAATTGGGAATTCAAACATGCACTTCAACACGTTAAGGAACGCCGAAACTGCATAAAGCCTAATAAGAATTTCCTTAATCAGCTGGAGACTTACCGTGGCATGTTGGATGCAATGAAGAATAAGGAGAAACTGCAGCGCAGTAAAAGCGAAACGAATTTGAAGAGCACAAAGGACGCGCGCCTGCTGCCAGGCAGTGAGCCAACGCCACTCATACAGGCGCTCAACCAGTCCAAATCAAAATCAACCGGAGGACAGGAAGATGTGACCTGTGGGGATAGCGCAGTGGAAAGTGCCGACAGAAGCATTATAAGTACTAAAGGCGTGGGACGGTCTAAAACCCCAATTGGCAATGACGGTGGCGGCACGAATGAAGCCAAGCAACGTCG
>NW_023458558.1:19118815-19119789 GCF_013731165.1 Rhagoletis pomonella | reverse complement strand
TTTTTTTAGACTATAGGTAAACTGAAAGTTTATTACCAAGAGCACCATGTACATAAATACATACATATGTATAGAATTTTATAAAAATATTAAAATTAAAAACAACTATTCAAAACATTAACGAAGACAGAGACAAACCCGGTACCCTCATCAAAATTTTGAGAAATAAAAATGTTACTCAGAACACATACATAGATATGAATAAGTATGCACATACTAGGGATGCTAATTTTTCGATTTTTGCGATCCCGAAATTTTTGGGACATCGTTCACACAGTTCGATATTCATTATTTTCCAACAAGTTAACATAAAAAATGCATCATTATGGTTTGAGACAAAAAAAAAGAAAATGTAGAGTGGAAGGCCTCTTGGTTGGGATAACAATCGGTGATTCCATAACAACCAAATAATAGCAGCCAAACAAGGACGCTTATTTTATATTTAAAAAAAATAACCCAGTACATACGCTAGATACCCTAATACATAAATATGTATGTGTAAATATTGGAATGTTCTAACACAAAATACATATGTACATACATTGCATTTCAATAACATAAAAAATAAATAGTTCATTCATGGAAATCATCAAAATATTTACGGCAATGATATTCACATGCATATGCTCATACATACATATGTACATGCAAATGCAATATGTACATGCATTTTCATGTTTATAGATGAACGTATGCATATATGTGTGTATGGATATGCAAAATACATACATACATATGCATATATGTACATATATGTTTATGGACGTCTGCATCTTTTAGAACAAGGTCAAGAAAATTGTGTAGAAAATTTATATTTATGATACAAACCAACAGGCTGACTAATCAATATCCCATCTTCCGGAAGAGGTAACGTCAAAATCAGCTTAATTGATAAACTTAATATAAAAAACTAAAAATAAAAATTGCGTTGGAAAAAGCGCTTTTCCTACACAACGCCCTACACTACACCTAGT
>NW_023458558.1:19110194-19118715 GCF_013731165.1 Rhagoletis pomonella | reverse complement strand
TTTTATGTACATACAGCTCGACCATACAAATGGTAGCAAATATTAAGCGCATAATCAATGATTTCGACATCAATTAGGCAATTGTGCGAATTTAAATATCTCAATGCCGTTAATTACTTTGCTTATTTAACTTTTGCAATATCTATCATTAGTAAGCATTTTATCATTAAATAAACAAAAATTATGTAGCTCAATTTAGTTGCTATTGATTATTCCAAATGAATTTATTTATCAACTAAACCAGCTGTAAGAGATTATGCAAGTACCAATACAAAAAATTGCTGCCTCATACACAACACACGCGGCCGATAGACGCATGCAATTGACACAGAAATTTAAAAAAATTTCGCTTTGATGAAAATCAGGTTAGCGCCACTTCTGCACGGCATGCAAAAATTAAGCGCAGAAGTATCAAACTCGAAACATAACGACGAATCAGTCAACAACGTCTTGAGGCCATAAAAAATGATAATAGCTGTAACAAGATTCGTGTATATACATATGGATGTATGTATGAAGAGTCGGCGTAAGAAATGGCATAAAATTACTAAGTTGCCGTCAAAGTCGCGCCGTATTGAAGTGTTTGTTTTTTGTTTACCTTTTTTTTGTTTTTTTTTTTTTTTTTTGTAATCGAGATTTACATGAGACATAATACTGATAATAAAATGCAAAGCGAAATAGGTCAACGGCGGCAAGCCGGCAAAGGCAGTGGCAGTGGCAGCGATGTAGGCTTAGCCCACAGCATAAGGCTTAGCGAATATGCAGTTGTTGTTGCAGAATGTTGTTGCATTATATGATGTTCGCAATTAATGTGGCACATTTGGCAGGGAATTAGTGGTTCCGAAAGCAAGGTTGCCGTAATTGCAAAGTGCTGAAATACTTTATTCCTATATACTTTTATGGCACTGGCATCAGGTGTTTATGCCTCCTTTTGCAATGTTGGCCAAATGCAGCATCAGAATTGTGCTGAAAAAAAAGCGCTAAATGTGCAGAGTGGGGCATATGTATTTATGCATGTGCATATGTAGATAGATATGCATGTATGTGTTAGAGGTTTATGCCGATAGGCTTTTCGGCGGCGGCGTCTCCAAGTTTAATGTCTGATGCATCTTCCGAACACTGTTCCGTAGAAATTTGCGTACATAGCTGACAAGCTCTTACTAAAAAATTCTCTTAAATGGATGCTACTTATAATTAGTGTTGCCAGGTAGTTGAACATAAAATCGTCAAAATGGTTCTCGAAAATCATCCTTTGTACTGAAAAATCATCAACACACAAAATATCAAAAAAAAACAGTGCCCGGAAAAAATTTTGGCAGCTAATTGTTATACGAAAAAATTAAATATAATACAACTTTTACGAATTACTAAACTTCACATTACTTATAAGTTATAACAGCAATATATTTAATTGCATTTAGATAAATAACATACATATTATTCAATGAACTAACTGATAACAAAATTTCCTGCAGGAAATATTTCCTTATATTTAAATTAGAAAATTGCCTTAAAACTTAAGGGAAAATATAATTTTCCCATTTTTGCTCATATGGCAACACAACATATGGTATGTTTTGTGAACTAGTCAAGTAAAACTGTTGTGAATTCATAAATTTGTTATTATTTTGTTTTTAATAAAGTGTGTTATGATTTTATATGGTTAATAAAATTTTAATAAAAAAATAATTTTTTTTGTTATAAAATCTTCAGTAAAAATATTTCTAGAGAAAAGAGATTGTTTCAAGTTTCAGTAACCTTTTTATGGTTTTTTTTTGACGATTTTATCATCACTTGGAAGATTTTTAACAAAAATTTTCTGGCAACACTGGTACCCATCATTTTTGATCAAATAAATATTTATTTTTTTTTTTAAATGAATGCATGCAAACATACTGGTACGGGAGATCACTGAATTAGTTACAATGTAAAAAATACAAAAAAAAAGTTATTTACCGCTAATTCACTCAATTTATAATACTGCCATAGCCTTAGAACACATAATTATTGATCTATTGAAACCAAATATTAAATCAATGAATTGTGCCTATTTGAAAAATATTTATTTTTTAAATAGTTTCAGATGGCTGAACATGAATAGTAGGGTTGCAAGTGTTGGAATCCGGCTGCAGTTTAGGTAAAAAGTACAAACTTTTGAATAGGGTTGCCACCTGCACAAAATTTAGTATCTCCAATATAATACTGAATAAAATATTGCAATGCCTTCTGGAATAGATTGTCCTATGTTAGCTGCTTAAGGAAATTGAAAAAAAAAATAATGGAAAATTCTGGAAAAATTAGTTTTCCATAGTAGGAAAGTATTTTACTTCTTTAATTTTTAGGTAATATTACAGTTGAAATGGTTGCCATGTTTAAAATTGTATCGACGAAGTCCACATAAAGTGCAATGAAAAACGAATCTTTAACCCTGGGTAGAAAAGATTGTCACTATGGGCTGTTTTTACAGTGATGAGTTAATTCTCATTCGAAAGTTAGCTACAAGTATTCAGTACAAAAATTTAAAGTTAACTGCCGAATTTGAGTTAAGCCCCTACCGTAAAAACGGCACTACATAGAGCAACCTATTCGTGGGGTTTAACTAGCACGTATGAATAATAACGTTTGGGCATTGTTTCAAGATGATAATTCAGGTGAGTGAGAAAAAATCTTGGGTCCACTAATCTTTGAACACCGAAAATGAAGTTTTTCGAATAATCTTAAAAGATTACAAAAATTACTATTTACTATGCAAAAAATCAGCAGACTACCAGTATGCGACTCTAATTTAACTTCCGATAGAAAAGCGTGTTTCCTATGGGTTTTTGGAGTTACGTTTTTGTTTTAAAAAAAAAAAACAAAGAACTTCATATTTCTCTTAAATTTATTATTTGCTGTAAAATAGCTTCATTAATAGTATCAATGTAATTATGCCATGCAAATTTTGTACAAAATTTCTCAGGCGCCGTACCCGAATTAAAAGTAAACATACGACTTGAAAAAAAACCGCAATAAAATTTGGAGAAAATCTTAATAAAATTCTATGAAAGAACGACCCACATTTTGGCTGCTTATATTTCTTATAAATTTTATGATGCTTCTTGCAAATTCTCAAGCGCGCATTTACACTCTAAAAGTTAGCCCATAAATTCTTAAAGAATGCAATGAAGCTATGTAGCGCAACTAAATGATGTTAAATACTACAAGAATGAGTACTCTTGATTTATTCCTTAGTAATTTCAATTCAATATTGGCTATAACAAAATAAAATGAAATTAGCGAAAACACTATTATTTTCACACAAACAATTGAATACTTATTCATTTCACAACTAAGCCGAAAACCGATAGAAAACCCATCAAAGTCATTTAATTTTTTTTGCAATAAATATGTTTGTATGTACATACGTATGAATATCAGTGAGGGCTAGCAGGTATTTAGATGCATGTGAACAATCGAAGAACACAAATTATATACGCTTCGACCTTGCAGCCAACGGGCAGGTGAAAGCTAAAAGTTTGTTGCTTTGTTCATCGCCGAAGCGGCACAAAGAGTGAGCGAAATTCTTTTTTTTGATATTCGTATGTAGTAAGTGGAGTTAGTTCTGCTGTTATTTTTGTTGCTTTTGGAGTCGGCGTTGTATTTCACGTGTGTTGGCGTTTGGGTTGAGAAGGTTTCCACAGCAGAAAAATCCTATAAATTTAATTAACAAAAATCATTAGAATGGAAGAAGTAATTGATTTTGCTATATCTAAAAAAACTCAGCTCCATTAACACATAGACTGTGTTAAAATTTAAATGCAGTTACTCGCACACACTGTCTTCCGCGTGGTATCTTCTTCTTATTTGGCACTGCAACCATTTGTCGGCTTGGGCCGAGACCGATCGATAGAGGTTTTAAAAGTGATACAAATGTTGTAGATGTGCTTGGGTATAGGTACATATGTATGTTGTTGCTAGAGGAATTACTGCACCAAAAGAGAAACAACATGAAAAATGTTGCTTCAATATTGGTTATTTTGTTTAGAAATAAATAAGGCGGCCCCGCTCACTTGACATACACTTAGGGGGAAAAATATTAAAATCAAATAGAAACGTAATTGATCTTACTATAAACGCCGACGATAGTACTGTATATTGGTAAATATTCAATTCAATTACGCGCATATTAAAATGACCGCGTTCGTACTGAAAAAGCATCCGTGAAGTGAATAATCAACACAAAAATTAAAAAAAAAATTTAATTTGCATGTTGCCTGCAGTGGAATTCGAACCCGACCATCTCCGGATACCAACAACTTGTGGCAAGCATCTTTGCGCACTCAGCTACACCCAGCCATATAAATTTGCTTTCAAATGTTGAATATCCATCAACACCACAGCACGCGATTTGTACGGATAAACATGTATGTACTATGTATGTATGTGTGTGTTGTCACCGCTCTCAGAGCGGCTCTCTGCATGCTTGGGGTGCGTATGTACACTTACATATCCATACTCAGATGTGAACAGTCAAATACTTGCGTAATAAATATTGTATGAAAATATTATTTTTAAATACGAACATTTTTAAACGATAATCAATTATAAAGTATTAATTTTTACTATGCATTATTTCTCTCAGTGTAGGTATTGTAAATGCTTTCATTTCGACACTTTCATGAAGAAATACGAACTTCTTTAGAAATTAAATAAATGTAATTCTTCATTTTCTCCAAAATTCACAAAATTTTGATGGCTTTTTGAAATCTGTTTTAAGAAGGCCGGCGATTTTTTATTTGTAAAAACTTACCAGTATGCAACCATCAATATAATTTTAATAAAACAGAACGCAAGAAACTATATTATTTTCCTCTTTATTTTTACCACTTCGAATTTAGCATCGGAACTCAGCCGCGACGTTGAAATGTAGTGGCATGGTGCCACACGAAACCAGTAAAATTCTAAAAGCGTTCTATGAGAAAAAAGTTTTCGGAACCTCTGCTGTCTAATTATGATGCTCTTGCTCAGATGGTTATCTTACAGCCTTATTATCTATCCCGAAAGATAAGCCGCACGAACAATTCGTCTGCAGTGGAATGCTTTAAAAATTAGGCCGGCGGCATCATTTAGCCGGTTTAAACGCAGCCCAGACGATTGCAACGTAATCGATGAAAAGCAAGCCGAAATCGCAATCAGAGACGATGTCGTCTGCAGAAAATTCGTTCATGCAGCCTATCGTTCGAGATACATAATAAGGCTGTTAATCGAGCCTGTCTCGATATTGTTCAAAGAACTTTTAACTGGTGGTGGTAACACACGTCACAAATGTTTTGAAAACAAATGTTACTTTTAAGCCTCTACCTTGTAAAGTATTTAAGAAGTAAAGGCTTTGCTCTCGTTTGACGCGCATTTGATATTTATTTAAGCTCGTCAATTAAATTGATTCTGAATTACTAACTAGGTGGAAACCCTGTGCAAAAAAAAGAAGCCGATTTCCTACGATTTGACTTAAAGTTTGCGCACAGACCATTTTCATACTAACTAAAAGTAGCTTCAGAGATAGCGTATCAAATTGGTCCTGAACTAATGCTCAGACAATGCTACTTCTAACCACGAAACGCTAATGCGAGAGGGATGACAACGCAAGCCATGGATCATAGCTGTAAGAGTGCAACTGAACTTAAGGCATTGGTCAACCACTTAACTTCTTCTAAACTTAAAACACTGTGAAACAATTGTTAGTCTAATAAATGAATAACTGTTGTCATAACATTTTTCGGTAAAAAAATTACAAAAAAAACCAACTAGACAAAGTTTTGATTTGAAAATTTTGTTTGGGGCTATGCGCCAACTTGGCAAAACAGTTAATTAGAGATGACCTATCTCCCGTTTGTCGGATTTTTCCATTACATACAACAGTGTAATCGCTTATAGAGTTGCTGAGAGTTAAGTTTCCAAGAAAAGTGATTCATGGGCACTTTGCTATAAACTGAGCTTAATAAACACTTCAAACTTAGAATAAAAATAAAATATATGCCTTAAACGATAGTTCCTGTATCCATGCATATGTATGTATGTCTATTTTAAATGTCAGCAAAAAAGCGAATAATGCTCAGTTATCTAAAGACCGCGTCACTATCATACAATATAACGCAATTAAAAAACAGCTATAAATTATTAACTGTCTACATATTTATGTTACGCCGGAGCTTAAGAAGTATACATATTTCAAATTAATTAAAATCATACGACCTAAAGCTAGTCACATTCTTCACGCATAAGCTACGCTACTAACTTGCATAAATATGTATGAATTTATTTATGGAAATGTGTCCCAACGCCTACATACGCTACATAAATAGAAATTCTTGAGTTGTGCTGCGAAACACTGGACACTGTTGGTAGGCCAACTAAGTAACTTACATATCGCTTATCGTTTGAAGCAGAAAATTAAATATTGTGATCCCAATATAGAAGGGCCTTAACTCTTTTGCCTTCAAAATCCAGCATTGTACAAAACTCTGCTAATTACTCATTAAATACTTAATTTAATAAATCCAAAAATAACTACTATGTTGGTTACATTACCCAATAAGAACAGCATTTGAAGAAAACTTTTTCCTAGAAAGGTTTTCTAACTTAAAACTTAGCAGGTACAAAGTAACTTATCGGAAAATCTTCAGCTTTTGAACTAAAATGTGAATTAAATTTTTTATTCCTTTGAAGGTCTTCGGAGGCCTTCGGCAGGACTTGGAATTGGCCCGAAACATTCCAGTTTATCGATAAGTTTCAATGATTTGATTCATATCGATAATTGGATGAATTTCAAAAACACTAAAATCCGATAACTCAACAAAATTCGATAACTCGACTAATTTCGATAACTGTGAAAATCGAGGGTTCGATAAATTTCGATAACTCAAAAATATATATACGCTTTGGATACCTTTATAAATTTTTACTTTTGACAGCTCCATATTTTTCGAAAGCTATCAAAAAAATTCGATAAATCGTTACGTTCTGTTAATACGATAAAATTCAATAAGCAGTGAAAACTCGATAAGCTTATATAACCTTTAAATTTCGATAAATCGATATATTTTGAAAACTCCATAAACTTCGATTTGATAAATCGACCAATTTCAGTAGATCGATAAAGAACTCCGTGCATTACGAATAACTCGATAAATTTCGTTAAATCGATAAATAATGATAATTCAATAAATATCGATAACTTGATTTCTTTAGCTTGACAAATTTCGATAATCCCACACATTTTTATAGCTCGATAACCATCCGTGAATTTCGACAACTAAGTTTCTCTGTCTAAAAATTTCGACAACTCAATAAACATTGATCAATTTGAGTAATTCGAAACGTTGCGATAACTTAATAACCATGGATAAATTTCGATACTTATAAACTTCGATAACTTTTATGGCTATATTTATTTCCATTCCTATCGAAAAATTTCAATTAAGTTACCCTAATCCTTATGTATTTCTCATTATCTCCATTTTCATCTTTATATTCACTTTTGCCTTCGTTTTTTGTCTTAGTCGTTATCGTTTTTTTCTTCACCTTCATATTTATCTTTATTTCACAGTTTAATTCCAAATACGAAGTAAAACAAAATGGGAAATCAGCTCAAATTGAGCAGGTAGCAACAACAACCATACACAAATACGGAAATTTTTGAACGACGATTTTGGCCGTAATTTTCAACCAATTTTGAAACCGTAAAAACTCTACTAATCGACAATGGTATTCTTGGTTTTGAAATCGGCTTGGTAGAGTCGCCAAATGAACGGTCACAAAATTTATTTTAGCGTATTAATATATAGATTTTCAACAAAAGGACTTGATTTTCTAAAGAGTTCTTTTCTGACTCCGTAAAGAAACAAAAATGTTAGATAGAGCTTTTCTAAAAATATTAAGGAAATATTATGAGACAAAGTGTTTATAAATAATATTAGCACACATTAGAGCAAAAAAAATGTATAAAAAAAAAACAAAATGCAAAAATATTTAAGCCTATAGCTACTGATCTACAAACTAAGCAAGCTCGCTTTATTTACATATATGTAATTATGTATGTATGTGGTTCAGTGAGCAGAAGAATCGAAGCATGCAAAAGTCAACTGAATAAAATTCAGAAATAAACGCTAAGACACTACTGCTTATGATCAAGCGCGTTAGTGTAATCAGTTCAATAACCTGAGAGCCAGTAGTGTCCATTGATTCATTGTTGTTGTTTTTTTTTGTTTTTTTTTTTGGTTAGGCATTCTCTTTGTTTTGATTATTTTTATTTTTGCATAAATGCTCAAGTAGTTTAACGGTTTATTTTTTATACTGATATCATACATAATTTATTAATTATAAGTTTATACCAAATTAGCTTTGTTTTATGCAAAAAAAAAAACCAGTTTTGATGACTCAGTTGGGTTGAGCGTGAAATTCGAAGGGCGCTTTCTTTGCAGACAAATTATTGACTTGTAGCAAAACAGCGTGTGAGTCTAGAAAAATGCTTACACCCAGATAT
>NW_023458558.1:19101989-19110094 GCF_013731165.1 Rhagoletis pomonella | reverse complement strand
ATATCTGGGTGTAAGCATTTTTCTAGACTCACACGCTGTTTTGCTACGAGTCAATAATTTGTCTGCAAAGAAAGCGCCCTTCGAATTTCACGCTCAACCCAACTGAGTCATCAAAACTGGTTTTTTTTTTTGCATAAAACAAAGCTAATTTGGTATAAACTTATAATTAATAAATTATGTATGATATCAGTATAAAAAATAAACCGTTAAACTACTTGAGCATTTATGCAAAAATAAAAATAATCAAAACAAAGAGAATGCCTAACCAAAAAAAAAAAAAAAAAAAAACAACAACAATGAATCAATGGACACTACTGGCTCTCAGGTTATTGAACTGATTACACTAACGCGCTTAATCAGAAGTAGTAGTGTCTACGGTTTATTTCTGAATTTTATTCAGTTGACTTTTGCATGCTTCGATTCTTCTGATCACTGAACCACATACATACATAAGTCTATGTAAATAAAGCGAGCTTGCTTAGTTTGTAGATCAGTAGCTGTAGGCTTAAATATCTTTGCATTTTGTTTTTTTTTTTTATACATTTTTTTGCTCTAATGTGTGCTAATATTATTTATAAACACTTTGTCTCATAATGTTGCCTTAATATTTTTAGAAAAGCCCTATCTAATATTTTTATTTCTTTACGGAGTCATAAAAGAACTCTATAGAAAATCAAGTCCTTTTGTTGAAAATCTATATATTAATACGCTAACATAAATTTCATTTGGCGACTCTACCAAGCCGATTTCAAAACCAGGAAAATTACGGCCCAAATCGTCGTTTAAAAATTTCCGTATTTGTGTATGGTTGTTGTTGCTACCTGCTCAATTTGAGCTGTTTTCCCATTTTGTTTTACTTCGTATTTGGAATTAAACTGTGAAATAAAGATAAATATGAAGGTGAAGAAAAAAAACGATAACGACTAAGACAAAAAACGAAGGCAAAAGTGAATATAAAGATGAAAATGGAGATAATGAGAAATACATAAGGATTAGGGTAACTTAATTGAAATTTTTCGATAGGAATGGAAATAAATATAGCCATAAAAGTTATCGAAGTTTATAAGTATCGAAATTTATCCATGGTTATTAAGTTATCGCAACGTTTCGAATTACTCAAATTGATCAATGTTTATTGAGTTGTCGAAATTTTTAGACAGAGAAACTTAGTTGTCGAAATTCACGGATGGTTATCGAGCTATAAAAATGTGTGGGATTATCGAAATTTGTCAAGCTAAAGAAATCAAGTTATCGATATTTATTGAATTATCATTATTTATCGATTTAACGAAATTTATCGAGTTATTCGTAATGCACGGAGTTCTTTATCGATCTACTGAAATTGGTCGATTTATCAAATCGAAGTTTATGGAGTTTTCAAAATATGTCGATTTATCGAAATTTAAAGATTATATAAGCTTATCGAGTTTTCACTGCTTACTGAATTTTATCGTATTATCAGAGTTATCGAAATTTTTTGATAGCTTTCGAAAAATATGGAGCTGTCAAAAGTAAAAATTTATAAAGGTATCCAAAGAATATATATATTTTTGAGTTATCGAAATTTATCGAACCCTCGATTTTCACAGTTATCGAAATTATTCGAGTTATCGAATTTTGTTGAGTTATCGGATTTTAGTGTTTTTGAAATTCATCCAATTATCGATATGTATCAAATCATTGAAATTTATCGATAAACTGGAATGTAAGGGGGTTAATTCCTAGTCTTGCCGAAGGCCTCCAAAGACTTTCAAAGGAATATAAAAATTGTAGTCAGTCTCTAGTTTTCTTCAAATGCTTCAAATGCTTATTGAGGAATGTAACCAACTTAATATCGTTGGAGTTATTTTTGAATTTATTGAATTAAGTATTTAATGAGTAATTAGCAGATTTTTGTACAATGCTTCAAACGATAAGCGATATGTAAGTTACTTAGTTGGCCTACCAACAGTGTCCAGTGTTTCGCAGCACAACTCAAGAATTTCTATTTATGTAGCGTATGTAGGCGTTGGGACACATTTCCATAAATAAATTCATACATATTTATGCAAGTTAGTAGCGTTGCTTTTGCGTGAAGAATGTGACTAGCTTTAGGTCGTCTGATTGTAATTAATTTGAAATATGTATACTTCTTAAGCTCCGGCGTAACATAAATATGTAGACAGTTAATAATTTATAGCTGTTTTTTAATTGCGTTATATTGTATGATAGTGACGCGGTCTTTAGATAACTGAGCATTATTCGCTTTATTGCTGACATTTAAAACAGACATACATACATATGCATAGATATAGGAACTATCGTTTAAGGCATATATTTTATTTTTATTGGAAGTTTGAAGTGTTTATTAAGCTCAGTTTATAGCAAAGTGGCTATGAATCACTTTTCTTCTCAACTTACCTCTCAGCAACTCTATAAGCGATTAGACTGTTCTAGTTGAAAACATCAAAACTTTGCCTAGTGGGTTTTTTCACTATATTATACTCTGAAATTGCGAATACATCGTTGCATTTTTGAACAAAAACTAGAAGATCTGCTAAGAAAAAGCACATTATCAGAAAATAACAAAACCATTTTCGAACTATTTCGTTCGCATTTGTAAATCTTGGGCAATATTTCGTAATTCTAATTTCTACCGAAAAAATGTTATCTCAACATTTAGTCATTTATTAGACTAATAATTGTTTCGCAGTGTTATAAGTTTAGAAGAAGTTAAGTGGTTGGCCAATGCCTTAAGTTCAGTTGGACTCTTACAGCTACGATCCATGGCCTGCGTTGTCATTCCTCTCGCATTAGCGTTTCGTGGTTAGAAGTAGCGTTGTCCGAGCATTGGTTCAGGACCAATTTGATACGCTATCTCTGAAGCTACTTTTAGTTAGTATGAAAATGGTTTGTGCGCAAACTTTAAGTCAAATCGTAGGAAATCGGCTTCTTTTCTTTTTGCACAGGGTTTCCACCTAGTTAGTAATTCAAAATCAATTTAATTGACGAGCTTAAATAAATATCAAATGCGCGTCAAACGAGAGCAGATGCTTTACTTCTTAAATACTTTACAAGGTAGAGGCTTAAAAGTAACATTTGTTTTTAAAACATTTGTGAAGTGTGTTGCCACCAGTTAAAAGTTGTTTGAACAATATCGAGACAGGCTGGATTAACAGCCTTATTATGTATCTCGAACGATAGGCCGCATGAACGAATTTTTTGCAGACGACATCGTCTCTAATTGCGATTTCGGTTTGCTTTTCATCGATTACGTTGCAATCGTCTGGGCTTTAAAGCATTCCTCTGCAGACGAATTGTTCGTGCGGCTTATCGTTCGAGATAGATAATAAGGCTGTAAGATAACCATCTGAGCAAGAGCATCATAATTCTACAGCAGAGGTTCCCGAACCTTTTTTCTCATAGACCGCTTTCAGAATTTTACTGGTTTCGTGTGGCACCATGCCACTACAATTCAACGTCGCGGCTGAGTTCCGATGCTAAATTCGAAGTGGTAAAAACAAAGAGGAAAATAATATAGTTTCTTGCGTTATGTTTTATTAAAATTATATTGATGGTTGCAGACTGGTAAGTTTTTACAAATAAAAAATCGCCGGCCTTCTTAAAACAGATTTCAAAAAGCCATCAAAATTTTGTGAATTTTGGAGAAAATGAAGAATTACATTTATTTCATTTCTAAAGAAGTTCGTATTTCTTCATGAAAGTGTCGAAATGAAAGCATTTACATTACCTACACTGAGAGAAATAATGCATAGTAAAAATGAATACTTTATATTTGATTATCGTTTAAAAATGTTCGTATTTAAAAATAATATTTTCATACAATAATTATTACGCAAGTATTTGACTGTTCACATCTGAGTATGGATATGTAAGTGTACATACGCACCCCAAGCATGCAGACAGCCACTCTGAGAGCGGTGACAACACACACATAGTACATACATGTTTATCCGTACAAATCGCGTGCTGTGGTGTTGATGGATATTCAACATTTGAAAGCAAATTTATAGGGCTGGGTGTAGCTGAGTGCGCAAAGATGCTTGCCACAAGTTGTTGATATCCGGAGATGGTCGGGTTCGAATTCCACTGCAGGCAACATGCAAATTAAATTTTTTTTTAATTTTTGTGTTGATTATTCACTTCACAGATGCTTTTTCAGTACGAACGCGGTCATTTTAATATGCGCGTAATTGAATTGAATATTTACCAATATACAGTACTATCGTCGGCGTTTATAGTAAGATCAATTACGTTTCTATTTGATTTTAATATTTTTCCCCCTAAGTGTATGTCAAGTGAGCGGGGCCGCCTTATTTATTTCTAAACAAAGTAACCAATATTGAAGCAACATTTTTCATGTTGTTTCTCTTTTGGTGCAGTAATTCCTCTAGCAACAACATACATATGTACCTACACCCCAGCACATCTACAAGATTTTTACCACTTTTAAAACCTCTATCGATCGGTCTCGGCCCAAACCGACAAATGGTTGCAGTGCCAAATAAGAAGAAGATACCACGCGGAAGACAGTGTGTGCGAGTAACTGCATTTAAATTTTAACACAGTCTATGTGTTAATGGAGCTGAGTTTTTTTAGATATAGCAAAATCAATTATTTCTTACATTCTAATGATTTTTGTTAATTAAATTTATAGGATTTTTTTTGCTGTGCAAACCTTCTCAACCCAAACGCCAACACTGAAATACAACGCCGACTCCAAAAGCAACAAAAATAACAGCAGAACTAACTCCACTTACTACATACGAATATCAAAAAAAAGAATTTCGCTCACTCTTTGTGCCGCTTCGGCGATGAACAAAGCAACAAACTTTTAGCTTTCACCTGCCCGTTGGCTGCAAGGTCGAAGCGTATATAATTTGTGTTCTTCGATTGTTCACATGCATCTAAATACTTGCTAGCCCTCACTGATATTCATACGTATGTACATACAAACATATTTATTGCAAAAAAAATTAAATGACTTTGATGGGTTTTCTATCGGTTTTCGGCTTAGTTGTGAAATGAATAAGTATTCAATTGTTTGTGTGAAAATAATAGTGTTTTCGCTAATTTCATTTTATTTTGTTATAGCCAATATTGAATTGAAATTACTAAGGAATAAATCAAGAGTACTCATTCTTGTAGTATTTAACATCATTTAGTTGCGCTACATAGCTTCATTGCATTCTTTTAGAATTTATGGGCTAACTTTTAGAGTGTAAATGCGCGTTTGAGAATTTGCAAGAAGCATCATAAAATTTATAAGAGGAAATATAAGCAGCCAAAATGTGGGTCGTTCTTTCACAGAATTTTATTAAGATTTTCTCAAAATTTTATTGCGGTTTTTTTTCAAGTCGTATGTTTACTTTTAATTCGGGTACGGCGCCTGAGGAATTTTGTACAAAATTTGCATGGCATAATTACATTGATACTATTAATAAAGCTATTTTACAGCAAATAGTAAATTTAAGAGAAATATGAACTTCTTTGCTTTTTTTTCAAAAAAAAAAAAAAACGTTTCTCCAAAAAACCATAGGAAACACGCTTTTCTATCTCGAAGTTAAATTAGAGTCGAATCCTGGTAGTCTACTGATTTTTTTGCATAGTAAATAATAATTTTTGTAATCTTTTAAGATTATTCGAAACACTTGATTTTCGGTTTTCAAAGATTAGTGGACCCAAGATTTTTTCTCACTCACCTGAATTCTCATCTTGAAACAATGCCCAAACGGTATTATTCATACGTGCTAGTTAAACCCCACGAAAAGGTTGCTCTATATTGTATACATAGGCTTAACTCAAGTTCGGCAGTTAACTTTAAATTTTTGTACTGAAAACTTGTAGCTAACTTTCGAATGAGAATTAACTCATCACTGTAAAAACAGCCCATAGTGACAATCTCTTCTACCCAGGGTTAAAGATTCGTTTTTCATTGCACTTTGTGTGGACTTCGCTAGAAATATGCTTATTGAAGATTTTATAACAAAAAAAAAACTTATCTTTTTTTATTAAAATTTTATTAACCATATAAAAGCATAACACATTTTATTAAAAACAAAATAATAACAAATTTATGAATTCACAACAGTTATACTTAACTAGTTCACAAAACATACCATATGTTGTGTTGCCATATGAGCAAAAATGGGAAAATTATATTTTCCCTTAAGTTTTAAGGCAATTTTCTAATTTAAATCTAAGGAAATATTTCCTGCAAGAAATTTTGTTATCAGCTTAGTTCATTGAATAATATATATGTTATTTATCAAAATGCAATTAAACATATTTCTGTTATAAGTAATGTGAAGTTTAGTAATTCGTAAAAGTTTTATTATATTTAATTTTTTCGTATAACAATTAGCTGCCAAAATTTTTTCCGGACACTGTTTTGTTTGATATTTTGTGTGTTGATAATTTTTCAGTACAAAGGATGATTTTCGAGAACCATTTTGACGATTTTATGTTCAACTACCTGGCAACACTAATTATAAGTAGCATCCATTTAAGAGAATTTTTTAGTAAGAGCTTGTAAGCTATGTACGCAAATTTCTACGGAACAGTGTTCGAAAGATGCATCAGACTAGGCAGAGCATACTTTGAAATGGTGTCAAAATAAAACTTATGAAAGTTTTATTACATGGCAGTTGAGAAGTTCATGTGCGAAAATTTCATTAATTGCATAAAGGTTTTTTTTGCACATGCAGCATGCATTTAGGCGCCCGGTATTAGCAGCCGCGCCCAAACACATTTAAATAGTATGTATTAGAAAAGAACATAGAAAACCAAGCATATATATGTAGCTCTAAAGATTCTTCTGTTCGCCCATCCATCAGTGCTAGGCATTCACCATTTTAATTTACATAGGAATAAGAGATGCAAAACAAATTAAATGGAATTATAATCTGAATTAGTGTGGCGAATGCTAAATCTGACGAGATGACATAGTAGCTTCATTATTTCCTATGCTATTTAGAATCTGTCTCGCGGGCAGTTGCGCCGCGGTCGGCGATTATTTTTAAACTTGGAGACGCCGCCGCCGAAAAACCTGTCGGCATAAATCTCTAACAAATACATGCATATCTATCTACATATTCACTTATGCCCCACTCCGCACTTTTAGCGTTTTTTTTTTTCAGCACAATTCTGATGCTGCATTTGGCCAACATTGCAAAAGGAGGCATAAACACCTGATGTCAGTGCCATAAAAGTATATAGGAATAAAGTATTTCAGCACTTTGCAATTACGGCAACCTTGCTTTCGGAACCACTAATTCCCTGCCAAATGTGCCACATTAATTGCGAACATCATATAATGCAACAACATTCTGCAACAACAACTGCATATTCGCTAAGCCTTATGCTGTGGGCTAAGCCTACATCGCTGCCACTGCCACTGCCTTTGCCGGCTTGCCGCCGTTGACCTATTTCGCTTTGCATTTTATTATCAGTATTATGTCTCATGTAAATCTCGATTACAAAAAAAAAAAAAAAAACAAAAAAAAAGGAAAAAAAAAAACAAACACTTCAATACGGCGCGACTTTGACGGCAACTTAGTAATTTTATGTCATTTCTTACGCCGACTCTTCATACATACATCCATATGTATATACACGAATCTTGTTACAGCTATTATCATTTTTTATGGCCTCAAGACGTTGTTGACTGATTCGTCGTTATGTTTCGAGTTTGATACTTCTGCGCTTAATTTTTGCATGCCGTGCAGAAGTGGCGCTAACCTGATTTTCATCAAAGCGAAATTTTTTTAAATTTCTGTGTCAATTGCATGCGTCTATCGGCCGCGTGTGTTGTGTATGAGGCAGCAATTTTTTGTATTGGTACTTGCATAATCTCTTACAGCTGGTTTAGTTGATAAATAAATTCATTTGGAATAATCAATAGCAACTAAATTGAGCTACATAATTTTTGTTTATTTAATGATAAAATGCTTACTAATGATAGATATTGCAAAAGTTAAATAAGCAAAGTAATTAACGGCATTGAGATATTTAAATTCGCACAATTGCCTAATTGATGTCGAAATCATTGATTATGCGCTTAATATTTGCTACCATTTGTATGGTCGAGCTGTATGTACATAAAA
>NW_023458558.1:19095160-19101889 GCF_013731165.1 Rhagoletis pomonella | reverse complement strand
CTTAATATTTGCTACCATTTGTATGGTCGAGCTGTATGTACATAAAATAATAGCATCTAATCCATTATACTGCATTTTTAAGTACCTACAATGTCATTTTGCTTAATTGCCCTACATCGATAAACATATAAAAAATACCTACATACATATCTGTGTTCATATGGAATAGTAGCATATGTTGGGAAGCTAGCTTTAGTATAATGTGGCAAAGAACAACATTTAAAGACCTCTTTTACGGAGTACAGTCTATCTGAGCAGGTGTCAAGCCTAGAAAGACATTTTCAGCTGCTCATCATAGAGCTCCAAGATGCTTTAAAAAAAAGTCTTTTGGCGCCTGGATTGAAACCGGGGAAAATTTTCTAGATCTTCTTCTAGGCGCACACTTAGGACAGAGGCGCGCACATATAAAGCGAAATCCCTTACCAGGCAAAGCGTTATCTCGTCTGTAGGGACTTCCAAATCTTATAAATCACCACCTCCGGATGGCATCGCTTCCATACACTTGTAATAAATGTTAAATCGAAGTTTAGCGCTGCTATTTGCTATAATTAAGGAAATGCAATAGAATTGTTCTAAGTGGAAAAATATAATCCAATCTCGTTTAAAGCGCTCAATGTTCTCCTTGTATTTTGAATGAGAAAAAGATAATTTTCATTGAAATGGTATAGAATGCTTAAAAGCGATGGACCCTATCAAGTGCAGTGATACGAGAATACTGAAAGATCTTCCAGCAGTCTTCGAGCGCCTCACTTAGTCTCAGTTTTCGTCTGCCTGATCTTTGCAGCGTTTTTAAAGCTGGACTTACAGCAATCAACAGAGCTGCAAGAGGGCTGATCGATTCTTCTAGCAATTCGTATGCAGTAGCTATCTTTTCAGCTATCAAAGCACTTAATTTTGAGAATTCGTCGTCGTCGAGGATTGTCATGGAATGTAGACGTATGAGCTGGCAATGAGATATGTACATATGTAACTCGTGTCGTATGGGTGTCAGGCTATTGTTGCAGATGAACTGGCAAGGCAAGCACCTAACTGTCAGCAATCAGTACTGCTCCGGCATTTCGCTGTCATACTACAAACTCTGGCTGGAGAATAATTTTATCTAAGGGGGGCAAATACAGGATGGTCTGCGAAACCACCCACGTGCATGACAGCTAGATATATTTGGCTTAGGTTGGATAAGCGTAGATCTAGCCCTCTGCTGCGTTTGAAGCGCCCACTGCTTCAGCATATAATTGAAGTTCTCACCGTGCTTTGCCTGATGGGGACTCACGCTAGCAAGTTGGGTATGCTGTCAAACGACTACGGTAGGTAGAAAGAGCGGTAAGAGCCACACATTGAAGTTTTGCCCTTTCTTTTCACGGTGAAATATGTATATGTATGTACATATACATTATCTTCGTATCTGCGTTCGAAAATACCGATTTGAATTACAAAACCATGTTTTGCTTAGTCTCGAAAAAATTAGCATTTTCGTAGTGAAGATTGGTTTTTCAATTGATAACAAAAGACTTAAGAAACGAACTTGCATTCATATATGTAGATATTAATGTTTAACAAAGAAACTGTCTCCGCATTTATTTTGTGCGCCTCACCTTTTGTAAACCTTTGCATTACACTTCATCTCATTAATAATCTTTTCTCCTTAAAAACAGTTAAAATATTTCGCGTGAACACTATCAAAGTTAGTATCAAAAAAAAAAACAATTCACACTCCATTTTCATTTAAACCAGGCAAACGATTAAAGCTACGATCAGCGCACAAGCGCCGGCAGCGATAAAGAAGTGGCATTGACCCGGACGCCAAAGAGCAGCCATGACTCTACACAGTATAATTCACTAAATATTAATACTACTATACGTATGTATGTATGTATGCGCTTAGAGTGTACGAGATGTGCTTAACTGTGATTATCTGTGCGTAAGAATTTCGCATAAAAACAAAGGTAAGTATTTGATTTTAAGTACCGTCTCTCAGAAACGTTTGCGGTTGTTGTAGACTTTGCTGTTGTTGTCTCTTTTGTTTGTTTTGTTTTTGTGGTTGTTAGCATCTTTGTAGCTGTTAGTTGTTAGTCAATGCCCTTTTCACTAGCGCACATGGGGTTTCCTCTATACAAACACTTGGGTATACATTAAATAATTCCTGTAGGTAGCTACCCCGAAGGAAAAACTTGCAAACTGCTATTCACAAACAAAAAAATGTTTAGTAACACAAAAATATGTAAGTTATAGGAAATCAGAACAAGATATCGAAGCTGGATCTCGCCGACTGGCAGTATGCACCTTTAACCGGTGTTAGCTAGTATATGTATCTTATAAAGTTGATGGGAAAAGGTAACTGTTGCCATATGGACGTTGAATAAAGAGCCTTAAAAAGGCTTGCAACCAAAAATATTATTATGAGGGTTGCCACCTGTTTGTAAATTTGAATTTAATTAAATTGATAAAATAAAGTAAAGATTGCAACAAGAAAGATGTAGAAAGATTTTGTAAGAGGGTTGCCACCCATTTGAAAAATTTAATTTTACTTAACTACTAATAGCAGTTAAATATTACATTACGAGTATCAATCCGAAGAGGTTTAAGAAGCTAAATTTTCATGGTACGCTTGACGTGATCTTACCATATGGCAATGTTATTAATCGTGAATTGAAGAAAAAAACTGAAAAAGATACTTTAATATAGTTTTGTTTGGTCAACCCTTTAGCTATCGAATTTCCTATATGGCTTGTTAGTCTTTTTAATCATCTAATTTTGGTTCGCACGCACTTTCGCAAAAACAATAACTACATAAAGAAAATTCGCAAATGAAGTATAATTTCGATATGAGAACAGGGAGTAGCTATGTTAACAGTAAAGAGACCAGTTTCTTCATACATACATACATTGTATGTAGTTACTTTCCGAGCTTGAGAACACATCTGACACAAAATTAAATAGAAAAGCAGGCTAATTAAATTAACAACGGCTTACAAGTGGGAACTATGCACATACATACATACATACATATTTCACTGCCATTGACCAAGTGTTGACGAGCGGACGCAGTTAAGCGCAATTAAATTAAGATAAAGGCGTAAATGTCATCTTAAGCGAGCCAATTAAGCGATGCGCGAATGCACAACAATAATAATAAAACAGTAATAAAAAATGTTTAAGATACATTTTGGCACTTCCGTTGGGTTCATTAACCGATAGCCGGCAGTGTGACTTTGGTGTTTTTTTTTTTATTTTCGTTTAATTTATTACAATGCTGTATAAACAAACGCTCTTCCCTCTCATCATCTTAGTTCTCCAGTTAGCCAAGCAGTATGCGCTTTTTACATATACATACATTCATCATACATATACATACAAACATACGGGGGAAAAAATCAACGCACACAAACTGGAGCAAACGTGCGCACTTCGAGTTGAAAGGGTTATAAAAAGTACTCCAATTAAATTTTATGGCATCCACAACGCTTGCCATTTTGATTTGAATACTAACAGCGAAGTCGGAAATGTATTTTAAGTGCTTTACACCAAATGACGGAGGCTTGATTTTTTTTTTGTCAAATTTTTTTTTTTTCTCAACATTCTCAAATTTGGCATTACGTTTTGATCTCCAATCAGTTTGTTGCGTCTCAAAATGTGGGTTAGTAGTGAGGGCTATTACATAGATACTATGTTCTGGTGACATATATGATATATGTCATATATCGATAATTTACTTCAATAGTGTCATAACTCAGAAGAGCAAAAACTCGAGAAAAACGGCTTCAAAGTATTGAATGAATTTACATATATATACTCCCATAGTAAAAATTAATATATATTTTGTTCTAGTGACATATTGGTAAACGATACAGCTATGAAATTTTTACACAACACAGAAGAAAAGGTAGCGGTAATTTCTGTATACCCAACTCAAAATTTATATTTTTTGGATTATGACGCTATTGACGTAAATGACCATAACATATGGTCCATAAATATGTAAATCCTAGGCAAAAGAGATTCTAGAAAAGGCATTTGTTACTTAAAACCCTAAGATATTTTCATTAATTTGAATTGATAACAGGGTGTAATAAACACATCCTTTGTTAAATCATACAAAAAATATCGCTGCCGAACGAGACTAGCCAAAATTAATAGACTTTGAAACGCTGAATAAAAATCTGAAGGAACTAACGCAAACAACAAATGCAACAGTTCTGATACCCAGTTTTATCTTTAGAAAGGTATTTTGACGTTGATGTGCAGAACATTTTTAAAATTTAAAATTAGTTTATGTAAAATAAAACGAAAAAATCAATTCAAAGGCGACACCAATACTAATGCCACACATGTATTTTGCAAGGATACACGTTCGTCTTTTCTCATCAAAAAATTAAATATTTCTCAATTACACAGATTTTGATCTTTCATTTGATACCCATATTGTTAATTTACATTGCACGGAATTTTTAAAATAATTTTTTTCAATAAATCATATCTTTGAAATTTCAAAGTCCTTAAAAATTCCTGACGTCACTAAGAAATTGAAAATTGAAATGTGGTTTTTCGACATTTTTCAAAAGTTCCTCTTCACTTTTTCGAGAGCCATTGGAATTCTTTCGAGACAAATTTTTAGTGCTTAATTTTTTCTGGACATTTTAAACATTTCCTAACCTTTTTAAGGTTTTACAATTTCTTTTATTGGAACTTTTCCAGACGATGCGGAACTTTTCATAGTATTTCTGGACTTATTGGTCCAAGAGTTTTTTTAATGCTAAGTTTGCTTTTTATTAGTGACTAAAAGATGCAAATAATAAATTACCGATTGTTTTTTTGTTGCCGTTGTTGGAAACCGAAAATTTCTCAGCGATGTAAAAAGCCTTCAGCTGTTGGCAAATGCCTTCACTTCGAAGATGGTTTTTGTATGCGATTTTTATTTATTTTGAATATTTTCCTAAAATTGATTCTAAAAAATGTTCATCTTCTAGATAAATCTTTTGGCAGCTCTGGGTATGGCCAGTCAGTTTGTAACCACGTTCTTCTTTATTAAGAGAATTATGTCCATCGTCGTTTTCTTTTGCGCAATCAAATAGTCGCTAGCCCGAAAGTTTTATATTCAGATAAAACAAGCCAAATACTATGTTTAAAGCTAAACCCAAAACAACGTTGCTTTGAGATATCTGGTCTTAAAAAAAAAAGTGCCATATTAATATTTTCTAAATAAACAAACCCATGTTTTCTTAGGCACAAAGCTAATCTTAGTACTAAATAAATAAACAATTGAACTTGCAAAATTAACTACAATACACGAGTCTGTACATTTCAGCAATCAAAAGATTATTGAACGTTGGTCTTACCAGTTCGCAACGAAATTAATTGAAAATAAGATCTACATACCTATTGAACTTAAACTAATCCAGCCAGAAGTTAAAGCCAATGTCTCGGACCGCAAAGCCCCAAAAACGATTTACAAACATACACATCTCAATTAGCCAGCAGTAGTACTTAGTAAGCTGCCTGTCGGATGTTGCCATCGGAAAAGTTATCGTAATCCACATCTGCAATTTATTTGGCTTTAAATACAACTACTTACGCACATAGTTATGCAAGTATATGTGTGTCCGTATGTGTACGTATGAGCACTTTAGGACGCGCAAAGTAATCATTGTACAAATTTACATACTTCCTTAATACAAACAGATAAACATATAGACGTACCTATGTATTCATGTGTGTACATGTGTAGGTATTAGCCAGCCGGACGGAGCGACAAACCTCACCACCATAGTGGCGAAGTGTAAGAAACCCACCGCCAGTGTGACCAGGTTAGCTTTTTTAAGGCTAGATTTAGCATTTAAATTTTATGACATAGCCTCGTGGTCATTTTGTGGCCTTTTTTACTTAAAATATCTATTCATAAAAAAAAATTAGAAAGCTGCCACCTGATTGAAAATTTCAGTTTAATTTTATTAATAAGATAAAGTAAACATGGCAATAGGGCTATCAAAAGAAAGAGGTTTAAGAAGGCTTACAGCCAAAAATATTTTTACTGAAGGTTGCCACCTGTTTTAAAATTTTAATTTAATTTTATTTATAAAATAAATTGAATATTGCAATATGGGTATCAAACTGAAGAGTTTTAGGAAATTTTACTGCCGAAAATATTTTTGAGGAGTGTTCCCACCTGTTTGAGAAATTTTATTCAATTAAATTGATGAAATAAATGAAATATTACAATGTGGGTATCAAATAGCACAAAAATAGGTTTAAGGCGCAGTGAAGCACGCCGGGTGTTTACTAGAATTCGGACCAGAACTATGAAAATTAAAAAGCTTTGATATTTATAAAACTACTCAGTATTTACCGTTGAAATATGTACAATAACAGTACCAAATGCCATTTCTTTGAAAAAATACTTTCTTAGCTTTTTAAAAAATAATACAAAAAAATTAGCTTTAAACCATTTTTTTTCTCTGATATAGAAAATATTAAAATTTTTGCATTTTGCTAATCCTAAACTGCTCTTTTTTTTGCTTATATTGAGGTATTTTCCCAGAATGATTTAAAAAGTTATTTACAGATATTCAGTTTTGTGGAACTTATCGAGTTTTTATAGACTTCAATTTTCTTCTGGTCACACTGCCCCAGCTGAGGTCATCGAATTCGATTAACAAAAAATTGACAGTTTTTTTTCATTTAATTCTTATTGTATTCCGCTTTTTAAGATATATTTACCACAAAAAACTCATACTT
>NW_023458558.1:19087940-19095060 GCF_013731165.1 Rhagoletis pomonella | reverse complement strand
AAGTATGAGTTTTTTGTGGTAAATATATCTTAAAAAGCGGAATACAAAAAGAATTAAATGAAAAAAAAACTGTCAATTTTTTGTTAATCGAATTCGATGACCTCAGCTGGGGCAGTGTGGCCAGAGAAAATTTGAAATCTTTAAAAACTCGATCAGTTCCACAAAACTGAATATCTGTAAATAACTTTTTAAATCATTCTGGTAAATATACCTCAATATAAGCAAAAAAAAGTGCAGTTTAGGATTAGCAAAATACAAAAATTTTTATATTTTCTATATCAGAGAAAAAAAATGGTTTCAAACTTATCCCTTTGTATTATTTTTTAAAAAGTTAAGAAAGTATTTTTTCAAAGGAATGGCATTTGGCACTGTTATTGTACATATTTCAACGGAAAATACATAGTAGTTTTATAAATATCAAAGCTTTTTAATTTTCATAGTTCTGGTCCGAATTCTAGTAAACACCCGGCGTGCTTCACTGCGCCTTAAAAGTATTTTTGTGCTGTTTGATACGCGTACTGTAATATTTCATTTATTTCATCAATTTAATTGAATAAAATTTCTCAAACAGGTGGCAACCCTCCTCAAAAATATTTTCGGCAGTAAAATTTCCTAAACCTCTTCAGTTTGATACCCATATTGCAATATTCAATTTATTTTATAAATTAAATTAAATTAAAATTTTAAAACAAGTGGCAACCTTCAGTAAAAATATTTGTGGCTGTAAGCCTTCTTAAACCTCTTTCTTTTGACAGCCCTATTGCCATCTTTACTTTATTTTATTAATAAAATTAAACTGCAATTTTCAATCAGGTGGCAGCTCTCTAATTTTTTTCGTTCGATACTTTAAGTTAGACACCTAGGAATACTTCGGTGAAAGCCGCATTCAATTCCATGCATTCGTTTTCGAGTGATGCTCATACAAAATCCTAAAAATGGTTTATTTGGCTTCTGTTGCTTTAATAATGACCCCTCATATTAATTTTTGTTTTTGAATCTATAATGTACAGACATTGGCCTGTTTTAATTTTATTATATGTATATTTTATGTAAAAAAAGGCCAGAAAATGGCCACGAGGCTATGTCATAAAATTTAATGCTAGCCTCAAAAACTCAACTGGTCACACTGGCGGTGGGTTTCTTACACTTCGCCACTATGGTGGTGAGGTTTGTCGCTCCGTCCGGCTGGCTAATACCTACACATGCACACACATATATAGGTACGTCTATATGTTTATCTGTTTGTATTAAGGAAGTATGTAAATTTGTACAATGATTACTTTGCGCGTCCTAAAGTGCTCATACGCACACATACGGACACACATATACTTGAATAACTATGTGCGTAAGTAGTTGTATTTAAAGCCAAATAAATTGCAGATGTGGATTACGATAACTTTTCCGATGGCAACATCCGACAGGCGGCTTACTAAGTACTACTGCTGGCTAATTGAGATGTGTATGTTTGTAAATCGTTTTTGGGGCTTTGCGGTCCGAGACATTGGCTTTAACTTCTGGCTGGATTAGTTTAAGTTCAATAGGTATGTAGATCTTATTTTCAATTAATTTCGTTGCGAACTGGTAAGACCAACGTTCAATAATCCCTTGATTGCTGAAATGTACAGACTCGTGTATTGTAGGTAATTTTGCAAGTTCAATTGTTTATTTATTTAGTACTAAGTTTAGCTTTGTGCCTAAGAAAACATGGGTTTGTTTATTTAGAAAATATTAATATGGCACTTTTTTTTTAAGACCAGATATCTCAAAGCAACGTTGTTTTGGGTTTAGCTTTAAACATAGTATTTGGCTTGTTCCATCTGAATATAAAACTTTCGGGCTAGCGACTATTTGATTGCGCAAAAGAAAACGACGATGGACATAATGGATGGATGCAAGAACGTGGTTACAAACTGATTGGCCATACCCAGAGCTGCCAAAAGATTTATCTACAAGATGAACATTTTTTAGAATACATTTTAGGAAAATATTCAAAATAAATAAAAATCGCATACAAAAACCATCTTCGAAGTGAAGGCATTTGCCAACAGCTGAAGGCTTTTTACATCGCTGAGAAATTTTCGGTTTCCAACAACGGTAACAAAAAAAAATCGGTAATTTATTATTTTCATCTTTTAGTCACTAATAAAAAGCAAACTTAGCATTAAAAAAAAAACTCTTGGACCAATAAGTCCAGAAAAACTATGAAAAGTTCCGCTTCGTCTTGGAAGGTTCCAATAAAAGAAATTATAAAACCTTAAACAAGTTAGGAAATATTCAAAATGTGCAGAAAAGCACTAAAAATTTGTCTCGAAAGAATTCCAATGGCTCTCGAAAAAGTGAAGAGGAACTTTTGAAAAATGTCGAAGAACCACAGAAAATCAATAAAATTTTTCAATTTCTTAGTGACGTCAGGAATTTTTAAGGACTTTGAAATTTCAAAGATATGATTTATTGAAAAAAATTATTTTAAAAATTCCGTGCAATGTAAATTAACAATATGGGTATCAAATGAAAGATCAAAATCTGTGTAATTGAGAAATATTTAATTTTTTGATGAGAAAAGACGAACGTGTATTCTTGCAAAATACATGTGTGGCATTAGTATTGGTGTCGCCTTTGAATTGATTTTTTCGTTTTATTTTACATAAACTAATTTTAAATTTTAAAAATATTCTGCACATCAACATCAAAATACCTTTCTGAAGGTAAAACTGGGTATCAGAACTGTTGCATTTGTTGTTTGCGTTAGTTCCTTCAGATTTTTATTCAGCGTTTCAAAGTCTATTAATTTTGGCTAGTCTCGTTCGGCAGCGATATTTTTTGTATGATTTAACAAAGGATGTGTTTATTACACCCTGTTTTCAATTCAAATTATTGAAAATATCTTAGGGTTTTAAGTAACATATGCCTTTTCTAGAATCTCTTTTGCCTAGGATTTACATATTTATGGACCATATGTTATGGTCATTTACGTCAATAGCGTCATAATCCAAAAAATATAAATTTTGAGTTGGGTATACAGAAATTACCGCCACCTTTTCTTCTGTGTTGTGTAAAAATTTCATAGCTGTATCGTTTACCAATATGTCACTAGAACAAAATATATATTAATTTTTACTATGGGAGTATATATATGTAAATTCATTCAAAACTTCTAAGCCGTTTTTCTCGAGTTTTGGCTTTTTTGAGTTATGACACTATTGAGGTAAATTATCGATATATTGTAACATTCAGCGTATTTAACCATTAAACTCTAGCATAAACAATAAATACATGTATTACACTTCCGCCCATTTACATTCCATCATAGCTACCTCACGAAGTTGGAATGTGTAATTACACAAACCATCATATAATTTTCGTTAAGTAGTACTTCTTATCAATGTGTGGTAATTTAAGTCCCAGAACATATATAGCCCTCACTACTAACCCACATTTTGAGACGCAACAAACTGATTGGAGATCAAAACGTAATGCCAAATTTGAGAATGTTGAGAAAAAAAAAATTTTACAAAAAAAAAAAATCAAGCCTCCGTCATTTGGTGTAAAGCACTTAAAATACATTTCCGACTTCGCTGTTAGTATTCAAATCAAAATGGCAAGCGTTGTGGATGCCATTAAATTTAATTGGATGGAGTACTTTTTATAACCCTTTCAACTCGAAGTGCGCACGTTTGCTCCAGTTTGTGTGCGTTGATTTTTTCCCCCGTATGTTTGTATGTATATGTATGATGAATGTATTTGTAAAAAGCGCATACTGCTTGGCTAACTGGAGAACTAAGATGATGAGAGGGAAGAGCGTTTGTTTATACAGAATTGTAATAAATTAAATAAAAAAAAAAAAAAACACCGAAGTCACACTGCCGGCTATCGGTTAATGAACCCAACGGAAGTGCCAAAATGTATCTTAAACATTTTTTATTACTGTTTTATTATTATTGTTGTGCATTCGCGCATCGCTTAATTGGCTCGCTTAAGATGACATTTACGCCTTTATCTTAATTTAATTGCGCTTAACTGCGTCCGCTCGTCAACACTTGGTCAATGGCAGTGAAATATGTATGTATGTATGTATGTATGTGTGTATGTATACTTAATATGTATGCATGCATAGTTCCTACTTGTAAGCCGTTGTTAATTTAATTAGCCTGCTTTTCTATTTAATTTTGTGTCAGATGTGTTCTCAAGCTCAAAAAGTTTGTAACTACATATGTATGTATGTATAAAGAAACTGGTCTCTTTACTGTTAACATAGCTACTCCCTGTTCTCATATCGAAATTATACTTCATTTGCGAATTTTCTTTATGTAGTTATTGTTTTTGCGAAAGTGCGTGCGAACCAAAATTAGATGATTAAAAAGACTAACAAGCCATATAGGAAATTCGATAGCTAAAGGGTTGGCCAAACAAAACTAAATTAAAGTATCTTCTAGAGTTTTTTTCTTCAATTCACGATTAATAACATTGTCATATGATAAGGTCACGTCACCTTTTTGGATTGATACTCGTAATGTAATATTTAATTGCTATTAGTAGTTAAGTAAAATTAAATTTTTCAAATGGATGGCAACCCTCTTACAAAATACTTTTAGCTGTAAGCCTTCTCAAACGTCTTTCTTGTTGCAATCTTTACTTTTTTATCTTATCAATTTAATTAAATTCAAATTTACAAACAGGTGGCAACCCTCATAAAAATATTTTGGGTTGTAAGCCTTTTTAAAGCTCTTTATTCAACGGCCATATGACAACAGTTACCTTTTCCCATCAACTTTATAAGATACATATGTACTTCTACTAGCTAACACCGGTTAAAGGTGCATACTGCCAGTCGGCGAGATCCAGCTTCGATATCTTGTTCTGATTTCCTATAACTTACATATTTTTGAGTTACTAAATATTTTTTTTGTTTGTGAATAGCAGTTTGCAAGTTTTTCCTTCGGGGTAGCTACATACCTACAGGAATTATTTAATGTATACCCAAGTGTTTGTATAGAGGAAACCCCATGTGCGCTAGTGAAAAGGGCATTGACTAACAACTAACAGCTACAAAGATGCTAACAACCACAAAAACAAAACAAACAAAAGAGACTACAACAGCAAAGTCTACAACAACCGCAAAAGTTTCTGAGAGACGGTACTTAAAATCAAATACTTACCTTTGTTTTTATGCGAAATTCTTACGCACAGATAATCACAGTTAAGCACATCTCGTACACTCTAAGCGCATACATACATACATACATACATACGTATAGTAGTATTAATATTTAGTGAATTATACTGTGTAGAGTCATGGCTGCTCTTTGGCGTCCGGGTCAATGCCACTTCTTTATCGCTGCCGGCGCTTGTTCGCTGATCGTAGCTTTAATCGTTTGCCTGGTTTAAATGAAAATGGAGTGTGAATTGTTTTTTTTTTGATACTAACTTTGATAGTGTTCACGCGAAATATTTTAACTGTTTTTAAGGAGAAAAGATTATTAATGAGATGAAGTGTAATGCAAAGGTTTACAAAAGGTGAGGCGCACAAAATAAATGCGGAGACAGTTTCTTTGTTAAACATTAATATCTACATATATGAATGCAAGTTCGTTTCTTAAGTCTTTTGTTATCAATTGAAAAACCAATCTTCACTACGAAAATGCTAATTTTTTCGAGACTAAGCAAAACATGGTTTTGTAATTCAAATCGGTATTTTCGAACGCAGATACGAAGATAAGGCATATGCACATACATATACATATTTCACCGTGAAAAGAAAGGGCAAAACTTCAATGTGTGGCTCTTACCGCTCTTTCTACCTACCGTAGTCGTTTGACAGCATACCCAACTTGCTAGCGTGAGTCCCCATCAGGCAAAGCACGGTGAGAACTTCAATTATATGCTGAAGCAGTGGGCGCTTCAAACGCAGCAGAGGGCTAGATCTACGCTTATCCAACCTAAGCCAAATATATCTAGCTGTCATGCACGTGGGTGGTTTCGCAGACCATCCTGTATTTGCCCCCTTAGATAAAATTATTCTCCAGCCAGAGTTTGTAGTATGACAGCGAAATGCCGGAGCAGTACTGATTGCTGACAGTTAGGTGCTTGCCTTGCCAGTTCATCTGCAACAATAGCCTGACACCCATACGACACGAGTTACATATGTACATATCTCATTGCCAGCTCATACGTCTACATTCCATGACAATCCTCGACGACGACGAATTCTCAAAATTAAGTGCTTTGATAGCTGAAAAGATAGCTACTGCATACGAATTGCTAGAAGAATCGATCAGCCCTCTTGCAGCTCTGTTGATTGCTGTAAGTCCAGCTTTAAAAACGCTGCAAAGATCAGGCAGACGAAAACTGAGACTAAGTGAGGCGCTCGAAGACTGCTGGAAGATCTTTCAGTATTCTCGTATCACTGCACTTGATAGGGTCCATCGCTTTTAAGCATTCTATACCATTTCAATGAAAATTATCTTTTTCTCATTCAAAATACAAGGAGAACATTGAGCGCTTTAAACGAGATTGGATTATATTTTTCCACTTAGAACAATTCTATTGCATTTCCTTAATTATAGCAAATAGCAGCGCTAAACTTCGATTTAACATTTATTACAAGTGTATGGAAGCGATGCCATCCGGACGTGGTGATTTATAAGGTTTGGAAGTCCCTACAGACGAGATAACGCTTTGCCTGGTAAAAAAGACCCCAGTGAGGAATTTCGCTTTATATGTGCGCGCCTCTGTCCTAAGTGTGCGCCTAGAAGAAGATCTAGAAAATTTTCCCCGGTTTCAATCCAGGCGCCAAAAGACTTTTTTTTAAAGCATCTTGGAGCTCTATGATGAGCAGCTGAAAATGTCTTTCTAGGCTTGACACCTGCTCAGATAGACTGTACTCCGTAAAAGAGGTCTTTAAATGTTGTTCTTTGCCACATTATACTAAAGCTAGCTTCCCAACATATGCTACTATTCCATATGAACACAGATATGTATGTAGGTATTTTTTATATGTTTATCGATGTAGGGCAATTAAGCAAAATGACATTGTAGGTACTTAAAAATGCAGTATAATGGATTAGATGCTATTATTTTATGTACATACAGCTCGACCATACAAATGGTAGCAAATATTAAG
>NW_023458558.1:19083166-19087840 GCF_013731165.1 Rhagoletis pomonella | reverse complement strand
ATCAAAGCCACTCGTTATCGACAACTCTATGCTCTTCATAGCAGTTTTGGGCCAATCTGATGTAACAGCTACGCATAATCTTTCGGCAGTCTTTTCTAGCATCTGTTTTTCAGTGAATTTTCTGGGTATTAGCCATTCACACCTTATTTCAACCCCTAATTTAGGGGTTGATGGTATCCTAATAAGCTTTTCCTTAATCTATATTAAATTTACTACAATTAAAAAAAAAAAATTGTATCGGTATCATGATTTTCCTTTGAGATACAGCAAAAAGAAAAGCAAAAGGATATCGTTTTCTTGAATTTTCTGGGTTTTAGCCATTCACCCCTTATTTCAACCCTGAATTTAGGGGTTGATGGTATTCTAATAAGCCTTTTCTTAATGTACATTTCATTTACTACTATTTAAAATAAAAATTGTATCGATATCGTGATTCGCATCTGAGATACAGCAAAAAGAAAATCGAAAGGTCATAAATTTTTTGAACATGGTCAACTTCGCCCCTCATTTTAACCCCTCAAGTAAAGCGTGTTGACGTTCGCTTTAGTTTTCCTTTAACCGACATAACTTGAACTTTATTCACACAAAAAATTATTGCGCTTGCTCTTTTCCTTCTCGTTATATTAGATTTTAAACAAAAAAAATGTGATTTAGCCCATAGTGCGGCGCACAGTGGGGCAAGAAAGTTTGCTGGGGACAAATCAATTTTGAGAGCCCAAATATGAACCGATTTCAGGTATCTTATTTTTTTTGAATAAAAGATAAGTAAATTTCGCGTCGACCTATCCGTGGCGATTTTTATTTATGTTGAAAAATGAAAGAAAAAAAAAATGTCAATGCTTTTTTGGAAAATACTTGAAATTAATTTCAAATGCCTGCAATTATTTAAAAAACACTATTCATAAACATTTTCCAAAGGAAGCATTTAATTAAAAAATATTTTTAATTTGCCATCTATACTGATATATATTTTGAAAGCCGTTAATCGAAAAACTCGAGAACATTTTTATATTGGGCTATTGGAACAAAATAAAAAAAAAGGGGAATTTTTTTTGTAGTCAACAGATTGGTAAAATACAGCGATGTTCTATTGAAAAATTTCAACAAAATTAATTTTCGTAATTGGGATAAAGAAAAATATTTTGTGCGTTCACACAATTGGGATACGATTTGCACCAAATTTTGGCGAATACCCAATCGTGTGACACTGCCTTTAAACTTGTATTTATATGGATGTTGTTAAAGAAGGAACTATAAAAAACTAACAAAATTAAATAATAGCAAAAATAATATTTTAAAATTTGTGAAAATTTGGTGCATCTATAATTTTTTTCGACTACTGTACATTAGACTGCATCACCAAAAAAAGTTGCGGTTTTCCGCCGAGATTACACTATCTAGTACACTTTAAGACGACCACCGAAATACTTCGGAATAATATTAAGATTTAAGTGAGCAGGACTGGTTTGAAAATTCCTCTAAAAATGGAGTTTTATATAAATAAAAATTATTTTTTTAAAGGATTTTTTTGAAAAAATTCTCTCAGATGACTAAGCAGTTTAAGCTTAAAAAGTCGACGTAAAAATATTAAACAATTTTATCAACGGAATCATAATAGTGAGGTTCTTGATGCAGTTTTTTAACTTCTTTTCAAAGATTTGTGTAAGAAAAACTTGAATCACTGCCCTAAAACTTTACCGATATAGACCTATGAGGTATCAGAAAGGTATTTTTTCTTCCTTTTTATTTCATTGCAAAAAAAACTCATTCAAGTCCCAAATTTTTCTTTATCAAATACCAACATATCTTAATTCAATATAGAAATGACACGCGTTTATCTTACCTTCCTCTTTCATACCTTGAAAAAAAAACATTAAAAGGGTGAGAAAACACCTTACCATTGATACCTCATAAGTCTCTGAGGTAATTTTGTCAAAAAAATATTAAAAAAAAAAGTTCATTAATAAAAAGCTAAATTTTTGCAGGTATTTTCAAATCGGTCTGGCTCACATAAATCTTAATATTTTTGCGAGATATTTTGGTGGAAGTCCTAGAATATAATAGATTTTATAATTCCAGTGGAAAAACAGTACCGATTTTTTATTTTTTTTTGTATGGGGAGTGATGCCGTCTACTGTACATAAGTAGACTATGATTACTGGGCCCTGCTATCATAGTAGCACAAGGCCACTAAGTGCATTTTTTTGTTTGTGTGAAATATTTTATTTTTATCAGTATTTTTCTTTTTATCAGAATATGCGAAAATTAACCGACTCTAATAGGGACCAAAATGTATATGTGATATCTTCGACTATGGTAGATCGATTAATTTGAATTTTTTTGCGTCTCTATAGAGGAATCAAAACTTTGGTCCCTGTGCGACACGCCTTAACCATCTCCAATCAGGACCAAACTTTGTATGTGATATCTGTGACCGAGATATTACCGATTGAAGGGGTGAGAGTGAAAAAAAATCGCTCATTTGATTTAAGGACCGCCCTAATGCACATACACACATACTAGGTATCTGTTCGACGAGCAAAACCAGAAAGTTCTTGTTTCAGTAAAACTTTTACAATCGACACTTAGATCAATTCAACATTATTTTGCGATCGATTGAAATTGAGCGTGGACACAAACAAACATACCTACATACATATGTACATAGGCATGTACATATTTGTGTGTATATGTCTCATGTTATTCTTGCGTTTATTCGTTGATCCATTTTAAAATGACACTCGCCTTTAACGGTGCTTTTTTTTTTGGCTGTAAACTTAATTTAAACATTTTTGACCATTTTTCTGGTTACATTCTTTGGTGTGTTTTTTTGTTATTTTTGGCACTTTTGCTCTAGTTTTTATGAGGCTCTAAAAGCGATTGCTTTCCCAGTTTATATGTACATGAATTACATACATACATATGTACATATATTGCATGTATAAGAATCTATATATATATGTATGTATGTATGCAATTATTGCATGTGAGTTGCTTGCTTGCCCGCACCGTGGCTGCGTGTCGGACATCGAATAATTAACACGCGCAATTGGCCACTTTTTATTGGTTCAGTTAGTTCCCGTGTTCACCTCTTCGTCTGGAAAGCTTTGTCCAACTCACGCTCTCTCATTATCGCTCCAGTTTTAATTTGGTCGCAACATTCCAAAATGTGAGTAGAATTTTTAATTAATTCATGAATGAGTTAGTTTTTTTCGGCTTGTATGTGTGTGTAATAATATGTTTGAGCCGATATTTTAAGTGGAAATTCCGCCCGACATCAGCTTTGGTAAGAAAGTTGAGTTTGAATAGCGAGCAATTAAAATAATGCGAAATGCCAATGTATATACATATGTCAATACAATATATACATACATACATGTAAATTATGTCATACGGAATTTCTTTTGACACAATTTAAAAACTTGAGTACATGTTCGTGAGAACTTTGGCCTAAATTCAAGCGCTCGTTTCTTAGTTGCCAAGGTCTTTTCAGAATTCGATTTAAGTCAAGAGGCCACAACTCCCTCAGAGGTAATGAAATTTAATAAATTTTTACATCGACTCAGTTTTAAGATAATAAAAAATTGCGTATACCCAAAATGAGTCTTCTTCTTCTTAATTGCAGCTGTGCTCGCCTAAGCGATTTTAGCCGAGTTCGACAAAGTACGGCAGTCGTTTCTCTTCTGTGAGAACTGACGCCAACTAGAAATACCAAGCGAAGCCAAGTTATTTTCAAACTGATCTTTCTATAGCACCAGAGGCCTACCACCCGTGTAGGTTTAGATAAGGTTGAGAAGGTGCCTAGGAATGACTCACACTTCCACTCGATGGCAGATTTGACCCTTGTGAATGCCCTCTATGAGTGCCAGGAGGAGGCACGTCTTTCTAACCTAGGTTAATCCAAAAAGTCAGTATCGAGTCTGTCAAACCATTTACTATACCAATTGAAGCCATGGAGGTCCGATATTTTCACCTCCACAATCTCCCCCAATCTATTGAAAAAGCGTGATCCCAAATAATTTAGATGCCTTGTCTGGAGAGCTGGGCATTGAAATAAGAGGTGGTCACTCGATTCCTCTCCATCCTACTTCCTGTGTTGACGCCGGTAAGAGCCCTTACTGCAGATTTGTTTAGGCTCAATATTTCCTCAGCATGACTCATATTGAGATCTTGAGATCTCACAGTCATCCTGAGGGATCTATAGGTAATTAACTACGACCGTTATGTATTCTTTTACTATCCTTAACAGAAAAGAAATCGGAGGCAGTAGAGAGTTATCCGCTACGCCAATTTGCATTACCGAGCCGTGTATAGCCATCTCATCGGCCTTTTCGTTCCCTTATATATATATATATATTGCTATGTCCAGAACCAAGCAGAGAGAGGTTTTGACGTGACTCAGTGAAGCCAGCGTTGCACGAAATTTCCGAAATGCTTTCGGCTTTACTACCTTGGAACCAAATGTTTTCAAAACCGGCGAATGTTGTGGTGACTTTCCCTGATAGACTAACTTCCGCTTCCTTCTCTATGGCAAATATATCCGCTTGAAAAACATTGATTTATTATTGCGTTATTTGAATATCTATGGAGTACAGATCCGGGCGGACTCCTTTTTCCATCTTCGAGCCTTCGAGAATCTCTATCTCAATTCTGACGGAGCTGATGCTGTTATTC
>NW_023458558.1:19072269-19083066 GCF_013731165.1 Rhagoletis pomonella | reverse complement strand
GAATAACAGCATCAGCTCCGTCAGAATTGAGATAGAGATTCTCGAAGTCTCGAAGAAGGAAAACGGAGTCGGCTCGGATCTGTACCCCATGGATATTCAAATAAGGCAATAATAAATCAATGTTTTTCAAGCGGATATATTTGCCATAGAGAAGGAAGCGGAAGTTAGTCTATCAGGGAAAGTCACCACAACATTAGGTTCCAAGGTAGTAAAGCCGAAAGCATTTCGGAAATGTTGTGCAACGCTGGCTTCACTGAGTCACGTCAAACCCTTTCTCTGCTTGGTTGTGGGCATGGCAATATATATAGAAGGGAACGAAAAGGCCGATGAGATGGCTATACACGGCTCGGTAATGCAAATTGGCGTAGCGGATAACTCCCTACTGCCCCCGATTTCTTTTCTGTTAAGGATAGTAAAAGAATACATAACGGTCGTAGTTAATTACCTATAGATCCATCAGGATGACTGTGAGATCTCAAGATCTCAATATGAATCATGCTGAGGAAATATTGAGCCTAAACAAATCTGCAGTAAGGGCTCTTACCGGCGTCAACACAGGAAGTAGGATGGAGAGGAATCGAGTGACCACCTCTTATGTCAATGCTCAGCTCTCCAGACAAGGCATCTAAATCATTTGGGATCACGGTTTTTCAATAGATTGGAGGAGATTGTGGAGGCGAAAATATCGGACCTCCATGGCTTCAATTGGTATAGTAAATGGTTTGACAGACTCGTTACTGACAATTTGGATTAACCTAGGTTAGAAAGACGTGCCTCCTCCTGGCACTCATAGAGGGCATTCACAAGGGTAAAATCTGCCTTCGAGTAGAAGTGTGAGTCATTCCTAGGCACCTTCTCAACTTTACCTAAACCTACACGTGTGGTAGGCCTCTGTTGCTATAGAAAGATCAGTTTGAAAATAACTTGGCTTCAGAAGAAGAAGACTCATTTTGGGCATACGCAATTTTTTGTTATCATAAAACTGAGTCGATGTAAAAATTTATTAGATTTCATTACCTCTGAGGGAGTTTTGGCCTCTTGACTTAAATCGAATTCTGAAAAGACCTTGGCAACTAAGAAACGAGCGCTTGAATTTAGGCCAAAGTTCTTACGAATATGTACTCAAATTTTTAAATTGTGTCAAAAGAAATTCCGTATGACATAATTTACATGTATGTATGTATATACATTGGCATTTAGCATTATTTTAATTGCTCGCTATTCAAACTCAACTTTATTACCAAAGCTGATGTCGGGCGGAATTTCCACTTAAAATATCGGCTCAAACATATTATTACATACATACATACACACACATACAAGCCGAAAAAACTAACTCATTCATGAATTAATTAAAAATTCTACTCACATTTTGGAATGTTGCGACCAAATTAAAACTGGAGCGATAATGAGAGAGCGTGAGTTGGACAAAGCTTTCCAGACGAAGAGGTGAACACGGGAACTAACTGAACCAATAAAAAGTGGCCAATTGCGCGTGTTAATGATTCGATGTCCGACACGCAGCCACGGTGCGGGCAAGCAAGCAACTCACATGCAATAATTGCATACATACATATGTACATATATAGATTCTTATACATGCAATATATGTATATATGGGAAAGCAATCGCTTTTAGAGCCTCATAAAAACTAGAGCAAAAGTGCCAAAAATAACAAAAACACACCGAAGAATGTAACCAGAAAAATGGTCAAAAATGTTTAAATTAAGTTTACAGCCAAACAAAAAGCACCGTTAAAGGCGAGTGTCGCTTTAAAATGGATCAACGAATAAACGCAAGAATAACATGAGACATATACACACAAGTACGTACATGCGTATGTACATATGTAGGTATGTTTGTTTGTGTCAACGCTCAATTTCAATCGATTGCAAAATAATATTGAATTGATCTAAGTGTCGATTGTAAAAGTTTTACTGAAACAAGAACGTTCTGGTTTTGCTCGTCGAAGAGATACCTAGTACGGGTGTATGTATATTAGGGTGGTCCTTAAATCAAATGAGCAAAAAAAAATTCAGTCTCACCCCTTCAATCGGTAATACCACGGTCACAGATATCACATACAAATTTTGGTCCTGATTGGAGACCTCTATAGAGACTCAAAAAATTCAAATTAATTGATACTGCCATAGTCGAAGATATCACATATACATTTTGGTCTCGACTGGCGTCGGTTAACGCGTTTCGCAGATGCTCCATGGAGACTTAAAAAATTTAAATTTATTTTTTTCATTTTTGATAAAAAAGATACCGATGAAAATAAAATATTTCACACAAACAACAAAAAATAGAATCGATAATCGCATGAGGCTGTTGCCTTAAAAATTTCAAATGCACTTAGTGGCATTGTGCTACTATGAGAGCACGGCCCACTAATCATAGTCAACTTATGTAGAGTAGACGGCATTACTCGCCATACAAAAAAAAAATCGGTACTGTTTTTCCACTGGAATTATAAAATCTATTATATTTTAAGGCTTCCACCAAAATATCTAGCAAAAATATTAAGATTTATGTGAGCTAGATCGATTTGAAAATACCTCCAAAAATTGAGCTTTTTATTAATGAAAAGTTTTTTTTTTATATTTTTTAAAAAAATTACTTCAGATAACTTATTACTTTCACCTTAAAAAGGTTACATAAAAATATTAAAAAAAAAATTCTACGGAATCATAATAATGAGATTTTTGATTGATGCTGTTTTAGAACTCTTTTTCAAACACTGGTTTAAGAACAACTTGAATAACTCAGCCAAAACCTTACCAATTTAGACTTATGAGGTATCAATGATAAGGTATTTTCTCACAATAATCAAAATTATGTCAAATAATTGTCCTCTTTAATCGAATGCGGGCAATAAATATGGTTTTTAATGCAATTATTGATATAAACTTGCGATTTATCTATCTGCGGCTAGTTTGTTAATTTAGTGACCAAAGTATTTGCTACTAAGCGTTCATTGTAGCAAGTACGGGCGTTACTCGCGCTGCTGTCAAAGCGACGCCAGCGCAAACGCAACGTCAAAGTTGTATGTGGACGGGCCTTTACAACTTCAACGCATCAATAGACATGCGACCATCTGCAGCACCCGCACCACTGTTGGGTGACCTTCACTTGACACACAAAAGCCGCCGCATATTGGCCTAAGAGCAAACCATTTCAATAAAGGTAAATAATCAATTTTTACTGCATACTTATGTACATACGTACATATGTACATATTTATGTATGCGATTTGTATGTGTGTCGTATATATCTCTAAATTGCATAAAAAAATTGTTTGTGCTGCATTATTAAAGAGGAAGCAATTATCCACGGTTAAGAAAAAATCTGTTTGTGCAAAAAAACTAAAAAAACTGCTGATGTTTGAAGAATTAAACAGAATGCCGAAATGAATAATTTAAGCTTGAAAAAGCACCACGCCAACAACTATTGTAAATACATACCAGTAAATAATAAATATACTTATACATAAATGTTAAAAAACAATAATTGATAGCATAATAGTTGTGCTCTTCAACTTATTGGCAATGATTCATAAAAAACATGTACATATACGCTTAATATAACCCATTATTAACATATGTACACTGAAGGAAAAAAATATTAAAATCAAATAGAAACGTAATTGATCTTACTATAAGCGCCGACGAAAGTACTGTATATTGGTAAATATTCAATTCAATTACGCGCATATTAAAATGACCGCGTTCGTTTTGAAAAAGCATCCGTGAAGTGAATAATCAGACAAAAACTAAAAAAAAAAAATATTTAACTTGCATGTTGCCTGCAGTGCAGTGCAGGCATATAAATTTGCTTTCAAATGTTGAATATCCATCAACACCACAGCACGCGATTTGTACGGATAAACATGTACTATGTATGTATGTGTGTGTTGTCACCGCTCTCAGAGCGGCGCTCTGCATGTTTGGGGTGCGTATGTACACTCATATATACATGTACTCCAAGAATGATAGAATTATTCTATCAATTTTGCATGTACTCAGATGTGAACAGTCAAATACTTGCGTAATAAATTTTGTATGAAAATAATTATTTTTAAATTCGAACATTGTTAAACGATAATCAAATATAAAGTATTCATTTTTACTATGCATTATTGCCCTCAGTGTATGTATGGAAATGCATAAATATTTGAGTTTGCTTCAGTGTATACACGCAAAAATTTATCACGAGTTTCAATTGAAGCGCAGCAATGAAGGAAATCCACTACGCAAAAAATCAAGTGAATGTATGTATGTATGTATTTAGTACATATGTACGTACAGTAGTTAAGAAAATTTTCAGATTAATATTTGCTCGTTCTTAGTCCAAAATTCTGCAGATTTTTTAATTATAAAACTTCCTGTATTGAATTTAAAGTATCGATATCGACTCAAAGCACTCAAAAAATGCAAGAAGGGAAATGTTTATGACCCGTAATTGTAACAAGTAATTATAAAGCAAAAAACCAAACCGACTTCAATCCTCATATAAAAATGTAAGATTTTCGTTAATTTCTTCATGATCCAATGATCGGTCCTTTACTTTAAAAAAAAGAATTATGGAAATCGGTTAACGTTATGCGGTAACTTACACAAAAAAAAAATAAAAAATATTCCGACGAACTGATAATCTTCTCCTTTCTGGGAAGTCGCTTAAAAATTAATACAAATTTAACCCTTAAAGGGTAACGTTATTTTACATACTTTAAATGTAATTTCGTCGAACCGACGAAGTCCTTTTTATCTACCTTTTTTGTATGAAAAAAGTTGCATGCAATTTTTGAGGTTAATTCCAAAAACACTCAGAATTTTTTTTATGTGAATCCTATCAATAAAATAAAACTAGCAGAATATAGAGCCGAAAATTCTCTGCATGATTGAGATGTGATGTTCTAGCTATTAATTGGTAATGGGTAAATTTCAATATCTTGAAAACATATTTTTCAGTGATGAAAGAACGCATAAAGCCTATCAGAAAGACTTTTGGAAACTCAAAGTTAACTGCAGTAATAAGCGCAATACTAAAAAAATTTTAAAAAGTAATCTCCTCAAAAAATTTAAACCCAAACCCACCCAAATGGCTAATTAGTATTTTTAAAGGTAAAACCATCGCACGCCTGTTTAATGAGAGACGTGATGACATGCATATTTTAAAATTTATTTTCATAAAAAAAAAAAAACATTTTATTAACTTAAAATTAATTTTTACCCCAAAAAATATTTAAATTTATAAAAAATAAAGAAGCCTTCAACTGCTTTATAAATCAAAATTTAACTTTATAAAGCTCTTTAAACCCATTTTATTTGTAATGTATAAAGCCATAAATAAATCAGAAAAATTTATGGAAATTCGAAGTTAACGAAGTTAACCAACGGAGGCCTTGTGTTATCGCTAAACACTGTATGTTTATGGAGATATCATTTGGTCTTTAAGCAAATAAAAAGCAATTCAACGAATACCTATAGAACTAAATTGAAAAAGTGTGCAAATTTTTAAAATATAGTTAAACAAATTTGTGCCAAAAATAATATTGGCAGCTAACTAGCCAAATTAAATATTTACTTAATATTTTTTTGTAATTTTATTTTAGGAGAACTTGTGAAGCTTCATCAAGGCCCCCCTAGCGCTAACACCGTCACCAACAACTACCTACCACGTTTATTGAAAAGCAACAACGTCAATGGCCACTGCCTTCGCCACCACAGCCATTGGCAGTGGTACCGCCTCCAACAGCAACGGTCAACGGCTGCATCTCTTTGAAAATGTTTATCAGTGCGCTGACGTTGGTGGCCACCTCCTAGGTATTTACTATGTACGCTGTATCTCAATTATTAACAATCTTTTTTTGTGCACTTGCAATGAAGTTTATACACATATGTATGTATGCATTTATGAACTCGTTGTGTGCATGGCGCACTGTTTAATAATTGCGGAGATAATTGATAATTGCATGGATTTTTTATTTTTTATTTTTTTGTTCAATTTGTTGATAGACGTTGTTATTAATTTGTTAAACATAAAAATATTTGTCTGTGACATTGGATATTAATCGAAGGTAAGAAACGCTAATAGAAAAAAATCAATATTTCATATGCGATTTAAATACATATGGACATTAGGGTGGTCCAAAAAAGTAAGATCGGAATTTTTATGCTCTTACCACCTTGGATTTTTCTATATTGAAAAAGTATATCCCTTTTTTATCTTGAAATAAAAAAAATAATTATAGGTCGCTCAAAGCGCTCATGTATTTTATTAGCTTCCTTGAAAATTAATATTTTTCGACCGGAAAACTCTGGTTCTCTTGTTTTATTGGTGTACCATTGCATTTTTCGGGGTTTTTGGCGGACTTATAAAGTATAGTTACTATGAAAAAATGGTTAAGTAAACAATTGGGCATCAGTATTGGGAATCTTCTGCATAGAAACAGAGTTTTCCGATTGAAAAATAATGAATTTTAAGAATTCTATACCATTTTTACGAAAAGTTGGACAACTTTGAGCGCTTTGAGTGACCTCTAATACTTATGTACATATGTACATACATACATGCAAACGGAAAATCAGAGAGCAGGCAGAAATAAGAGTTAAAGGATTCACTGGTCAGTCGAAACCCTCACTCAAATACCTAGGCATCAAGTTCGACTCGAGGCTGAAATTTAAGGTCCAATTGGACTACGTTTGCGAAAAAGCAGCATGCACCCAAGGGCCACTTATACTCAGCACTTATACTCAACACAACAGCTCGCTGTTAACGACCCACCCATGTCGGCGGGGGCTCGCTTTCATTAGCACAGAAGAGAAGGAGGAAGAGATGGAATCTAAATACGAAACTCAGGCAGAAGAAATCCTCTTGAATGTTCAGCGGAACTTCCCCTGTTAGTGCATCTAGCAAGACGCCCAGGTTGTCGTAGGCTACATCTTCGAAAACCTGTGGCTCTTTGATGTAAGAGAAGTAAAACTGTGACGACCAATGGTGCCTCGTTGGAGTATTTCCGCTTCAACCGGGGGTAATAGTGAGACGCTTACTGGGTGGGCAAAGCCCAAATCCGATCTTGCATCGATTTCTCTAAGACCGATGATGGTGGTTTCGACCAGATTGGCCTTTGGCGCCACGTCATCCTTACCTAGAACCAAGAGTACTAGTGTTGCAAGGGTTGATCGCGGCAGGACAGACCTTGCCATGCCTTTGCAAAATCAAGCTCCCTGCCCACGAACGGCGGGAGCTGGAAGGTACTTAGCTGGATTCCAGTTGGTGCTCTGAAAACGGTCATAAATTTGCAGAATTCTAAAGCCACTACTTATTTTATAAGTACAAGGCTGATCCTGCTGTATACCAAATCGCACATAACAGCTATAATGAAGCGTTGGGTGATAAGCACACATTTTTCAAGTCTAGGAGACATGAGGTGATTGATCTGCTCTTTCTAACTCTCGTTTGGGGTGGTCGATGGTCTAAAATGGAGAGTCCTGCCACAGCAAGGCCCGTCGGGAAGGAGGGGAAAGGAGGAAATCCCCCGAAACCGGGATTAAGGGGCCTGAAATATCAGAAAATATAAATAAAAAGTGTTAATTGATCACAAAATTATGGCAGACTTAGTATTTCGTTGAGTTTGTTAACTGATTTTGAATTGTATCAGCTTATCTTATACTTATAACTAATATTTATTTCTAATATTAATGTGCAACAGTTAAGAACTCTACTCGAACTTCGGAGCATCAAAAATTTGTATCTCCCGCAGGCAGTTCGCCCCAATTGTATAGGGCATTGGCCGGACTGCATTTCGAAGTGTGTATTTATATGTTTTCATTGCGTGCCATTAAGCAATAAATCAATATTAAATTCAGTATGAACGCTCATAAATCTCAAGAAGGTCAGAAAGCATTTGCCTCTGAGTCAGTAGTTCCTGCTGTTTTGACCGCCAACGTTTATTTTACAATACACAGGCACATTACGAGTACATGCATACATACATATGTATGTATTTCTTTGAATCCACCCACACAAAATATCGCATAAGCATTTGAAATAAATCTGAAAATTGAATTCCTAATGTTGATCTCGTTCTGAACTCGCCGTGATTATCGTGCACTATTATGTATGCATATGCTTATGTCTGTATGTATTTACATTTACACGGACATATTTATGTATTCATATACTCCTTGCGATGTATATATGTATGTATATCAATTAACACATAATCACGCGATCGCTATCAAAGCATTAGACATTGTGGCGCCTCAACCATTTTCTTGCCAACAAATTACAAACTAATAAAATTCATTGGATATACATACATAAAAAAATTCATTGAAAAAATTATAAGCCTTTTGAGAATGAGTGACTACAATGCAAGATATATGTATGTACATAAGTACTACATCACACATGATCACATATTTACACAAAGGCACTCAGATCAATCGACCAAAATAATCCCCACATTTATGCATCCATATATGTACATATGTATGTATATACAGACGCTCACCTTCATAATCGCATATTCGATACCTGCCTTCATCGGCGCTGAGCGTAGTGCGCCCGGCACGCGCCACAATCCGGTTCAACTGCATGTCATTCGGAACATTGGTGCCTTGTCATTATAAATTGCCACCTCAACGCTTTGTGGCGGCGCCAACAGGTACCGGGAATCAAACGCCCACGCAGAACACCCGTGTAGCATGCTGGCACGCTGCTGAGGCAGTCAGCGCTTGTTGCCGCTGTGAATTAAATTATATATATTTTTTTTACATTTTCATTCATTTTTTTGTTTTTTTTTTTTGTTTTGCTCGTATTCAGTCTTGCAATTGCGCGGCTTAATTGAGTTGCAAATGTGGCGTGTACACAAGATTACAACAATTACTTGTGCATATTAACACATGTCAAGATATTCATTTAGGCGAGGCGGTGGTGGATGCTGTGTTGATATTACGAATGTCATCACAGTTGCTGCTGATGAAGATTTTGAAGTTAAATAATCAGCATTTGTCAACAGCATTTCATGGATTAAACAAGCAAATTGACGGATTACGGCACTGTAGTAAATGTATATACTATTTACGTTTAGAAAATAATTTATGTGCAGTTACTTATTCTTATTATAGGTTATGAAGCACGCGTCCCTCAGATCTCTTGTGCCCTCTTCATGAATTTATAGTGCGTATATTAACCCAGTATCCAGGAGAAACTTTAGTAGTAGCCTAACAGGGCAATAATTCTGTCAGCTGCCCTTCAACTCACCACAGTGTTTCCAAAGAGAGCAGTCTTTCATTAGAAAACTGTCAATTCTTGCTACTATCTTGAAAGCTCTTTGCTGTCTTTCGAAACCTTTCAATTAGGATTTGTAAACGAGGAAGTTCTGCTAGTTTTTTAGCAATTCGTTTTTTAAAAAATAAGTTAAACTAAAAAAATTATATAATTTACGTTTTAAAACGATAACAATTAAAAGCTAAAATAGATTAAAATCACGATAGAAAAAAATATATATAAATAATTTAAAAAGTTAAAAGAAATAAAAAAAAATTATTTTTAATACAATAAAATCTAAAGCACAAACGAAAATTAAATTAAGAAAAACAATATATTTAAAACAATACAATCAAAAGTTCAAATTGAAAAAGAAAAAAAAATTAAATAAAACAAGTAAGAAAGTCTAAGTTCGGGCGGAGCCGAACATTAAATACCCGGCGCAGGTACTAAGTATATGATTTTCACCTTTCCGAAAGCTACCGCTACATTATAAGCCGGGGTGTATACATTTTAAGTAAATTAGCGTCCTTAAACTTCGAAATATTGAAATTTCAAGCATTTCTGAAATTTACCGTTATATGAAAAGCGGCCTCAATTTTAGTCCGATTTCAACAATTTTCAACGGTTTGCTTTTATGTGGCAAGCACAATAACCATACCGAGCTTGGTACAAATTGCTAGAACGGTTAGCGAGATACATATATGTGATCATAAGTGGGCGGTGCCACGCCCATTTTCCAAAATTTTATCATAAACGTACTTCTTGTTAAATAATTGTTGCAAGCATCAATTTTGAATACACTAGCTTCAATATGTACCGATTTATCGAAGATTTCGTATTTCTCTAAATTACCGTTATATGGGATGTGGGCGTGGTTATTGTCCGATTTTAAAAATTTTCAGCCATTTAGTATGCTGTACTAAGGCCAACAACTGTGCCAAGTTGGAAAGAAATTGGTGCAGCGGTTACCAAGATATACACATGTAACCATAAGTGGGCGTGGCTACGCCCATTTTCCAAAAATTTATAATATTCATGTTTTCCGTCTGAAACTCATTGTAAGTATCAATTTTGAGTGAATTATCTTCAGTAGTTACTAAAATATCGCAGTTTTCGTATTTCTTAAAATTACCGTTATATGGGAGGTAGGCGTGGTTATTATCCGATTTCGACCATCCGTCCCACGCCCAAACGAAGTTCACGTACCAAGTTTCGTTAAGATATCTCAATTTTTACTCGAGTTATCGTGTGCACAGACGGACGGACGGACGGACGGACAGACAGTCACCGCTTAATCGATTTCTCTTTTCATTCTGATCATTTATGTATACATTTGTCTATATCTATCTCGATTCGTTTTGCCTGTTACAAACAACCGTTATGTGAACAAAGTTATAATACCCTTGTGCACAAGAGCGCTCGGGTATAAAAATTTAGCCTAAAGATGAAACACCCTAACACGTATATGTGCATGTATGTATGTAAAGTAGTCGATAATGTAATAAAATTCATTCT
>NW_023458558.1:19070952-19072169 GCF_013731165.1 Rhagoletis pomonella | reverse complement strand
GAAAAAGTGATAAAAACTATTTACTATTTGGTATTGCGGTTTTTTTTCTACTAAAGTTCGGCAAATCTTTAATGTTTACTGTACTCCTCCTTTTTGATTTAATTTGGCAGACTATAGTTGTGAATTTGTATTTTCTACCTCCAGCTCATTTAGTTCTTATGCTTTTAAGAATATGCAGATAAAATTATGCAAATAAGTACTTATACAAAAATGGCCAGAGATTTACAAAAAATATGCAAATTCAACAATATTTCACAGTGTTCGAAAACACGTGTGGTATTTATATATCTAAAAAGGGAGCTCAAGAAATAAAAGCGGTAGAATACTATGAACCATTCAACGGAGAAGTCTTGGTATATTTTGAATAAACAAAAGTATGCTTCTCATACTCACATAATTTTCGTCAAACACAAGTCTGTACATACACAGATAAATAGATAAACAAAAATGGCAACGACTGCGAATGCAAATACATTCACCAGTAGCGATATTTATATTAATGAAGATAACGATAACGATAAAAAAAAACAGAGCTTTAGCAATTAAATACATTTTTAAATTTGTACCTTTAAAATAAAATGCTTTTACTTTAAAATATCTTAGTTATATACCATGGACTGTTATTGTCCAAGTGGGCCCCGGTTACACGGGGCAGTCACCTAATCTAACCTAACATACCATGAATTGCCACATTTAAAATAATTCGTTTTATTTAATGATTGTCAATAAAACATTTCAGCTCTAGTCGTCGTTGTGATCTTTGCGCCTCATACCTCAGAAACACAGTTGCAGTTAACGGTAAGGTGACTGACTGCCATCTTTGCTTACAGTAGACTATAACCGCAAAATATGGATTTATGATACACTTCCCACTGAAAAAGTAAATCATAAGGACTAGGGTGTTCGATTATTCGCCTTTTCCAATTCGAAAAATGGCAATTTGAAAAAAAACCGGTTCCGATTTTGAAATTAAGAAAAAATCGGATAAACCGGTTTTATTTTACATAGTTGTCATACAGTGAAAATGCTTATGTTGGTATGAACCAAAATCCGGTTTAACCAAAATCCGATTTATTTAATATTCGTAAAATCCAGATTTCGAAACGCCTATAGATATAAAAAAAAAAAAACGATTTGGAAGAACCGAGCCAATCAGTCTAATTAGAAGGGAGCACATATAATTCGTAACAAAAAGTGAGAGGCTGAAGTATTCGAGT
>NW_023458558.1:19069642-19070852 GCF_013731165.1 Rhagoletis pomonella | reverse complement strand
ACTCGAATACTTCAGCCTCTCACTTTTTGTTACGAATTATATGTGCTATGTATACGTATGGCTTCCCTTCTAATTAGGCTGATTGGCTCGGTTCTTCCAAACCGGTTTTTTTTTTTTGATATCTTTAGGCGTTTTGAAATTGGGATTTTACGAATATTAAATAAATCGGATTTTGGTGAAACCGGATTTTGGTTCATACCAACATAAGCATTTTCACTGTATGACAACTATGTAAAATAAAACCGGTTTATCCGATTTTTTCTTAATTTCAAAATCGGAACCGGTTTTTTTTCAAATTGCCATTTTTCGAATTGGAAAAGGCGAATAATCGAACACCCTAGTCCTTATGCTCAACTTTTTCAGTGGGGAGTGTATCATAAATCCATATTTTGCGGTTATAGTCTACTGTAAGCAAAGATGGCAGTCAGTCACCTTACCGTTAACTCCAACTGTGTTTCTGAGGTATGAGGCGCAAAGATCACAACGACGACTAGAGCTGAAATGTTTTATTGGAAATCATTAAATAAAACGATTTATTTTAAATGTGGCAATTCATGGTATGTTAGGTTAGATTAGGTGACTGCCCCGTGTAACCGGCGCCCACTTGGACAATAACAGTCCATGGTATATAACTAAGATATTTTTAAAGTAAAACCATTTAATTTTAAAGGTACAAATTTAAAAATGTATTTAATTGCTAAAGCTCTGTTTTTTATCGTTATCGTTATCTTCATTAATAAAAATATCGCTACTGGTGAATGTATTTCATTCGCAGTCGTTGCCATATTTGTTTATCTATTTATATGTGTATGTACAGACTTGTGTTTGACGAAAATTATGTGAGTATGAGAAGCATACTTTTGTTTATTCAAAATATACCTAGACTTCACCGTTTAATGGTTTATAGTATTCTACCGCTTTTATTTCTTGAGCTCCCTATTTCGTGTTTTCGAACACTGTGAAATATTGTTGAATTTGCATATTTTTTGTAAATCTCTGGCCATTTTTCTATACTTATTTACATAATTTTATCTGCATATTCTTAAAAGCATAGGAACTAAATGAGCTGGAGGTAGAAAATACAAATTCACAATTATAGTCTGCCAAATTAAATCAAAAGGAGGAGTACAGTAAACATAAAAGATTTGCCGAACTTTAGTAGAAAAAAAAACCGCAATACCAAATAGTAAATAGTTTTTATCACTTTTTC
>NW_023458558.1:19069036-19069542 GCF_013731165.1 Rhagoletis pomonella | reverse complement strand
AAAAAAAACCGCAATACCAAATAGTAAATAGTTTTTATCACTTTTTCAGCTTTATTTTATTATTCACTATTTTCTCAACTACAAGGAGAATATCATTTATAAAAATAACCGTTTACGTTTTTAATGTAGGTATGTATGTACGAGGGCAATTTAGTAAGTCAGAGGCCTTTTGAAATAAAGATATTTTTTCGGCTAAAAAAAGCAATCTTTTTTTCGGCTAAAAAAACATCTTTAGCTCTACATAATTCAGTTTTTTTCTGGTTGGTTGATTCCCTTCCAAACAATAGTCTAAATCAATTTCAATTTTGTGCAATAAATTGGAGTAAGTTTCAAAAAAAAAAAAAAACTGTCGCCATTACCTTGGTGGCGGCAGTCATAACCATATTGGCCTTCTTTGACGCACGTTCACCCGGAAAAGTCCACTGCTTTGACTGCTCTGTCTGGTTTAAAGTGGATCCTTATTACATCAACAATTACGAATATCGTCCGTGTTGCGGTTGAGCTTC
>NW_023458558.1:19067329-19069026 GCF_013731165.1 Rhagoletis pomonella | reverse complement strand
ATAGGGGTATTGTCTTTAGTACTTAGAATCTCTATAGGATTGCCACCTAGCTAAAGAATTATAAGAACCATTCGATGCATTGCAAAAAGTGAGATGTCAAATGAAAAGGCTTTGCCTTGGACTAAAAAATTAGGTAACAAGTGAACGGTAATGAAAGAACTTTTATTCTCTTTTCTAAAACACTTAAGTTGAACAGCATTAGCCGCGAGCCATAGGATGGAACTGGTGCCTGGTAGCGAACGCAGTGCGAATTTCAGAAAAACTTTTTGAATATGTTCAAAGCCGTAAAAAGCAATTTAAAGGTATATGGGTATGAAAACGCGGAAGTGATAAAATTAATATATGTATTGAAGGACAACTTAGGGTCAAACACGACTCCAAGGTCCTTAGTCTCTGTGACTTTTTGAAGCGCACAGTTAGCAATAGTGTACTGTGTTGAAATAACATTTTGACGCCTTGAAAATGTTAAGTGAAAACATTTTGTTATCTTCAAAGAAAGACTCGACTTCAAACACCACGAATGCAGTTTATCCAACTCCTTTTTAAGATTTATTACATCGGATGAGTCCTTGACAACTGTCAGAACTTTCAGATCATCGGTGTAAAGCAAATACTTCGAAAACGAAAAGCAGTTGCTAATATCATTGATAAAAAGGACAAATAAAAGAGGTCCTAAAATGCTCCCCTGAAGTACAGCTGAAGTAGCCACAAAAGGGTCCGACGATGCACCGTCAATAGTTACCACAGAACATCTCTGCGTTAAATACGATTTAATCCATTCTAAAAACGATGAGTGAAATCCTGAACAAACCAGCTTATTTATGAAGATCTTGTGAGATACGCTGTCGAATGCCTTCGAAAAATCGGTATAAACACAATCGACTTGGAATCCTGCCGAGAATGAAGAACGCAACGTAATTAGACATAAAAAAAGTCAGCAAACAAATTAGCTGCTTCAACAGGAGTACTAGCAAATTTATCGTCGAGCATACCGAAGTAGGTATACTTGCGCATAATTTTTTTTGGATTTGACAAAGTTAGTTCGATTTTTATGCATGAAGCGGTTTTATAAAAATCTTCTTTTTTTCAAGTAACCATTTTGCGTTACTAGAAAAAATTTAAGAGAAATCTCAGCACATTTCACTTCACCGAAAACTCTCACTAATTACAGGTATCATAAGTACTCAATCATTTTCCACGCAACTTTGCTTGGAGCCAATAAAAATACTTGTTTTCTGTTTAAGAATTTCTACAAATAATAATCATTATGAAATTAAGTTCATATTAACAGTGCTAATTGTGTTTCTGAATTAGTAGAAAGTATGAATTTCAAATAATTTAACAATAAACTAAGCATCAGTAGATCAATAGGTTATACATATACCTACATATGTAGGTATATAAAAAGTGTTTAAAAGAATTTTCCTCGCTATGGGGTAGCAATAAATTACATACATATGCACAATGTATTCAAACACGTTAATATGTGTGCAAACATCTCGAAAAGCATATGTATGTATATGCTAGCAATTATATCGAAAGTTTCACAGGTAAAATTGCCCGATACAAAATAACAGGTGAAATGCATAGCATACATTTTTCAATCTATGTATTATTTTAACCACCATACTAAATCTTCTAAAACAAAATGAGAAAATAATACACTCTTCATACATACATACATACTCTTCAAATGC
>NW_023458558.1:19061450-19064329 GCF_013731165.1 Rhagoletis pomonella | reverse complement strand
TTTTTCACAAGTATTTTTGAACCGGCCTAATGCACATATTGTAATGCGTTTATCACAATAAGGCTATTCTCTCATTAGGAATGAATTTACATAAATAATTAACATATTTGAGTTAAGTATATATAAATACATACATATACATATTTATAAAATAAAGACGATACTCTTTTCTAAATAAAAGTAAAAATATATAATTATTTATGGTTATTCTTGTGCGCATTCATTTATCGTTCCTTCTTTACCACTTAATAATATTTATTATACGTATGCATGTATTTATGTAAAAATTTGCATATGTACAAGTTACCGTGTTCTTATTAAGAGCCTGATTTCGATTACTTTCCGACTCACTCATTAGTATTCAACTTGTCTCGCTGTGATAACTAAATAGGTCAACCCAATGAAGCTTAAAGCAAAAAGCCAAATCTTTGCAAACAAGTTTATGAGCTAAGCATTGTTTGACACAAATGAAGGTTTTTATTTTAGAATATGGCGAAATAGTGCTTACATATGTACGTACATACACAAACACATGCGTAATTAATTTCAAGCGAGGAAGGAACCGCTAAACCTGCTTACATACATACATATACACTGAGTACTTTCAATAATCACGGTCGTCCCGCTCTTAGCTACCCAATTATTGATAAAGAAATGAGACGCGAACTTCATTTTCTTTAGTGTAAACATTTTACCCATCTACTGGTTCAATTTTATGAGTTATTGTTTCAGTATTGATAAAAAATTGTATAAGTAACACACAAATATCCTATAATCTCCGTCTTCAATAAAAAAAATAAAAAAATAATTCTTATCAACAAAAACTACTATGTAAGTACTTATGTATTTATGTATTTGTACGTATAAGTATTCTTTTGTTTCATTTTAGCTGCAGATTTCAAATTCTACTCGTATATGGGGAAATCTTCGCCGCCACAAAGCTCGGGGTTTTCAGGCAATTATTTGTAGATTCTTCGGAATAAAATGACGGATATTAAACAAATGTGCCGGTTACCAAATGCGAGAAAAATGGCTGCTTACAACTGTAACTGCATTTCGCGTAGTTTATAAAAAACGTGAACTTTCTTGTGGTAGTCGTTGATCGGTATTGATTTTACATTTATGCATATAAAATATACTTCTTCAATGGTCAAAAAAATGCATAAGCCCTGGTGTAATATTTTGTGTTTCTTTATTTGGGGCTGTGTAAAAAATGCTAACCACTAAAAAATTATTTTAATGGTCAGTACTGGATAATCCTTACTGATATAAGTGCGAACGATTTGTTTGTAACGTTTTCAAGCTTTAACTTCTCAACCGATCTTAATGAAATTTCGCATACCAGTGTCATTTAGCCCGACTTAGAAGAAAGAAAGCTACCCTCTATCCCGATTAGACAAAGAGACGTGCCACCACCCATACAAACGGAATTTTTCATACTGCATATATTTGCGGTAGCCCACCAAACAATTTTTGTTGCCGGCAATAAGAAAACGTTTCGCCCTCGGTAACAAATTTATTGCCGGTAATATTGCCATCGTGTCGATTTCCTATTACCAGTCGCTCTAAAACGTCCGCCGAAGGCAACTCGCCTGGGCGAGTCGTTTTCTTATTACCTGAATGAGTCATTTTCTTATCGCTTCAGGCGATATTTGGAATAATTGTATTGTTTTTAATACTTCAATCGATTATTGTATACAAAATTGGAACTTATATAGAAACAGAAATAATTCTTTCTTTCCCTATGGGGCTTCCTATTTTTTCAATTCTGTCCCTGGTAAAAATTAGACGATTTTGGATAATACTATCAACGCGAAATTTATAAGTTTAGGAATTTTTGATAATTTATTTATTCCAAAGTTGACATGAAAGACATGTTGTTGCCGATTTGTCACCACAGCAATAAACCGGTGAGTCGTCAATTTGTTACCATTGACGATTGTTGCCTATTTCTCATGTTTTGCATGGTGGGAGACTACTGGAACTTGGTATGGAGTTATATGAAATCAATACTATACTCATGGAAAAAATGTGGGTTCTTCAAAAAGACCCCGTGGCACCTGCCATACAGACGGAATTTTTTATACAACCACCTGTTAAAAATTAACTTCAATTCAAAGTATTTTATTAGTTAAATGAATTATTGCAAATAGAAATAGTGACTCTGAGGAAAAAAGTTAAAAAAAAAAACAATTTATTATGCCCAGTTGGCATATATGTACGAAGATATTGATATATTAATCCGTCGATGAAAATAGGCATGCTTAGGTGGCCATATACTTGTTGTTATACTTATATTCTTTCTTCCCCCAGAAGTGAAGCCATTTCGTCGTACCAAGGAAGGTCACAATATCGAAAATGCTGGCTAAACTCAGTTGAGCCAGGCACTCAGCAAATGAAAGAAGGAATGTGTATAGGCCTGCGCCAATGCGTGGCAGTGGTAAAGCTCTCTCGGTTTCTTCTACATCGCGCTAAATGCGACAGAAATAATTCGCACTAGATACCTTTCCTAGCTTGTTCATTTGGTATACAGTTTCCTGTTACGTAATAAATGTGTGACGTACCTCCCTATCAGTTCATTTACAGTATGTCCTCCGTACATGACTATCCTTGGTGTTGATTTATCACACTCAAGCGCCTAAATAGTTGCCTCATTATTATCAGTATAAGAGAAGAATCGATCAGTCCCTTGCAGCTAAGTTGACTGTCGTTCGTTTAGTTTGAAAAACCCTGTCCACCTTCAGATCTTGTTTGGAGCCACCGGTGTAAAGACCAACTTCTCATCCGAATCGCTGCTGGGAGGGATCCGTATATGGAAATAGACGCTCATGCTGGATAATCTAGAAACCCAAGCCTGCAGAAAGATCTACCCTAATTCT
>NW_023458558.1:19057436-19061350 GCF_013731165.1 Rhagoletis pomonella | reverse complement strand
GGATTTTCTTCACTAAGCCTGGTTTACGAACGCAGTCAAAAAACCGCAGCCATAAATTTCGTTTTAAATGAGATCTGCATACATTTTTTTTTAATCTTTAGGAGATATATTGAATAACAAGTTAAATATATAATGAAATTAAATAATTCAAATAAGCCTCTAATTCATTCAAATAATTTCATACAAATTTTTCTATAAAAATAAACAGTGTTCAACTAATTAGCACTGAAATTGAAAATAATAATGTTTACAATTTCTTCCATATAACGCATTATCAAAATCTATTTTTGTATGAAAAAAATCCGGAAACTGGTCTAGAGATCAAAAATTGTGCGGTATTAAATGATACCTGGAAACAGGTTTAGAGAACAAAAAAAAAAGGTTTTTCAAGTTCAAAGGCCAAAGAAACAAAATGAAACTAACAGTTTGGTTTTCCTGAAAACGACTGCAATTATTACATATTACGTCCTGGTTTGGCGGTCTGGCCTTATTATATTAATCTCCCTGGATGTTCATCAGAAAGAAGTGACTATGAAATTGGAAGTAAAACTCAGAGAGAAAGTAAGACCTGTGGGGGACTAGACACTTCGGGCAAGCGTTGATCATTGATGAAATAGAGTTAGGAAGGACGGCAGGCTGTATTGTAGCATATTTTGATTTTAAATTTATCGTACCAGTGAAGAGGCTATCTCTTACTGTACTGTATAGTTACGGTGACTAGATTTCTGTGGACAAGAATCGGGATATTTCCAAAGCATCCAATTCGAACACACAATTTTGTTGTTAGATGAAAAAGGTATACTCTATCTTTTCATACAGTTTTATTTAGAGAGAATAAACTTGAAAAATGATCGCAAAAATTATGCACAAATATAACGGTGGCGAGAATGGGAAGAGATATTTAGGCAAGGTTTGGCTATTTTTGTTTGTTTAAAAAAAGTTTGTAATTTTTTGTAGAACATTTATAAAAATTCGACGAATTTTAACAAATGATTGTAAAAATTCTAAACACTTTTACCAAATTTTCATATGTAGTTTTGTAGCCCATTCAATTCAAAGCAAACATATGAAGTACCTTGGACTTGCCGTTGATTTTTGGCAATTTTTTGTCGCGCATTTTCTTCCATACAAAATATGTTCGAACATTTTTTTGTATGGTAAAAATGAGCAACACCTTCTGTTTAGCCTGGTTGTAGTAGGACGAAGACCTCGGAGGACGAAGACCTGAAGTATTCAAGATAGTAGAAACTATCATCGGGCATTGGCCCTGAAATATGCGGTAAGAATAGGGCTTCGCTGACCTTAGCTGACAACAGCTACAATATAACGAAGAAAGTATGAGATATGACACACTGGGAAAACACAAAGCAACACAACTAGCGGACAAATTAGGAGCTTACATAAACGAAGTAGGTAAATTTAACAGAGAATCCAGATGGTTCTACCCAGCAGTATAGCATTAACATAGGTAAAACATTTGCAAAGAGAAGTGCACCGGTTAGTTAGCTACTAAGTAAAAAGCACTGAAAGTACCCAAAAAGAAATTTTCTCAACATTGTTTAGCTTTGGAAAATCCACAACTTAAACTTAACTGTTCGAGAGGCATCCTAATGTTAATAAAACTAGCTCATTATTTTGAGATATGTGCATGTGCATGTGGTGATATCAGAAATTGGGGTTTCCCCTACAAAAAGAGGCAGGCTACCGAAGGGAAAGACTATCTGCTTCTTGTACTAACAACTGCGTGAGAAAATGGAAAGTGGACAATGAAATTTTATTAACAGAAAGTATGCAAATCCGTATTGGAATGGGAACCTTGTTACTAGCCGCTAGCACCAACAAGACTGTCTTAAAAAGTGTAAATACAAAGTAAAAGAGTTGGTCTTTCTTGAACTTAACCGAGGGACTCTTTGGTGGAGCAACAACCTCGCTCAAATAGGAGACGTACAAATATGATCTCTCTGCGTACAGTAAGGAGATTTGGTGTACCAAAACGAACTCATGAACTCACTCCAGATTTCTCAGAGTCCTTACAAAAACGCACATCAACAGACCAGGGCACCTAGAAGGACCTAATTGATGCTTCAGGAACAGCTGCAAGGGCATCTTTGTACCTGTTAGTCCTGGGTGTTTTACCACTATGCGCAACCCGAACAATACACACGCAGGCTGAGATGCAACGATTCTGCGCTGGGGATTGAAGAATTGCCTTCAGCGCCTCTCAACGCACCCGCAACAGATGGCATCTTCCCAACTAATCTCCAAAAGGAGCTCCCTCCTGTGCTACCCTTTTTAATATAGCTTTTCAAGAAGGCTATGCGTTGGGATGCCTCCTATTTACTGCTACTACGGCTCGATACGTGATTTCTACTAAAAACCATAGAATGAATCGTAGACAGAAAGTAAATCCATCCCCGCTCCTCACAGACTCACAAGGAAAGTCGAGAAGCCCATGGTGAACAAAGAGATGACGGCAGGTTTTTGCTGGCTGGAAGGAGAGGGTGCTTACGCGATTCCTAATTCTTTTTATATAAACATAAATACAAACGTATGCAAATAAATCACATAATTAACAGACACAATTTTTTATAGAATTAAAGCAACAAACATTTTATTTAAAACTGTATTACTCATTCATTCCAGAACGTACATCGATCCACACAGTTGCATTGCTCTGTGACTTTGTCGCATCATCCTCCGGCAACGCCTCACATTTACTATTGTCGAAGTTGAGTGAATAACCTGCATGACAGATACATTTATAGGGCGCTATGCAATCGGCATTGACGCATAGTTCGGCATCACAAACGGGTGCACATTTGCCCTCAGCCTGCACACGGTAACCCTCATCGCAATCGCAAATATTTGGTGATATGCAGCGTCCAAACTGACCACACTCCATCGAACAGATGGGCTCACAACCACCGTTCGTAGTAGCGATATATCCCTCCTTGCAGACGCAACTATTTGGTGCAGCACAGTATTCAGTTTCGGCGCACCCTGTTTCGCATTTTGGCTGACACTGATCATCAACCAACGAGTAGCCATCGTTGCAGATGCATTTATTAGGCGCTAAGCAATGCTCATTTTCGCTACAGACTGGCTTATCGCAAGTAGGTACACACTTATCGTCCACTCGCTGGTAGCCTGCGTGGCAAATACAACGTTGTAAGTGCAAATTACAAGCGCCATTCGAGCAATTTACGGGACATTTGAGTTTTTGACAAACTTTCGAGATCACTCCATCGACTAGTTCAATGTGGCAAGTTAGCAACGCGGCGTCCAGTGAAAGCGGTATGGCGATGAGGAAGCCCAAAGAGACAGCCAGATGTGGCGTCAGCATTTTTATAAAAAAAAAAAAAAAAGATTGTTAAAATTGTAAAGTGCTCTGTGTTCACTGACTGACATTAAATGACTAAGTTGGTGATTTGCAACGCACACACTCCGCACCATTTCAATTCATTATGCGCGATAAGAAATTGAGATTATTGCAGCATTTCATGAACCAAGCGTGTTTTTTTTAACTGCACTCATGCCTTGAAGATAACTTTTATTAATCAAATGAGCGCTATGTAAAAGTAAAGCTCTCATTGACGTCGCGACGTTGGGCTCAAAACTAAAGTAGTTGTACTACGTTTCATTTTGCTCTATGACATTACAGGCTAGTGAACCGCGCCTCTGTGTAAGTCTACAATAAGGCATAAACTAACCAAAGTTCAGAAGGTGCCGTACATGATGATCACAGGGGCTCTAGAGACCTTACATCACCTTATAAGCGTGCACATAAATGGGAAACTATAGACCAGTAGTAGTGCAGTAAAAATAAACACGTTGAAATGATGGACTGATACGAGGTTCGAACGCTCAAGAATTAGGGTAGATCTTTCTGCAGGCTTGGGTTTCTAGATTATCCA
>NW_023458558.1:19054112-19057336 GCF_013731165.1 Rhagoletis pomonella | reverse complement strand
TGGATAATCTAGAAACCCAAGCCTGCAGAAAGATCTACCCTAATTCTAGAGCGTTCGAACCTCGTATCAGTCCATCATTTCAACGTGTTTATTTTTACTGCACTACTACTGGTCTATAGTTTCCCATTTATGTGCACGCTTATAAGGTGATGCAAGGTCTCTAGAGCCCCTGTGATCATCATGTACGGCACCTTCTGAACTTTGGTTAGTTGATGCCGTATTGTAGACTTACACAGGGGCGGTCACTAGCCTGTAATGTCATAGAGCAAAATGAAACGTCGTACAACTACTTTAGTTTTGAGCCCAACGTCGCGACGTCAATGAGAGCTTTACGTTTACATAGCGCTCATTTGATTAATAAAGTTTATCTTCAAGGCATGAGTGCAGTTAAAACAAACACGCTTGGTTCATGAAATGCTGCAATAATCTCAATTTCTTATCGCGCATAATGAATTGAAATGGTGAGGAGTGTGTGCATTGCAAATCACCAACTTAGTCATTTAATGTAAGTCAGTGAACACAGAGCACTTTACAATTTTAACAATCTTTTGTTTGTTTTTATAAAAATGCTGACGCCACATCTGGCTGCCGCCTCTTTGGGCTTCCTCATCGCCATACCGCTATCACTGGACGCCGCGTTGCTCACTTGCCACATTGAACTAGTCGATGGAGTGATCTCGAAAGTTTGTCGAAAACTTAAATGTCCCGTAAATTGTTCGAATGGCGCTTGTAATTTGCACTTACAACGTTGTATTTGCCACGCAGGCTACCAGCGAATGGACGATAAGTGTGTACCTACTTGCGATAAGCCAGTCTGTAGCGAAAATGAGCATTGCTTAGCGCCTAATAAATGCAACTGCAACGATGGCTACTCGTTGGTTGATGATCAGTGTCAGCCAAAATGCGAAACAGGGTGCGTCGAAACTGAATACTGTGCTGCACCAAATAGTTGCGTCTGCAAGGAGGGATATATCGCTACAACGAACGGTGGTTGTGAGCCCATCTGTTCGATGGGATGTGGTCAGTTTGGACGCTGCATATCACCAAATATTTGCGATTGCGATGAGGGTTACCGTGTGCAAGCTGAGGGCAAATGTACACCCGTTTGTGATGCCGAACTATGCGTCAATGCCGATTGCATAGCACCCTATAAATGCATCTGTCATGCAGGTTATTCACTCAACTTCGACAATGGGAAATGTGAGGCGTTGCCGGAGGATGAAGCGACAAAGTCACAGAGCAATGCAACTGTGTGGATCGATGTACGTTCTGGAATGAATGAGTAATACAGTTTTAAATAAAATGTTTGTTACTATAATTCCATAAAAAATTGTGTCTGTTAATTATGTGATTTATTTGCATACGTTTGTATATTTTTATATAAAAAGAATTCGGAATCGCGAAAGCACCCTCTCCAACCAGCCAGCAAAAACCTGCCGTCGCCTCCTTGTTCCCCATGGGCTTCTCGACTTTCCTTGTGAGTCTGTGAGGAGCGGGGATGAATTTACATCCTGCCTACGATTCATTTCATGGTTTTCAACAGAAATCACGTATCAAGCCATTGTAGCAGTAGGAGGCATCCCAACGCATAGCCTTCTTGAAAAGCGATATTAAAAAGGGTAGTAGATGGGGGAGTCCCTTTTGGAGATGAGTTGGGACGATGCCATCTGTTACGGGTGCGTTAAGAGGCGCTGAGGGTAATTCTCTAATCCCCAGCGCAGAATCGTTGTATCCCAGCCTGCGTGTGTATTGTTCGGGTTGCGCATAGTGGTAAAACACCCAGGACTAACAGGTAAAGAGATGCCCTTGCAGCTGTTCCAGAAGCATCAATTAGGTCTTCCTGGTAGACCCAGTATGTTAATGTGAGTTTTTTGTAAGGACTCTGAGAAATCTGGAGTGAGTTCATGAGTCCGTTTTGGTACACCTAAACTCCTAACTGTACGCAGAGAGATCATATTTGTATGTCTCCTATTCGCCAGCAATTTTAGCTCTGTTAAAAAGCGATTTGAGCTGGTTGTTGTTCCACAAAGGAGTCTGTCGGTTAAGTTTAAGATAGACCAAGTATTTTGCCTTGTACTTACACTTTTTAAGACAGTCTTGCAGAAGTACTTCATATACACATATTGACATCTCAGGCTTGGACTTCTGTTGGTGCTAGCGGCTAGTAACAAGGTTCCCATTCCAACACGAATGCTATTGATGATATTTCGTCATTCAAATGGAAATAGCGTCAACAGTGCTCAAAGTATGTCGATTCATAGAAAAAAATGTTGTTCTTACAATAAACATTGCCCCGTAAGTGTTGTTTTTTAATAGATGAAAAAGGTTATTGCCAAATACTCAGTGTTGTGATATTAATCCACACACAATCATGAACTACCACCAATTGATTTTATTAAAAAAATTTAGATTACGAATATGTAAAAACACGATGCGAAAATTAAACACCTGCGCACAGCTGGAATACGAGAAATATTTGAAGAAAGAGTGTAGAAATGATTCATAACTTGCAAAACATTTTTCGTTTCCACAAAAATAAAGCGACCACTATTAAATTGATGAAACAGTCCATGTCCACCTTATTTCCATTGACCTTATTACCTGTCACCAGTAGAACCATCTGGATTCTCTGTTAAATTTACCTACTTCGTTTATGTAAGCTCCTAATTTGTCCGCTAGTTGTGTTGCTTTGTGTTTTCCCAGTGTGTCATATCTCATACTTTCTTCGTTATATTGTAGCTGTTGTCAGCTGAGGTCAGGGAAGGCCTATTCTTACCGCATATTTCAGGGGCCAATGCCCTATAATAGTTCTACTATTTTTAGTACTTCAGGTCTTCGTCCTCCGAAGTCTTCGTCCTATTACAACCAGGCTAAACTGAAGGTGTTGGTCACTTTTTCCATACAAAAAAAATTTTCGAACATATTTTGTATGGAAGAAAATGCGCGAACAAAATATTGCCAAAAATCAACGGCAAGTCCAAGGTACTTCATATTTTTGCTTTGAATTGAATGGGCTACAAAACTACATATGAAAATTTGGTAAAAATTTTTAGAATTTTACCAACAATCATTTGTTTGTAAGAAATTATTTGAATGAATTAGAGGTATATTTGAATTATTTAATTTCATTATATATTGAACTTGTTATTCAATATATCTCCTAAAGATTAAAAAAAAATATATGCAGATCTCATTGAAAACGAAATTAATGGCCGCGGTTTTTT
>NW_023458558.1:19049198-19054012 GCF_013731165.1 Rhagoletis pomonella | reverse complement strand
TTTTTTGACTGCGTTCGTAAACCAGGCTTAGTGAAGAAAATCCGAGTTTTCATAGTATGAAGCGTGATGCAGCCTAATGTACATACGATTTCACTTGATTTGAAAAATTAAATATGTGTGTACATACATATGTATGTAGCTGAAAAAAAACTCCCTGCAGATTTCAGTAATCTATTACTTATACAAATAAATATGGACGTATTTTACTAAAAGCAAACTTCTCCTATATTATCGCTATATGTATGCATGTATGTATGTACAACTACATATATTTATGTATGCATTTACAACTATGTATGTATATAATAACATGCTTTACGTCATAGATGGGCACACCAATACAGTCTCATTTTGTCATGGTATTCGTGAATCGCGCTGAGTAACAGTTGCCACTTTTCTATATTGTACAAAAGTGCGTCGTTTTTTGCGCGTGTTAGAAAACGCTCTTACAAATTTATATTTAATTTGTATTATGAACATGAAACGAAAATAATAAAATATAATAAAATAATGAAGAAATAATTTCAAATAATGAATTATGAAATTAATTTTTATAAGTACATATGTACGTGCATGAAAAGTTTTTTAATTTAATTTCATTAAACTAATGTTTTAAAAAATGATAGTTTATTCAACAACAAAATTCACGAATTTAAAATTTCTAAACTGTGTATTCAACTCTTCAACTTAAACTCAGTATTCAATAAAGTATACTAAATATATTAAATTACCGTATCGTACATACATATATACATAAAACCCATTACAAAAAACTTTAAATTGGTTTACACAGTTCGGCAGTTTGACTTTTTTACCATGACAAATAATGTCGCCTTATATTAAAAGTACGATTCCAAGTAGTCGTATTACCACATAACAAGCATTGGGCGTTATTGGCTTTTTTTAAAACCAAAAACTGTAATTGGCACTCATACGCAGCCATTTTGGGCATTGTTACATATATAGGTGGCAACAACGCGCTAAAATTACGAATAAAAATATTCAACGGCGAAGCGTGGTGTCACTCTCATGAAAACTGAAAGCAGACTGAATTGAAATTCGCTGCGTCGTTTCTGTATACGTATAAGCGCTGCGACGCAGACGCTACTCGCGAGTAGCGTTTTGCCCATCATTGCTTTACGTGAATGATATCGGAAACATAAACGCTTTTTCTGTTCAGGGTTGCATACTAATTTTTATTTCAGAATTATTAAAGTGACTTATGTATTTAAGAATTTTGTATTTTAGTAATTCCAAGTGCATTCGACCTATGTATGTATTTACGTTTACGTGTACATCTGTCACAAATACTTTATCTTTTTAGTGGTATCACAAAATGAGGCATCCTCGTTTTTACAGATCTCCACCTCTAGCGGCCTAACCGAGGAAAAGCAGAGCACATAATTAATAGATGTTTACGCCTAGAAAATGATTTGGTGCCCGATGAACGATAGAATAGTTTAAATTTTAAACCCAAACATTTTCATAATTCTAGAATTTAAACATTTTGGTTTGATTTTTAAACCACAAAATTTTTGGGCTAAAATGTAAACCAGAACATATTAAAAAATTGCTTAAAACTATTGATTGGTTTAAAAAGTAGACTATAAAAGATTAAAAAAGGCAGTAGTCCCAGCGCGGTTTAAAAACTAAACCCAAATTTTTGACCGTGTAATGAAGAAAATCGATGGATAAATAAAGAAGTAATAAGTGGTCATGTGAAAATGCGCAAAGATATTTTTGTATGTAAAATAAGCAGGAAAGAATGTTAATCATACGCCATGTACACCTGAAAACTCCATTTTCGGAATCATCGAGCAATTCTACATAGGAATTGGATATGTACTCTGTTGAACATTTTTCCTGTAAACCAGTGTTATTTTTCAGTTTTTGCCTTTTTCTGGTGCCTTATTTTGCCTTTTTTGCTATTTCTAGAGCCTTTTCCTGCCTATTTCGCTATTTTATTTTGCCTTTTCCAGCCTATTTCCTTATTTTATTTTGCCTTTTTTATAGGTTTATAGGTCCTAAAAATCCGTTCCCTGATTATAAAACTTAGGAGGCCATACAGGCTCAACCAGCTGAAATTTTAACCTGAAAATTTTGAGACTTATTGCTTTTATTACAAGTATGTTGTTGTTGTTTAAAAAAAATACTGACTTCATAGAGAAAAACTAAAAACCTGTTTTACTATATGTATTTGGCCCACAGTTTCGGGAGTATATTGATTACTTCGTGTGTTTCGTTTTTTTTTTTTTTTTTTTTTGTTTTTGTCGCACGGAGTTATTCATATCTTCCCAAATATTAAAATAAATACTTGGCAACACTGTTTTGTTTTATCCCATAGGTTCCTTTGTTGAGTAATTCTTTTATTTACGTTTAGTTGACTAAGTTCTATCAACACTCAAGCGCTACGAGTGCATCTGCGGAGAGTCAAGTAAAATAGTTAATTCCAAGATGAATTCGCTTAAACTATTTAACCTGGCCATTATAATCGTTGTCTTCATCAAACCTAGTCAATGTAAAACGATTTTATGTAAAACTCTAGAGGTCAGAGGTAAATTGCAAGAAATTTGCCAAGCCATTTGTGATGAGAACTGCGCCAATGGCGTTTGTGACTATAAGCCCAAACGTTGCACTTGTAACAAAGGTTATCATCCTGAGAAAAATAAATGTCAGCCCGATTGTGTCAAAGGATGTCCGGCGAATGCCACTTGCGTCGTGGGCAGCAACAATTGTCGCTGCAACGTTGGCTACGAAGAAGATGCCTCAGGCCAATGCGTGCCCATCTGCAGTGAGAAGTGCAACGAAAAAAGCTTTTGTGCAGCACCAAGCACCTGCCACTGTATGCCGGGCTACGAGCAGACTACCACGGGCTGTCAGCCGATTTGTAGCCAAGGATGTGAGGCGCACGCGCATTGTACCGCGCCCAATGTGTGCACCTGCGACGCCGGCTATGAAGCGATCACCAACACTAGCGAAAAATGTCAACCCATCTGCGATGTGGCACACTGTGGCAATGCCACCACTTGCCTGCAACCTGGAGTTTGTGAATGTGTCGCAGGTTACACGCGGCGCAACGACAGTATCGATTGTCTGTCCGTATGTACGGGAGGTTGTGGACCGCACGGCATCTGCGTAGCGCCCGCGCATTGTGAGTGCGTGGCGGGTTACGTGCGCCGCGATGAGGCATGCCGGCCCAAATGCCCACGCGCATGTGGCCTTAATGCGTATTGTGCTCAACCGGAAGTGTGCCAATGCATAGAAGGTTTCGAGAATAGGGCAATCGGAGATTTGGAGCAGAGTTGTCAACCAATTTGTGTGAATGATTGTCCTCTCCATGCATATTGCGCTGCACCGAACCAGTGCCACTGCATCGCCGGCTACTCGCTCATCGACCACACTTGCGTAGCGCACTGCAGGGATACGTGTGGCAAGCATAGCAGTTGCATAGCGCCCGACACCTGCCGCTGTAATGTTGGCTTTTTGGAACAGCATGGAGAATGTGTGAGCTCGGCCCAACTGCAGAAATGTGTGAAGGAAATGAGAGTGCTCTTCATTAGCATGCATGTGCCATGTGATACTAACTCTTTTCTTATGAATTTATTTTATGGAGCGCTAATCGGTTTAATTTTGGTATGTGTCCTTATCACCTACAAGGGTTTGCAGCATTTGCGACAGAAAGTGCCCACGCGTGACGGAAATTACACGCAATCGCCACCGAATTATGTGATCACTTATCAGCCCCGCGGCGGTGAAAACGCCGAGGCAATCATAGAAGCGGAATGTGATATGGCCAGCGCTAGCTATAGCCAACCGCCAGTCTATAATACGCTCACACAGAAGTGTTGAAGACATGAAAGGCGCTTTATGTTGGCGTTATTATTTTTATGCATTTTTGTCAACTAATTTTAATTAAAATTAGTATTTCACGAAGCAGTTTGTTAGCGACACAATTATGTAGTAGACTTTGACTGACATTTCACGATCATTATTTATGCACATTAGACTGCAGCACCAAAGAAAGGTGCGGGTTTTCCGGCGCGATTACAAAATCTAGTATATTCTAAGACTTCTAACAAAATATTTCGGAAAAAATATTAGGATCTCACGTAAATCTCACTCAACTTTTGGAGGTATGTTCACATTGGTCCAGCTCACATAAATCTTAATATTTTTGCGAGATATTTTGGCGAAAGTCTTAAAATATAATAGATTTTATAGTTCCAGTGGAAAAAGAGTACCGTTGTTTTTTTTTTGTATTGGGAGTGATGCCGTCTAATGTACTTGCGTTATTATGATAAATATTTAATGTTTTTTACATGTATTTACGTACATACATATGTACTTCACAAAACACTATCTAGAAGAAGGGGTTAGAATTACTGAATAGTCCTAAAATTTTAACTAATTTGAATGAAAAGCAAAAAGAGGATAAAAGAAATAAAATTTGGGCACTTTTTATTGTCTTCTTATTTAAGTAGTTTATTTATCGTTAGTTTATATATCGTTCGAAAACAGAGACCGCACCGGTCGTGCAAATAATATTTACATACCAAGCCCTACTTCCGATTATATAGTGTATTAAGGCAGTGTCACACGATTTCGCGTTTACCCAAAATTTGGTGCAAATTCGTATCCCAATTGTGTGAACGTAATTTTTTGTTAATTTGCACCAATAGGGTAAGATAATAAATGTACAAATGTAGAAATCGTGTGCCACGGCCTTTAAGCGAAAAATTACACTGGACCAGAAATTTGTGTTTTTTTTTGTTTTTTGTTCTACGAATTTCGCTATCCATTCCCCATGTAGAATC
>NW_023458558.1:19041272-19049188 GCF_013731165.1 Rhagoletis pomonella | reverse complement strand
AAAAAAATGCGACTGGCTTTCTCTTGGAGAGACTAAATAGCGCGCCGGAACCCGCTCTACTTGGAAGACGCAGCTGTGGAATCATCTCAGCACTTTCTCTCAAAGTGCCCAACTTTAGCAAAGATACGGTCGAAACACCTTTGTTCGCAGTTTTTAATTAGCCTTGCGGAGCTCTTGGAGGCTAATTTTTACAAACTCTGAAATTCCGCCATAACTTTGCATGAAAACAAAGTAAAAATGTCAGTAGTATAACTATTATTTTATGTAGTCAAATTATTTCACTTTATAGTCGATCAGTCTTACGTAAAACTCGTTTGATGCGCTTTGGTTTGCCCTCAGGGTAACACGAGCAGAGCTGGTAGATCATAATAATATTTTTCAATTAGAAATATCCGCAAAATTAACACATAAATTTAGTGTACAGTAATTGCACATCACTCGCATGGAATTCAATAACGAACTCTTCCGATTGGGGTATTTGCACTTCAGCAAGGTAAATGAAATGTGTGAGCACCGCAAGCCTTGTGTTTATTTTTTTTTTTCTTATATTCTAAAGCTATCTTCCAATGAAACCTCATTCAAATGCACACTTTAGTTAATTATACGTCGAATCAGTTAACAAGCATTTAATATTTTAGAATCACTTATGCTGGGCAAAACACAACGACGCTATTGCTTCCACTTGAAGCCATCTACACTCAAACTGCAAAACTGAATTTCTAGATGTAGTAAAAAGAAATCAATTATATGAAGCTTTAAAAATAAAATAATAGCTGAAAGAATAGCCCTATGCAGCTTAATCTTCACTATAGAAGAGCCATTTAAATGAACATTAATATTTAACGCGGCACAAGCCTACGCGTATGGCCCACTGATAAAAAATAAACGCTGAAAGAAATGAAGCCGGCACTCACGATTCCCTGAAAATGGGGAGAAGGAGGATGTTCATAGGCCTTAAAGTCGTTCGCTGACCACACTCACACACAGAAAAGAAACACTTACCGCCTGTGATCTTTATCGTTATCAGATTATTTTTTTTATTAGTGGCTATTATCATTTAGTTTGGTTGCATCCATTTTCTGCTCTAACATTATTTTGGTTGTTGTTGCCTAATAAATGCATATAATGAGTGTAAGGCTACTGTTGATTGTGAAAGGTGTAAAACGGCAATAATATTCCTACTTTACCAGCACCTTTAAGGTGTCTGCCTCCCTGCGTTTTTGTCACGCCCAATTTTCTACCAATCTATCTTTCCATTCATGTACGTGTGTTTGTGTAAAAACTCGTCAAGCAACGGCTGCTGAGTTTTTACACTTAACAGTTAACGAAAAAATTAAAATAAAATGTATTATAAATATTATAAATATGTACGTATCTTTTCCTTTTGAGCGCTCTTCTAAGAGTGCGCTTAAAGTGAAAAATATAAATGAAGGGTACAGTCGCACAGCTGGCAATTTTAGGAAGAGATTTATTATCTGTTTTAGTAGCTTTGTGAAGAGAGAGTAAATTTTAGGGTCTTTGCAAGAAGCAGTAACAATAGTTGGCTTTAGAGGTAAGTTAGCATTTAATGAGAGGCTTCTAACTGTTTGTATTTTATTTGAGGCTGAAGTTTGTTTTAATAATAATAACATTTTGGCGTTTACCCTTTTGCTAAGTGTTTGGCCGAGCTTCTTCTCCAATTTTTTATGTACATCCTAATGCATATAATAAGACAATTGGAGTTACCAAAAATTTTACGTCACCTCCGAAGGGCAAATGATTTAAATGAGAAGCTGTTTCATGGCACAAATAGACTCGGAGGCTCGCTTGACAAAAGACGACCGCTGTTAGAAAAACTTTTTTTAATTTAGATATTGCCCAAACCAGGGATCGAACCCAGGTCCTACGCGGTGATAGTACGCATCGCTAACCACTCAGCCACAGCGACCGCAGTAAATTTCTGCAGCGCAAATTTCTGCCTATAGCCCTGTATGCAGCTCTCAAGAAAACGGTCAAGAAAAAATTGCCATTATTTAGAAAACCGTAGTAGAAAGCGAAGTAAATTTCTTAAGAACTGCGTACTGCCTTAAGGAAATTTGACTCAAGAAAATTTCTTAGCCATTTCTTGTACGTCATTTTATATGGAGTTTTTGCTTTCCTTGAGAGCTGCGTACAGGCCTTATATAGGCAAATATAGCACGGGATTGATTGAAAACGAAACAGAGAAGTTTCTAACGGGTGGCCTGATCTAAATATATATGTACATATGACAGATTACCAAAATCTTTACTATGCATTATGTATGTGTGAAATATATTGGTTCCGTACGTCATGCGGACTGTGCCCCTCGTGCGGATGGGCGGGCATGGAGAGTAAAAGCCGTTGGGATTATTATATTAAAGGCTAAGAAATATCTAATAATTCTACATTCGACGATTTTTCCAAATTGATTATTAAACTGAAAACGCTTAACAGTCTTCACCCTCTAATTCCAGTGTTTAATAATACGTGTTTTCGCATAAAATTTAACTCCTTCTTCCTGTCATCCATATTACTATATTACATGAATATTTTTCTGTATAATAATGACAAGTTCCTAATCTTAATCTCAATATCAATCACAATCTCATTCTCAATATCAATGTCAATCTTAATTAGGGTTGCCAGATTTTGAAACGGAGAAAGGAGTACATTTATATTTTCGATAGAAAAAGTACAATTTTTTTTTTTAATTTTTTGTGCAATTTATTGTTAATTAGGTACAAATAAACAAAGATATTTTAGAAATCTTTTTCAAAGCAACATCAAATGTTAAAAATAAATAACTAAATGAGCTGGCTTTCCAATAAGGGCGGTCGTTAAAGAGATGGTGATCAAAGGGGGAGTGGGCGTGGCACCCAATTGTGATATTTGGCGAGTTTTCTAAGGCGTCCCTAGGGACCCATAGGGGGCCTAGGTGGTCGGGGGTGCCACGCCCACTCCCCCTTCGCTCACCACCTCTTCAATGACCGCACTTATAGGAATTTTTCCCCAACTAAATTCTACAAAAGAATTCCAAACCTTTTCTGAATATATGGCCAGTTTTTTAATTTAAGCCTTATAATTAATTTAATATTTTTCTGATTTTTATACTCGAGCGCTCTGCACCTGCCTTGCTGTGACCATGCTTACACCTTTACACTATCACACTTAACTTTGCTTACTAAGTAATGTTTGCCACAATATGAATGGCAAAGTACAGGGCGTAAGATAATAACTGTCGCACAGGTTTTTTGAAAAATAAAAGGGTCCGTTAGAGATGTTGCGAAAAAGAGTATCTTTTTGTTAACTTTATAAATACTTTACATTACAAAAGACGGAGTATAAAGGACCCAAATGGGGAAATTAGCCTATATTTACAGAACATATGTATGTAATAAAATAACCGACGAATACTTGCGTGCCGCTTGCGCTTTTCTCCCAAACCCGCTGGTAAACCCAAATGAAGGTTAAAATTTAAAAACGAATTAATAAAATTTTCGCAAAATCTATAAAGGTCCCTTTTATTAAAAACAAAAAAAACTGTGCGACAGTTATTATTTTACACCCTGTATATGATAAATTATTAATAGCTGGAAAAAGGAGAACAAAAGAAGTACAAAACTAATAAAGCAGTACATTTCCATATATTTTTTTTGGGAGTACATTGCAATAAAAAGGAGTACTTGTACTCCCAAAAGCAGTACGTCTGGCAACCCTAATCTTAATCTCTATCGCAATTTCATTCTCATTCTCAAGCTCAATTTTCATCTTAATCTTATAATTGATTTTAATCTTAATCTTAGTCTCAATCTTAATCTTAATTTTAATCTTTGTCTCAAGTTTGACCTTAGTTTTAATCATAATCGTGTTCTTAATTTTAATCTTATTCTTAAACTTAATATTAATCTTAATCTTCATCATAACATAAGTCTTAATCTTAATACATCAATCTTATTTTTAGTCATAATCTTGATGTTACTCTAAATCTTAATCTAAGTCTCAATTTTAACCTTAATTTTAATCTTAATCTAAAACTTAATATTAATCTTAATATTAATGTTAATCTTAATCTGAATCTTAGTCTCAATATTAACCTTTATTTTAATCATAATCATATTCTTAATTTTAATCGCTGTGGTATAGTGGTTAGCAGTACGCACTACCATCCTAATCTTTATCCTAATCGCGCCTAACCACCCCTGCGACCCCATTCCTTCTACTGTCGCTTTTTCGAGGGTACCGGATTTTCGACAGCTTAGAGGGGCAATTTTGAACGTTGCTCCATATAAATTCAACCACTGTGCACTGTGCGACTGGTAAGGAACACGCAGGTATGACGAATTCTGCGAACTTTGTAATGGCATTCTCATAATCAAAGCCACAAAAATACAACGCTGGCGCTGTCTTGGACAAGTCGTACCTATGTATGTATGAACGAGATGATGTTTCGGTAGAAAAATCCTTATACCACTATGACTCAGCCGCTATGAATGAACTAAGAAAACAGGAACGTATACGAGCACTGTCATCGGACCAAGTTTAAAAGCACTTATATGCAGTTGATATTTTTTCGTGTCGACCCCTATCCAAAAAATGATTTTCGTACTAAATATTTCAGTAGAGAAAAAATTAAAATTTCAAAGTTTTCGGCTTTATGGTTTCCCCTTTGATCATACTAGCCATTATATGATATATAATTTAAAGCAATACTTTTTAAGTCTGAATACATTTCAGAACATTTTACTTAATTCACATTTAATACGTTATCAAACGTAGTTATTCATTCGTAGGGTAGATGTCGACAACAACAACGTAGCTTAAGTGGTTTTTAAGAATAATTTGGTGGTGTTTAAGAACCTTCTAAATACACCAATCCACCGTTTTACACACCACTCGTTTAGCACGTTTTCGCCTTAAAATCTTCCAATGTTAAATAACGGGTAAAAGTGTTTTAAACGGTTTTTAGGGTATAAAAATAACCAATAATATACATATTTCCTATTAGTTTAAAACACTTTGATGAAGTGACAAACTGCTTGGAAAGAAAACCATTATTTTACGTTGAAAAATTTTAAGACTAAGACATTGCGACACTTAACGCGACTTGTGAATCCCCTATCTATATGTTTACAACTCACTTGTATCAAAACTATACAATGGGAATGTCGCTTTTAATATGTAGGCATTAGTAATATTAATCCCGGGATCCCGAGATCCCGGTCTTTTTTTAGTCTCGAACATCCCGGGATTATTTTCCTAGAACTCCGCGATTTTCGGATTTGTAATTTACACTTGTGGCAATAATAGAAACGCTTTATGTTATTTATTATTTTGGCTATATTTCTTTTGTTTGTTTATTATTTAACATTTTTTTAACCGACTTCCAAAAAAGGAGGAGGTTATCAGTTCGTCGGAATATTTTTTTTTTTTTTATGTATGTTACCGCATAACTTTAGACCACGTGAACCGTCGATAATTCTTTTTGCATCGGGAAGGTAGTGTCTCAGAGGTGGTCCCATACTAATCTGATTGAGATCCGCTCAGTGGATCATGATATATATATATATATATATATATTTTTTTTTTATATGGGAGTTGAAGTCGATTTTTTTTTGCTAAAAAATACTTGTTTATAAATGTGTAGCTCAATATACATATATTTAATACCTTGTGGCAGGCAAGTTTTACACAAAAAAGAATCAATATATTCGCCAAACCAAGGCCCAAATATAGTGAAATTGCGTTCTTAATTCTTCTGTCTGACGTCAGGATTTTTAAAAAGAACTTAGAGATTTGAAAGATATGAGTAATCCAAAAAATGATTTAAAAATTTCAGTGCAATATACTTAAGAAACCAGTATGAGTATCAAATGAAAGAGAAGATTCTGTAGAATTAAAACACATTACATTTTTTGGTCCGTAAGGGACGGGTAGGTGTTGAAAATACCCTTTTATAATTTTATCCTTGAATATCCTTGAAATTTTTCAATTCTGTTTTTTGAAAAAATTATATGTTAAGGACTAAATTTATTAGCTTAAAAAATAAAATACATTAAAGGGGCATTTTCAATTCCTATTCGTCCTTGTGAACCCAAAAAAAATTATTTCAATTGGTACCCATACTTTTGTTTTACATTGCACTTTATTTTTTAAAATAAATTTTGGAATTAACCATATCTTTGAAACTATAACGAGCTCTAACCGCCAAAATAACCTAAGCGACATTTTTTTCAAAATTTTCGTTTTGATGCAGAAATGCATCTAGATGCTCTAGGAAAATTTCTTCATCAAAAAAAATAAAAAATTGGAAAAAAATTTCGCTTACGTTATTTGGCGGTTAGGGCTCGATGAAGTATTAAAAAAAAATAATAATAACGAGAGAACTGCCCATGCAGTTAATTATGTGAAATATGAAGTAGACTTTTATAAAAAAAGCAAATTTTGGATAAGCAAAAGGAATACAGACAAAACTGGTCGAATTAAGGCGCTTCTTTTATTTCCGCCACTAGATTTATGAACTTCTTTCAACCAGAAAATAAATTTTTTTACTTATTTTTTTTTGCATCGAGCTTTTTTCAACATACCTTTATCAAATATGTACACACTAAAGTATTATTAAATGCATACAAATTTAATTACTGTCTGTCGTTTTGTTACTTATGAAATAATTTTCACTTTAAATAAAAAAGTACGTTCCAAACGCATTTACTTATTATTTATTATATGGTAGGAGAGCTTCTCAAACCATATGGATGCAATTTTTTCATGTTAAGTCGTTGAAAAATAATAAATATATAAATCCCGAGACTGATCTCGGGATACCGGGATTGAACCAACGACATCCCGAAAATCTCGGGATCGCTAAAATCGAAAAAATTAACATCCCTACTAGGCATGTATGCCTTTTTTTCATTCTACACGGTTTTTCATAAAATTTTTTTTATTTTCACTTTAGACGGATTTCTCAGGGATTTACTACTCTTGTCAGTAACTGGCACAGTTTGAGGACTACATATGTATGTATGTATGTAAATTCATTTGTAGTTATAGCAAAGAATTAAATAAAATTTTTCATAATAGCCTCAATGGCGTAACAAATCCAAAAATGTTAAAATTACTAAATTGTCATTTGTCAAATTGGCATGTATGTATTCGCTAGTATGTACGTTAGGGTGGCCAAAAAAAGTAAAGCCGGAATTTTAATGCGCTCACCCCCTGGATGTATACCGAAAACAATCATACCGCTTTTTTTCTGTTTTGAAATTTAAAAAAAAAAATATTTAGAAATGGTACAGAATTCTTTAAAGTCAATATTTTTCTATCGGAAAGCTTTGTTTCTTTTCAGTATACTTTCAATAATGGGACACAATTCTTAACTTAACCATTTTTTGATATTAATTATTTTTTACAAAAGCCCTAAAACCGCCAAAAATGCAATAGGGGAGCCCATAATAAATCGCTAGCAAAGTGGTTAAATAAAAAATTGGCTATTATTATTGAAAGTCTTCTGAAGAGAAACAGAGATTTCTAATCCAAAAATATGGATTTTCAAGAATTCTATACCATTTCCATGAAAAATATTTTTTTTCATAAAAAAACTTTGAGCGCTTTGAGCGACCTCTAAATATTTTTTTTACTTCAAAATAAAAAATAACAGGAGTAACATTTTATCGGTATAGGGGAGAAAGCATACAGCACCCTAATGTGCACATATCCATATATACGAGTAGTTAGCCCTTGTTCATAACGCTAATCAGTTATTGAGTTAAAGCGACTGTTACTCATTCAGGCATTCACCATCTTTCCAAACGAATAAACGGTTGATTGCAAAAAATTCGCATTTCGCGATCTTCCACTGATGACTTCATAATTATTTTTACTAGATTTTATTATTTACATATAATTAACTAATTTCA